>NC_036843.1:15790130-15794135 GCF_002910315.2 Salvelinus sp. IW2-2015 | reverse complement strand
TTCCCCCTCTATCCCCCCTCCCTTTCTTCTTCCCCTCTATCCCCCGTCTCCTTCTTCTCTTTCCCCTCTATCCCCGTCTCTCTTCTTCTTCCCTCTATCCCCCGTCTCCCTTTCCCTTTTCCCCTCTATCCCCCGTCTTCTTCTTCTTTACCCTCTCATCCCCCGTCTCCCTTCTTCTTTCCTCCTCTATCCCCGTCTTCTTTCTTTCCCCCTCTATCCCCGTCTCCTTCTTCTTCCCCTCTATCCCCGTCTCCTTCTTCTTTACCCCTCTATCCCCGTCCCCTTCTCTTTCCCCCTCTATCCCCCGTCTCCTTCTTCTCCCCTCTATCCCTGTCTCCCTTCTTCTTTCCCCCTCTATCCCCGTCTCCCTTCTCTTTCCCCTCTATCCCCCGTCTCCTTCTTCTTCCCCCTCTCTCCTGTCTCCCTTCTTCTTTCCCCCTCTATCCCCCGTCTTCTTCTTCTTCCCCCTCTATCCCCGTCTCCTTCTTCTTTCCCCGTCTATCCCCGTCTCCCTTCTTCTTTCCCCTCTATCCCCCGTCTTCTTCTTCTTTCCCCCTCTATCCCCCGTCTCCTTCTTCTTTCCCCCTCTATCCCTGTCTCCCTTCTCTTTCCCCCTCTATCCCCGTCTTCTTCTTCTTTACCCCTCTATCCCCCGTCTCCCTTCTTCTTTCCTCCTCTATCCCCCGTCTTCTTCTTCTTTCCCCCTCTATCCCCCGTCTCCTTCTTCTTCCCCTCTATCCCCGTCTCCTTCTTCTTTCCCCCTCTATCCCCGTCTCCCTTCTTCTTTCCCCCTCTATCCCCGTCTCCTTCTTCTTTCCCCTCTATCCCTGTCTCCTTCTTCTTTCCCCCTCTATCCCCGTCTCCCTTCTTCTTTCCCCCTCTATCCCCCGTCTCCTTCTTCTTTCCCCCTCTATCCCTGTCTCCCTTCTTTCTTCCCCCTCTATCCCCCGTCTTCTTCTTCTTTCCCCCTCTATCCCCGTCTCCTTCTTCTTTCCCCGTCTATCCCCGTCTCCCTTCTTCTTTCCCCCTCTATCCCCCGTCTTCTTCTTCTTTCCCCCTCTATCCCCCGTCTCCTTCTTCTTCCCCCTCTATCCCTTCTCCCTTCTTCTTTCCCCTCTATCCCCGTCTCCTTCTTCTTTCCCCCTCTATCCCTGTCTCTCTTCTTCTTTCCCCTCTATCCCCGCTCCCTTCTTCTTTCCCCCTCTATCCCCCGTCTCCCTTCTTCTTTCCCCCTCTATCCCCCGTCTCTTCTTCTTTCCCCCTCTATCCCCCGTCTCCCTTCTTCTTTCCCCTCTATCCCCCGTCTTCTTTTTCTTTCCCCCTCTATCCCCCGTCTCCCTTCTTCTTTCCCCCTCTATCCCCGTCTCCTTCTTCTTTCCCCCTCTATCCCCGTTCCTTCTTCTTTCCCCTCTATCCCCGTCTTCTTCTTCTTTCCCCCTCTATCCCCCGTCTCCCTTCTTCTTTCCCCCTCTATCCCCCGTCTTCTTCTTCTTTCCCCTCTATCCCGTCTCCTTTCTTTCCCCTCTATCCCCGTCTCCTTCTCTTTTCCCCTCTATCCCCGTCCCCTTCTTCTTTCCCTCTATCCCCGTCTCCCTTCTTCCCTCTATCCCCGTCTCCCTTCTCTTCCCCCTCTATCCCCGTCTCCCTTCTTCTTCCCCCTCTATCCCCGTCTCCCTTCTTCTTCCCTCCTCTACCCCCGTCTCCCTTCTTCTTTCCCCCATCTCCATCCCCCCTTGAGTGGATTTTCCCTTTAAAACATTATCATGTCCACCAGGGCTTTAAGCTGTCATTAACACTCAATCAAATGAGTGACTAACCCCTCCACACGTTTACCCACCGGCTCCCAAATAACTCACACCACTTATTCCTAGACATAGAACTGCGTGTTGTGGGTGGCTACACCCTATCCTGTCTAGGAGTGTACAGTTAAACACACATATAAACAGGTTTGCCACTCCCATACATAGACACTAACCCAGATTCCCTCACAAACAGGTTCACAGACATACACATGCACAGTTGCAAACACAGACCATTGCATTATTTTTCACGTTCTGTAGGCGGGGACAGAGTAGAGAGGGATGGATGGAGAACTGCAGAAAGAGAGCGAGAGATGGAGAAAAAGAGAGAGCGAGGGATACATGCTGGATGAGGCTGTGGATAATGAATGATTACTCCAGCATGGCTGACATTGCACACCACAGGAACCCAAAGGCAGAGAAGGGGGGATAAGAGGATGAGATGAGGATGGGAGGGGCGATTTAGAGTTGAGCAGCTGTTCTGCACCTCGCCTCACATCTGCCAAGTCGCTGTGGGCAGGGCGCCGAGGTGACTTCTACACTACAGTACACCTTCCCTAATCACACACATACATATACTGACGCATTCACGAACGCACCGGTGACACCCACTAATCATTTATCAGAGAAGTCATGGAGCTCAAGCCTAACATCTAAAGTTCTTCCTATCTTGTGTTCTTAGACATAACAAAACTACTAACCAGGAATACTACATTAGCATGAATCCTGATTGTAAAATTATTATGGTGTAGTTGGTATAGTTATAGCATAGCATACGATGTACAGGCTGTTCACCACTCTGTATAACATTATCACTTAGAGTACGCAGACAACCAAAATAATGACAAGCCCCCCAAAACACTATCCATCAAAGCGAAAATCCCTGAAACTAAAAACCCAGATGAAAAGCATTAGGAAACCACTGGACAAAAACACCTCTGAGGCACAGGCAGATAATATCCTCCTGCAGTTATGAACAATAATTTGGGTCAAATTCCTCTACCAGGAAACAGAAATACCATTACTGAGAAAGGCGAATAGCCGTAATGAGAGAAAAAGAGGTACAACCCCTCACCTGTAGGTGTTAGGTGTAATCGCGCTGGTGGAACATTGGGCAGGTTGCCAGATTAAAAAGTGGCCTGCGGGCAGGGCTGCCACCCAGCTCTGAACTAATGACGTCCTCAACTGGCTGACTGGAATCTAAATGCATCATTGCTGATGACTCAACTCGCGTCCCCCTCAAGTGCTTAATATTTTTATTTTTTTTATTTAACCTTTATTTAACCAGGTAGGCAAATTGAGAACACGTTCTCATTTACAATTGCGACCTGGCCAAGATAAAGCAAAGCAGTTCGACACATACAACAACACATAGTTACACATGGAGTAAAACAAACATATAGTCAATAATACAGTGAAAAAAATAAATAAGTCTATATACAATGTGAGCAAGTGAGGTGAGATAAGGGAGGTGAAGGCAAACAAATATATGTGGAACTCGATCAGAGAGAGTCGTTGGTGGAACCAGCGAGGCAATCATTAGAAAACCAAGGCTGTCGAGTCTGCCAATGAGGATGTGGTGATTGACAGAGTCAAAGGCCTTGGCCAGGTCAATGAATACGGCTGCACAGTATTGTTTCCTATCGATGGGCGTTACGATATCGTTTATGACCTTGGAGCGCGTGGCTGAGTGTGCACCCATGACCAGCTCTTGAAAACCAGATTGCATTGCGGAGAAGGTGTGGTGGGTTCGAAATGGTCGGTAATCTGTTTGTTGACTTGGCTTTCGAAGACCTTTAGAAAGGCAGGGTAGGATAGATATAGGTCGTAGCAGTAGGGTCAAGGGTGTCCCCCCCTTTGAAGAGGGGGATAACCGCAGCTGTGCTTTCCAACTTTGGGGATCTCAGACGACAACGAAAGAGAGGTTGAAGAGGCTAGTAATAGGGGTGGCAACAATTTCAGCAGATAGTTTTAGAAAGAAAGGGCTCCAGATTATCTAGCCCGGCTGATTTGTAACGGGTCCAGATTTTGCAGCTCATTTAGAACATCAGCCTGACTGTATTTGGGAGAAGAGAAATGGGGAAGGCTTGGGCGAGTAGCAGAGGGGAGGGCAGTGGCTGTTGTCCGAGGTAGGGGTAGCCAGGTGGAAAGCATGGCCAGCCGTAGAAAAATGCTTATTGAAATTCTCAATTATAGTGGATTTGTC
>NC_036843.1:15628032-15788277 GCF_002910315.2 Salvelinus sp. IW2-2015 | reverse complement strand
TATAGAATAAATAAAATAATAGAAAGCCATGGAGGGAAGTGAGTAAGACACAGGTGGTGACAGTGTTTCCTATCTTCAGAGCGGTTGGAAGCTGGGAGGAGGTGTTCTTATTCTCCATGGACTTTACGGTGTCCCAGAACTTTTTTGAATTTGTGTTGCAGGAAGCAAATTTCTGCTTGAAAAAGCTAGCCTTGGCTGTTCTAACTGCCTGTGTATATTGGTTTCTGGCTTCCCTGAAAAGTTGCATATCACGGGGGCTGTTCGATGCTAATGCAGAACGCCATAGGATGTTTTTCTGTTGGTTAAGGGCAGTCAGGTCAGGAGAGAACCAAGGGCTATATCATACCTCGTATGGTATATATACTTTTTGACCGTGTCAATGAAGAGAGTAACCACACATACATAATCCCACACATGCCAACGGGTGAGAAATTACATTACTTTAGGGGTGAAACTTCATTGCTTTCATATAATCCGTATAGAATGAAATGACAACAGTTGAGTTCTAATTTTAGCTATATTTCACTATATTTGTCCAAAAAGAACAATGTTTTTTTTATCTCGGGCAAAATGGGACAATGCTAAGGTACATCTCCAAAAAACAGGGCTTGGTTTTAGTGTTCTGCCACTGAGTTACCAAAATAGCTTACTGAACAAATGTCATGACATTAACTGTGGAAGATACAACATTCAGACAAACAGTAAGAAATTGCAAATATGAACCTAATCATAAACACATGACAAACTACGAGCATTGATACTGTATTTTCAATTCCTTGCAATGCTACAATAAGTCTATAATAAAAAGTAGAGTTTTTCATGTTGACAAACTGTCATACATACTTTATGTATGTATCTTTATACTTAAGAACATCATTTTTACACATTCTACAGCAACTCACCTGGGTATTCTTGGAAACATCAGAAAATAAAAACTAATAGGACAAACATTAACTAAATAATTTGGTAAAAATTCTAAGCATTTGCAATCACCATATATAATGCTATTAGGAAGGGAAAACACTTATGATAGTTTTTTTCTCCATCTGTGGAGTCGGAAGTTTACATACACTTAGATTGGAGTCATTAAAACTTGTTTTTCAACCACTCCACAAATTTCTTGTTAACAAACTATAGTTTTGGCAAGTCGGTTAGGACATCTACTATGTGCATGACACAAGTAATTTTTCCAACAATTGTTGACAGACAGATTACTTCACTTAATCACAATTCCAGTGGGTCAGAAGTTTACATACACTAAGTTGACTGTGCGTTTAAACAGCTTGGAAAATTCCAGAAAATTATGTCACGGCTTTAGAAGCTTCTGATAGGCTAATTGACAACTGGAGATGTACCTGTGGATGTATTTCAAGGCCTACCTTCCCACTTAGTACTTCCATGACATCATGGGAAAATAAAAATAAATCAGCCAAGACCTCAGAAAAAAAATTGTAGACCTCCACAAGTCTGCTTCATCCTTGGGAGCAATTTCCAAATACCTGAAGGTACCACGTTCATCTTTACAAACAATAGTACGCAAGTATAAACACCATGGGACCACGCAGCCGTCATACCGCTCAGGAAGGAGACGCATTCTGTCTCCTAGAGATGAACGTACTTTGGTGCGAAAAGTGCAAATCAATCCCAGAACAACAGCAAAGGACCTTGTGAAGATGCTGGAGGAAACGGGTACAAAAGTATCTGTATCCACAGTAAAACAAGTCCTATATCGACATAACCTGAAAGGCCGATCAGCAAGGAAGATGCCACTGCTCCAAAACCGCCATAAAAAAGCCAGACTACATTTTGCAACTTGTGGCGGATGAATCAGAATTAGTTGGGTAACATAGATAATTAAGATGTTTTATTTGCATAATATGCCTATGTGAGATACTTGTCATTAGAATGTATCCTTTTGGACTATAGTGTTGGCAGTTGCACTTTTCCCTAAGCTGGGGCTCAGTCACTTGGGGCCCAGAGAGGGGAGAGGTCAGGCTTGTCTTTCACATGTCCCTGGTGCTATGCAGAATATCAGAAAGGGAAGAGGACAGAATGGAACATTCTCTTCATATGTGAATGTGTCTTTACCTATTCTTAAACCATGTGAAGGGATGGTGTGATTAATGGGGAACCAATTACTTGTCGCCACAATGTCTGTGTGCCAGTCACTCCCTCCTTTTCCCATTAGGGGGAGGTGTATGGCAGTGTCTGGAAACATTGTATGTCCTCTCTGATGTTGCACTTATCCTGGGATAGTGTATGACCTAGAGGCTCACTCCCCTCAGTGAGCTTGTCTAGGAGTGGAGTCAAGAAGGGGTTTACTTGAGATGGGAGTATCTAGAGTTGATAATTGATATATGCCATTGGATGAGTTGGTGTTTTTGTACTATGAAGTACCAGGAACGAGATTAGAACCTCGTCTGAGGGACCAAACTGAATGATAATTTATAGCGAATGTTATCTGGCTAAGGGATACTCCTTTCTCAAGAAAAAGTATTTCTTTGTGAACTGTTCCTAAGATCTGTGATTGGTCATGTAAGTTGAGAGGGTGTATCTTGGCTATAAAAGATATTTGTACTTTTCTGGTGGTACTTCTCAACGGTTCATAAGAAATAGTGAATTGTTGAAAGTCAAATGCTATTGCAAAGCTTATTATTATTAAAGATGTAGTTTAAGTATAACTCTGACTGGTGTGTAGTTTGTAACTCTCCTCATTTGGTAAAGCAGAAATATGCCACCACAAACTGCACATGGGGACAAAGATAGTACTTTTTGGAGAAATGTCCTCTGTTCTGATGAAACAAAAATAGAACTGTTTGGCCATAATGACCATCGTTACTATCCCAACTGTGAGGCACGGTGGTGGCAGCATCATGTTGTGGGGGTGCTTTGCTGCAGGAGGGACTAGTGCAAGTCACAAAATAGATGGCATCATAAGGGAGGAAAATTATGTGGATGTATTGAAGCAACATCTCAAGAAATCAGTCAGGAAGTTGCAGCTTGGTCGCAAATGGGTCTTCCAAATGGACAATGACCCCAAGCATACTTCCAAAGTTGTGGCAAAATAGCTTAAGGACAACAAAGTCAAGGTATTGGAGTGGCCATGACAAAGCCCTGACCTCAAACCTAGAGAAAATGTGTGGGCAGAACTGAAAAAGCGTGTGCGAGTAAGGAAGCCTATAAACCTGACTCAGTTACACCAGCTCTGTCAGGAGGAATGGGCCAAAATTCACCCAATTTATCTTGGGAAGCTTGTGGAAGGCTACCCAAAACGTTTTGACCCAAGTTAAACAATTTAAAGGCAATGCTATCAAATACTAATAGAGTGTATGCATACTTCTGACCCACTGGGAATGTGATTAAAGAAATAAAAGATGAAATAAATTATTCTCTCTACTATTATTCTGACATTTCACACTCATAAAATAAAGTGGTGATGCTAACTGCCCTAAGACAGGGAATTTCTACTAGGATTAAATGTCAGGAATTGTGAAAAACTGAGTTTAAATGTATTTGGATAAGGTGTATGTAAACTTCCGACTTCAACTGTACGTATAGTACATCCTCTTAGGACAGACCTATTGCTACACCTGCAGCTCAGTAGGTTCTCTGGAGTCATCTAGTTTTCACTGCAAATCTTCTTCTTAATTCCTTCATTGACACAATTCAATTCAAAACACATTTTATTAGTCACATGCGCCGAATACAACATTTCACCTTACAGTGAAATGCTTACTTACGAGCCCCTAACCACAAATGCAGTTTAAAAAAAATACAGATAAGAATAAGAGATAAAAGTAACAAGTAATTAAAGAGCAGCAGTGAAATAACAAAAGCGAGACTATATACAGGGGGGCTACCGATCAATGTGCGGGGGCACGGGTTAGTTGAGGTAGTATGTACATGTAGGTAGAGTTATTAAAGTAACTATGCATAGATGACAACAGAGAGTAGCAGTGGTGTAAAGAGAGGTTGGGGGGGGGTAACTGCAAATAGTATGGGTAGCCACTTGACTAGATTTTCAGGAGTCTTAAGGCTTGGGGGTAGAAGCTGTTTAGAAGCCTCTTGGATCTAGACTTGGCACTCCGGTACGGCTTGCCATGTGGTAGCAGAGAGAACAATCTATGACTAGGGTGGCTGGAGTCTTTGACAATTTTTAGGGCCTTCCTCTGACACTGCCTGGTATAGAGGTTCTTGATGGCAGGAAGCTCGGCCCCAGTGATGTACTGGGCCGTTCGCACTACCCTCTGTAGTGCCTTGCGGTCGGAGGCCGAGCAGTTGCCATACCAGGCAGTGATGCAACCAGTCAGGATGCTCTTGATGGTGCAGCTGTAGAACCTTTTGAGGATCTGAGGACCCATGCCAAGACTTTTCAGTCTCCTGAGGGGGAATAGGTTTTGTCGTGCCCTCTTCACGACTGTCTTGGTGTGCTTGGACCATGTTAGTTTGTTGGTGATGTGGACACCAAGGAACTTGAAGCTCTCAACCTGCTCCACTGCAGCCCCGTCAATGAGAATGGGGGCGTGCTCAGTCCTCTTTTTCCTGTAGTCCATAATCATCTCCTTTGTCTTGATCACGTTGAGGGTGAGGTTGTTGTCCTGGCACCACACGGCCATATCTCTGACCTCCTCCCTTATAGGCTGTCTCGTCGTTGTCACTGCTGTGTCAACGGCAAATTTAATGATGGTGTTGGAGTCGTGCCTGGCCATGCAGTCATGAGGGAACAGGGAGTACAGGAGGGGACTGAGCACGTACCCCTGAGGGGCCCCTGTGTTGAGGATCAGCGTGGCGGATGTGTTGTTACCTACCCTCACCACCTGGGGGCTGCCTGTCAGGAAGTCCAGGATCCAGTTGCAGAGGGAGGTGTTGAGTCCCAGGGACCTAAGCTTATTGATGAGCTTTGAGGGCACTATGGTGTTAAACGCTGAGCTGTAGTCAATGAATAGCATTCTCACATAGGTGTTCCTTTTGTCCAGGTGGGAAAGGGCAGTGCGGAGTGCAATGGAGATTGTATCATCTGGGGATATGTTGGGGCGGTATGCAAATTGGAGTGGGTCTAGGGTTTCTGGGATGATGGTGTTGATGTGAGCCATGACCAGCCTTTCAAAGTCCTTCATGGCTACAGACGTCAGTGCTACGGGTCGGTAGTCGTTTAGGCAGGTTACCTTAGTGTTCTTGGGCACAGGGACTATGGTGGTTTGCTTAAAACATGTTGGTATTACAGACTCGGACAGGGAGAGGTTGAAAATGTCAGTGAAGACACTTGCCAGTTGGTCAGCGCATGCTCGCAGTACACGTCCTGGTAATCCGTTTGGCCCTGTGGCCTTGTGAATGTTGACCTGCTTAAAGGTCTTAGTCACATCGGCTGCGGAGAGCGTGATCAAAAAGTCTTCCGGAACAGCTGGTGCGCTCATGCATGTTTCAGTGTTATTTGCCTCGAAGCGAGCCGAGAAGTAGTTTAGCTCGTCTGGTAGACTCGTGTCACTGGGCAGCTCTCGGCTGTGCTTCCCTTTGTAGTCTGTAATGGTTTGCAAGCCCTGCCATATGCAACGAGCGTCGGAGCCGGTGGAGTACAATTCAATCTTAGTCCTGTATTGACACTTTGCTTGTTTGATGGTTCATTGGAGGGCATAGTAGGATTTGTTATAAGCTTCCTGGTTAGAGTCCCGCTCCTTGAAAGCGGCAGCTCTAGCCTTTAGCTCAGTGCGGATGCTGCCTGTATTCCATGGCTTCTGGTTGGGGTATGTACGTACAGTCACTGTGAGGATGACGTCATCAATGCACTTATTGATGAAGCCAATGACTGATGTGGTGTACTCCTCAATGCCATTGGAGGAATCCCGGAACATATTCCAGTCTGTGCTAGAAAAACAGTCCTGTAGCTTAGCATCTGCTTTCTCTGACCACTTTTTTACTGATCTAGTTGCCGGTGCTTCCTGCTTTAATTTTTACTTGTAAGCAGGAATCAGGAGGATAGAATTATGGTCAGATTTGCCAAATGGAGGGCGAGCTTTGCATGCGTCTCTGCGTGTGGAGTATAGGTGGTCCAGAGTTATTTTTCTCTGGTTGCACATTTACCATGCTAATAGATATTTGGTAAAACGAATTTAAGTTTCCCTGCATTAAAGTCCCCGGCTAGTAGGAGCACCGCCTCTGGGTGACCGTTTTCTTGTTTGCTTATGGCGGAATACAGCTCATTCAATGCTGTCTTAGTGCCAGCCTCTGACTGTGGTGGTATGTAAACAGCTACAAAGAATACAGATGAAAACTCTCTCGGTAGGTAGTTAGGTCAATTATTAGGTTTTCGAACATCCCTCAATCAGCCAGTGGTTCACACCTCTCCACTACAGTCAATGGTCATTGTATCCACCAAAGACAAATCACACAAAATGTTTGTCTGTTGAGCAATAGGCAATAAGGTGAAAAGTATTAGCATACTGTATGCTTGGGGACTGGAACATGTCTGATAGGGCTTTACTCCCTCTAGTGGTAAACTATGGAAGTACAATACAACTCTCCTCCAGCCCTTGGGCATACAGTATAATAAATCAACCCCCAAGGACCTCTGTCTCTCTGCACTGGGTTTGAAATTCCTTTTCCTCAGAGACCAAATTCGATCTGGGGAAACCAGGTACAGATGGGTGCTCATTTCCAAATAGTCTCCTGACACCCTGGTTAGTAGCTCAAATCTAGCAGGCGATCAAAGAGCAGCTGCGATGAGGACAGGGTCAGGTTTAGCTCGAGCATCGTCGTGAACTACCTGAAGTAAAATGTGCTAGTGTGCATTGGGAGAGGAGAGGCTGCAGCAGACCCATCAGCCTTGAAACAGGCCCAGGCTCCTTCATGACAGGGCAGGGAGCAGTTGGGTTATTGGAAGGTTATTAGGAAGGAAGGAATGGAGGAGAGAGGATGACTCAGTGGCTGTAGAAAATACACACAGTACAATACAGTCAATGCCACTGTCATAATGTCCCTATGGAGGGATTCCAGGGTCAGAGGCTGGTGGTAGGAGTTTCAGGAGAACCCGCTCATTGTAATGTAATTGCTTGTTGGAAAAGTGTTTTCTCATATGATCTTTATTTAGTATTTATCAAGAGCTACAGTTGTTTTTCCACTATTGTAAATGTCTTTCAAATTATTTCCATTTATGGTATAAATGGAACGGTATTAAACATATGGAAACCACGTTTGACTCAGTTCCATTTATTCCATTCTAGCCATTACAATGAGCCTGTCCTCCTATAGCTCCTCCCACCAGCCTCCACTGTTCAGGCTTTAGGAAGGCTTCTATACAGTGATATACAAAACAAATTAAGGGAGGAATGGAGGGGAGAGGAGGAGGATTCAGTGGGTGTTGGAAGAGAGTTACGAGAGAGTTACGACAGGACAGGAGAGCCCCGCTCCGGAGATGTTTTATGGGGTACTTAGTTACCCTCTCGGGCAGTAAAGGTATATCATGTATTTCTACATCATTACCGTACCCCACTCCCCTGCTTGTCAAAAAGACGGCATCATTCATTTTGGATTTATAGCACTATTAGTGGGTGGGTGAGAACGGGAGGATAATTTTGATGCTGTGAAGATACAATTCCGCTCGCTTGCGCCTGACACACAAATTGAAGACTTCATCTGGGAGTCTGGATTAGCGTTCCGTCCGCATTGCTGTTCTATTGTTGAGAGATTTAATTACTACTTCTCCAGATGTGGTGTGTGGAATAACATGGATAATTCATTTGAATAGCATCACTAGAAACTTCCTCAATAGTTGAATCATGTTAATTATATTTGCCCAAAATCTGAGTATTACATTTCAGTCATTTAGCGGACTCTCTTATCGAGAGCGACTTACAGTTAGTGCATTACTTTTAAGATTGATATGTGGTTGTCCCACCTAGCTAAGGCATAGTGAGTACAGCAGAGCTTGAAAGGGGGAAATTAATAGAAGTAACATTTGGGGCTAACTGCTGAGGGGGCTTTCTAGACTGAACAAAAATATAAATGCCACATGCAATAATTTCTAAGACTCCATATAAGGAAAGCAATAGACTGAAATAAATTCATTCGGCCCTAATCTATAGATTTCACATGACTGGGCAGGGGAGCACCCAATTGGGAGCCAGGCCCAGCCAATCAATTAATTTCCCCTGCAAAAAGTCTTTATTAGAAACAGAAATACTCCTCAGTTTCACCAGCTGTCCAGGTGGCTGTACTCAGATGATCCCGCAGGTGAAGAAGCCGGATGTGGAGGTCGTGGTTACATGTGGTCTGCAGTTGTGAAGCCGGTTGGAATGACAGACCAATTCTCTAAAACAAAGTTAGAGGTGGCTTATGGTAGAGAAATTAACATTCAATTATCTGGTGGACATTCCTGCAGTCAGCAAGCCAATTGCATGCTTCCTCAAAACCTGAGACATCTGTAGCGTTGTGTGACGAACTGCACATTTAGAGTGGCCTTTTATTGTCCAAGCACCTGTCTAATGACCATGCTGTTTAATCATCTTCTTGACATGCCACACCTGTGAGGTGGATGGATTATCTTGGCAAATGATAAATGCTCACTAACAGTGATGTAAACAAATGTGTGCACAAAATCTGAGAAATAAGCCTTTTTTTGCGTATGGAAAATTTCTTAGATCTTATTTCAGCTCATGAAACATGGGACCAACACTTTACATGTTGCATTTATATTTTTGTTCAGTACAGACACTTGGACATAGAAGCCAGCACACATGCTGTGTCACTGTGGTAAGAATGTTAGCTCTACAACAGAGACCCCAGTAGTGGATAACTGGGTGATACACAAACTTCAATGACCTATTCAGTACACATGCCCCTCCCATCATTTTTTCTAGTTTTTACTACAAAAATTCACATCCAAAAAAGCAAACATCGGCAACAATTTAAAGACAGACTTGAGACTGTGTGTATTTAGATGGTATGTAATCTGATATAAACAACGAGACAGAGGTTTTGGAATAATTCAATGTTACCTTCAATCTCTAAAAAGCATTGGTCTGTGATGTTTCATTGAAAAGAATGGTATAAGTCTGTATTAGATGTGCCTAGTATTGAGACCATCTATAATAACTACCTTTTCATTCCATTAGCCTATTCTACATACAGAACTGTGGCCTTCTGTATTCCTCACACAATCCACTTCCAACAAGCACCATACATCTTAAGGAACAACCCCCTCTTTCAAACCTGGTACAAAACATACTTGATCTTCTCCTTTTGGTTATCGACCTTGGGTTACCATGAGTGTTATCATAACACATTCAGACTGCTCAAGTCAAACTACATGCTGTTGAAGTACTTATGAAACAGTATGTTTAAAAACACCGATATAGAAGCATTGCACTTGGATTGTTCTGGACCTTAGCTAGACATATGACATGTAAAAGGACACTGACTTATTCACTGACCAATGGAGGGGAGACAAACTGACTAAGTAGCTTGCAATTGTTACAAAAACATTTCATAACCATCAGACAAATGACTTTTTTTATTAAAACAATGAACATCCAAAATGTAAGGATGAAGCGGATTAGAATTTGAGGCAACTAGAATTTCAGTAAGAACTTAACCGTGCTCTCTGCAAGGTAAGGTTGTCAAGTGCATTGTGACGGTTGGACAAATCCAAAAAATAAGCGTAATAAACAAGACATATCCACACTGAGGGTGGTTTACTTGCTTCAAATTGCTTGTAAGGAAGCCACGGTTACACACAGTGAATGCAGACCAATATTGTACAATGCTGCTAGTGATGTGTCAATATGCTGTTTTACATATCAGAACAAAAAACTTTATATAAACACAAGTTAAACTATAAGTACAAGATGTGACCAAGGTTGGAGTTGAAAGGGTTACAATCAAAATTATATTTACAGGGATGATTCGACACCAAATACATTGTATATTGTGGTAGAATTATCTGATTACAGTCTTATAAGCTTGTTACACTAGCTAATTTACAACGATACTGTAGTCTCTTACCTTACAATAAACCGTCTGATCTCGTCCATACAACCAAGTGCTTCAATAACACTTAAGAAATAGCAACAGTGAAGCCTAAATACTTGTTTTTTCTGTGTGGGTTTTATTCAACCTTTTGTAATGAAAGTGTATTTTGTTAGACCATGCACCTGAACCCTTTGTCACTTTAATGAATAGTTCACAGACTGTTTTGCAGAACATTAAACTTGGAAAACATGCCATATTGGTTGAAATGTAAGCTTGCAGCAGTAGTTTTTAGAAGCAACATGAATGTCCTCCACACATTTGGCTAATACTATGTCTGAAATGAATGTATGCACCAATGAGCTTTTCAAAACAATATGATGCCAAATAGTCAAACGACAAAAGAGAGTGAAGAGCTCATCTCCTTTAGACAAGTTGAGGTTCACATACTGGGGTGTACATTGCTGACTAAGTACAGTAAAAAAGCCATCATATGATATGCATGTGTCATGTCATACACTCTGCTGCAGTTAAATTCTCCTCTTCCAGCACCGTATGTAAAGTCACTTCTTTGAGGGAGTTGAAGACCTGTTCCTTTTAGGGGGCTTTGGACGGTGGTGGTGGTGTGTGTGTGTGTGTGTGTGTGTGTGTGTGTGTGTGTGTGTGTGTGTGTGTGTTGGGGTGGGGAGGGGAGGGCAGTGACCATAGTCAGTAATTTCCATGGTTTGTCACAGTAAAGGTCAAGGAGTACTTTGGGAGCAATGGAGGGAGATAAAGAAGAGTTAGCCGTGAAACATTTGATCTCAACTGTCTCATCTGTGTTCCCTCCCACCTCCTCGTCATCAGATCTTCTTCGTTAGAAACAAATAGGTGTTACCTTCGTTACAAGAAATACAAATAATACAACCTGAAACCCGCCCTATGGCGTCTGGCACGCTTGCTGGACACCTCTCCCCAAAGTTTAACACTTATGCTTCATGGCCAGCTGTGGAGAGGAAAAAGAGAGGGGAAGGGACAAAACGAGAGCACATCAGCCATGTGGAGATATATAAACATCATGCAGTGACTAAGTGAAATGAGAAAGCAATTTAAGTGAACATTTCTTCAACACCCCCTTTGGGGTTGCCAAAAATTATTGAAACAAAACACAATAAGATTAAAAATCTATTAATTTCTGGAAACTGCAAAAACAAAAATAAATTCCAAAGTTAGCTAGCACATTAAAATCCGACCACCAACAAATACAAGTAAAAGAACCTCATTGATACTACTTTGTTTCCCACCTGGTGGAGGCTAACATGCTTGGCATCGTGAGTAGTAGAACAAGGACAAGCAGGGTCTATTTTCTAGGCAGAAAGGAATGATAACTATTAGGGTGGTGTTATTCCTCAGGGGTTGGTAAGCGGCCCACGCCCCAGTGTTTTCATCAGGCAGTGACTGGTCACTCAGACTTCATCTCATTAAAGAGAGTTCTAGCGGGCTTGGCTGGAGGCTCATTAAGGAAAAGGCCAGGGCCACCAATCTAAATCTCTCACACACACACACACACACACACACACACACACACACACACACCACACACACACACACACACACACACACACACACACACACACACACACACACACACACACACACACACACACACACACACACACACACACACATTTCAAAATAGAGGTGGGTGAAATCTCCAGAGCTAACAAGTGGGGGCAGCAGAGCCGCAGCACAGAACAGACGGCCATAGCTCCTTCTGTGGGGATGATGAGAGCTCAACAGTGGCGCTAATGGACTGATGTCACACAGAGCCTCAGCAGGTGGGAGGCACTGCAGAGACAGACTGACTGAATCTGCAGTGTTGTTTCCCACTACAGGTCACCTTAACACTTATGGAGTCCACTACAAGATACCATATGTTCTCAACTTGAACTAAAGTATACTGGATCACAGGTAGAAAGAGGGAGACGTGGTGTCTTGTTCAATGGCATTACAGGGGGGGAAAGTAGCGCAGTTGGCAGATACAGGATGTTCCCAACTTTTACTTAACATCAAAAACTAAAGAGGGGGAAAGATACATCTTTCAAAACATTAACTAAATATTGTTCAACGTTATGACCAGTCAGAGAAGATGTTGCAGAATATATTTACTGTAGCTAGCTAACATCACCTTCCTACCAGTGGTTATCCACGTACATTATAGGGTTGCACCTTTTAACAAACGGCCACAAACATGCTTTAGTGAGTGCAAGACTAAAACTGCAAGACAACTATAATTAGTTAAATGGTTCACAAAATGAAGCATCTAATTGCTGGAGCTCAATGTGGAAGTGGATGGAGTGTCTTATCTGTATGGGGAGTTAGTGCCTTCAGAAAGAATTCATACCCCTTGACTTATTCCACATTTTGTTGCGTTAAACCCTGAATTCATAATTGATTAAAAAAAATAAAAAAAATCTCACCCATCTATCTACACACAATACTCCATAATGACAAAGTGAAAACATGTTTTAGAAATGTTTGCACAATTATTGAAAATGAAATGCATAAATATCTAATTTACATAAGTATTCACCCCCCTGAGTCAATACTTTGTAGAAGCACCATTGGCAGCAATTACAGCTGTGAGTCTTTGGGTAAGTCTTTGCACACCTGGATTGTACTATATTTGCTCATTATTCCATTCAAAATTCGTCAAGCTCTGTCAAGTTGATTGTTGATCATTGCTAGACTGCCATTTTCAAGTCTTGCCATAGATTTTCAAGCCGATTTAGGTCAAATCTGTAACTAGGCCACTCAGGAACATTGTCTTGGTAAGCAACTCCAGCGTAGATTTGGCCTTGTGTTTTAGGTTATTGTTCTGCTAAAAGGTAAATTAATCTCCAAGTGTCTAGTGGAAAACAGATATGCAGAGTGGTACTCAGTGATGTGCTGGACTTGACCCAAACATAAAATTTTGTATTCAGGACAAAAAGTGAATATCCTTGCCACATATTTGGCAGTATTACTTAAGTGCCTTGTTGCAAACAGGATGCATGTTTTGGAATATTTTTATTCTGTACAGGCTTCCTTCTTTTCACTCTGTCAATTAGGTTAGTATTGTGGAGTAACTACAATGTTGCTGATCCATCCTCAATATACTCATATCACAACCATTAAACTCTAACTGATTTAAATTCACCACTGGGCTCATGGTGAAATCCCTGAGCAGTTTCCTTTCTTTCCAGCAACTGAGTTAGGAAGGACACCTGTATAATTGTAGTGACTGGGTGTATTGATACACCATCCAAAGTGTAATTATGAACTTCCCCATGCTCAAAAGGATATTCAGCATTTGCTTTTTCATTTTATTACCAATCGGTGCCCTTCTTTGCGAGGCATTGAAAACCCCCCCCATAGACTTCCTTGTTTAATCTTCGCCTGAAATTCAATACTGGATTAAGAGACTTCACAGATAATTGTATGCATGGGGTAAAGAGATGCGGTAGTCATTCAGAAATCATGTTAACCACTATTATTGAACACGGAATGAGTCCATGCAACTTATGTGATTTGTTAAGCACATTTCTACTCCTGAACTTATTTAGGCTTGCCATTACAAAGGGGTTGAATACTTACAGTATTGACTCAAGAAATGTCAGCTTTAAATGTTTGATTCATTTCCTAAATGTTCAACAAATAAATTCCACTCTGACATTATCGGGTATTGTGTGTAGATCAGTGACACAAAATCTCAATCTAACAACAAAATGTGGAAAGATTAAAGGGGTGTGAATACTTTCTGAAGGCACTGTATACAGTATGGCCATTCTCTGAGAAAGAGTTTTCCTGTGGTCTTCTTTTAGTTTCACACCACAGGGTCTTCATTTTTTAACAGTAAGGGGCATGTCTCTTCAAAGGGTTTTCCATTAGACCGCCATTACTGTCATGTATTATTCATGTGTGTGTTCATAATGAATGTGATGGAGGATGTGAACAGTTTTAAACAAATTAATTGCAGTTCCGGTCCAGAACGCATGCGCTCTATCTGGAACAGTGGGTCACCAAAGTTGGGTGATCCTGTTTTTACAGGAGGTGCAAGAAGCCGGGTCAAAGACAATTATAGTTACTTTAAAAGTTATTGGAATTGATCACAGTCGTGAGTTAGAAGCGGGGCACGATTCGTATTATTACAAATGATTTCCTTTACAATTTATTTCCTGTTTTTGCAGCAAAACCATATTAATGATAATGGTATGGTTAAGCAGCGGTTGATTTGTTCTCCTTGTGTGAGGGATACAGTTGGATTGAGAGGATGAGAGAAGCCCATGGAGAATAGCTGGGATAGAGAGAATAGATGGAGGAATAAACTATGTGAAGAGGAGGGATTCCTAACAAGAACATCTAGCTAGTGAAACACCCTGCTGGGCGGCCAGAAGCAACAAACTAACCACTTAGACTGAATCACCTGAGGATGGAGAACAGCGTTTGATCTTTTTGCTGAGGTTAGAGCTCAAACTGAGTTTAAATAAAGGTAAAATTGAAATTAAAAATGACAGAAAATCAGTTTGGGATGAATTGTTAGTCAAAGACAATGGGGTAATGTGGGTTACATAGTATCATTATGTGGTATAGCCTATACCCCTGGTAACATGTAATACTAGTAAGGTTATTTTGTTCAGTTCATGTGGTTATGAAAAACTCCTCTAGCCCTTGTAATGTGGTATGATACACTACATGGACACAAGTATGTGGACACAGGCTTGTCGAATATCACATAAAAAAATCATGGGGATTAATATGGAGTTGGTCCCCCCTTTGCTGCTATAACAGGCTCCACTCTTCTGGGAAGGCTTTCCAATAGACATTGGAACATTGTTGCCGGGACTTGCTTCCATTCAGCCACAAGAGCATGAGTGAAGTCAGGCATTGACGTTGGGCGATAAGGCCTGGCTCGCAGTCAGCGTTCCAATTCAAAGGTGTTCGATGGGATTGAGGTCAGGGCTCTAGCCCAAACCATGAAAAACAACCCCAGACCATTATTCCTCCTCCACCAAACTTTACAGTTGGCACTATGCATTCGGGCAGGTAGTACTCTCCTTGCATCCGCCAAACCCAGATTAGTCTGTCAGGCAGTGACGCGTAATTCATCACTCCAGACAAAACGTTTTCACTGCTCCAGAGTCCAACGGCAGTGAGCTTTACGACACTCCAACCAACGCTTGGCATTGTGCATGGTGATCTTAGGCTTGTGTGCAACTGCTCGGTCATGGAAACCCATTTCATGAAGCTCCCGATGAAAAGTTATTGTGCTGACGTTGCTTCCAGAGGCTGTTTGAAACTCTGTCGTGAGTGTTGCAACCGAGACCAGGCGATATTTATGCGCTTTAGCACTTGGCAGTCCCGTTCTGAGATTGTGTGGCCTACCACTTCGCTGCTGAGCCGCTGTCGCGCCTAGGCGTTTCCATTTCACTATACAGCACTTACAGTTGACCGGGCGGGGCAGCTCTATCATTGACGAACTGACTTGTTGGAAAGGTGGCATCCTATGACATGCTACATTGAAAGTCACTGAGCTCTTCAGTAAGGCCATTCTACTGCCAATGTTTGTCTATGGAGATTGCATGGCTGTGTGCGCGACTTTTACACCTGTCAGCAACGGGTGTGGCTGAAATAGCCAAATCCACTCATTTGAAGGGGTGTCCACATACTTTTGTATATATAGTGTATGTGACACGTGACTATATATGTGTGTATATATATATATATATGGCAGTATGTGACACGTGACATATATATATAGTCACGTGTCACATACACTATATATATATACACACACACACATATATATATACATATACAAAGAAAAGCACGTTTTTTGTCCATTAAAATATCAAATTGATCAGAAAAACAGTGTAGACATTGTTAATGTTGTAAACGACTATCGTAGCTGGAAACAGCTGATTTTTAATAGAATATCTACATAGGCGTACCGAGGCCCATTATCAGCAACCATCACTCCTGTGTTCCAATGGCACGGTGTGTTAGCTAATCCAAGTTTATCATTTTATCATTATCTTTGCTCTATGCAGAATAGAAAGAGGAGTGGGAGGACCCGGTGCACAACTGAGCAAGAGGACAAGTACATTAGTGTGTATAGTTTGAGAAACAGACGTCTCACAAGTCCTCAACTGGCAGCTTCATTAAATAGTACCCACAAAACACCAGTCTCAAAGTCAACAGTGAAGAGGCGATTCCGGGATGTTGGCCTTCTAGGCAGAGTTCCTCTCTCCAGTGTCTGTGTTCTTTTGCCCATCTTAATCTTTTATTTTTTTGGCAAGTCTGAGATATGGCTTTTTCTTTGCAACTCTTCCTAGAAGGCCAGCATCCCGGAGTCGCTACTTCACTGTTGACTTTGAAACTGGTGTTTTGCGGGTACTATTTAATGAAGCTGCCAGTTGAGGACTTGTGAGGCGTCTGTTTGTGCTATCTTTTAAAAACAAGGACATTTCTAAGTGACCCCAAACTTTTGAACGGTAGTGTATGTGTGTGTGTGTGTGTGTGTGTGTGTGTGTTGTGTATGTTTCACCTTGTGTGCAGTGACGGCGAACTGCTCAGCACTGTTCTTCATCTCCCCTGTTTTCTCCTCAGCCCTGCCTAAGCGCTCCCCTCGCTCGTTCAGCGCCTGGCTGGCCTTCTGTACAGCGCTGGTCACACTGTCTGCTGCCGAGTGGAGTATACTGTTACCTGGAGAGGAGGGCAATATAGAAAGAGAGAGAGAAAGAGAAAAATGAGAGAAGGCGGGGGGGGATGGGATAAATATAATAAATTATACATTGCCTTCCATCTAATCACTATAAACAAAATAACTCGGAACAGGTAAAAAATAAGGTTACTCCAAATCAGGAATGCCAAGGAAGCCAGCTAATGAGTTTTTCTACAGAGATTGGTTTCCTGTGAGAAACGAGCCAATGAAATTAAAAACCTCGTCACACTCCTCATTTGCAAAGCTTAGACCGATGAGGTCTATCACGCCATTTCTCTCAAATTGAACTGAAACAACCTCCTCACTACTTGAAAGTGTACCAAATAGCTCCAGGTGTTCCTCTTTTCTTTAGTAAAACTTTAGCGCTCATTCTCTTTTCTTCCTCTCAGACTGAAGTGAGATAATGGCGGAGAGGGGAGGGAGTGTGTCTGACAATCCCTGGCGGCACACCTGTGTGGATGAGAGGAAAGAACAGAACAGTCTTCCTCCAATAGTCCCGACCCTGCGGATGTTTCAAAGTGGCAAGCTATTAATCTACGCTCTGGACAGCGCGCCCTGCCGTCGACCCACAATGCTAACAATCGTTGCTTTTGGTCCGGGACCGCCATCTCCTCAAAGCGTTGACTTCAGAGCCATTACTCTGACAGTGCTTTATAATTATTGCTTTATGTGGTGATATATCCAAGGGAGGCGCCAATTTAAACAGTTTTGAGCATTGTTTTTGCTTTGAAGTGTATTCTATTGTTGACCTTGCTTGGGTTATTTTGTTGTCTGGGAAGGAGAACAATGGAATTGTTTTTTCATCAGTTGTTCCAAAGTTGTGAACGAGCCATTCTGCAGCAGAACTGGGGACTGGTACTGCAATGTTCTGTATGCACAATGGACAAAAAGAAACACCACAAAAAAAAAAGAAGGGAAAAAAAGAGGCCAGCTCTAACAATGTGCTCCTCTCAACTTGCTGGCTGTGGAAGGAATAGAAATACAACGGAACTCAATGTAACTGATGCTTTCACTGTTAGAAGAGGATGGCCCCTTGGGGTTACAGTTCAGGACCAAACATCCCATGCAATGACACAAACATGCTGACCAGACCGGACACGTCGCGTGCGAGAGAGTCGCAAAATAAATGTAGAAATCCACGTTATTCAATTATTGCACCCACACTGCTCGCGTCTGCGACGCCAAGGGCTAAAATAGAACTCATTCCTATTTCTGACGCAGATCGCGCTGCAAGTCCGGCCTCTCCCATCTCCTCATTGGTTTATAGAAGCAGGTACCCACGTGCCATTTCCTCATTGGTTATACCCACGTGGGTGATTGAAAGACAAACTGTTTTGCCGGTAGTCATGGTAATACAATGAAAGTTTAGATGCGATCACCATATAAGTTAAACGAAGAAAAAGCCTGGAAGGAGGAGAGATGACTAGAAACGATTCGGTTGGCCGTTTTATGTGTGGATTAATTGTCGGAGTAGAGGTCCTTGTGCATTTCAGGTAAAATAACAACTCAATGTTTATATCCCAGGACAAATTAGCTAGCAACAGCAAGCTAGCTAAATAGGACAAATTAACGTTAGCTAGAAAGTGCAAGCTAACTAGCTAAATTGCCATACATGTTCAATGCTTTTCGACCTGTCCCCAAATTAATGTCATTGGTTCAGAGTTTGTTTTGATATTTTAACCTGCGTGTCGTGATCGCGTTTGGTGTTGGGGGGCAAAATACATTTATGCAGGATAGCGCACGCGCGCAGCCGGTTTGGGTTCCGTGTTACAAATGTAGATCCTTCGAACAACAAATGTAGATCCTTTGAACACTCCCAAACAGGGACAGATCCCAATCAAAGGTTTATTCACATGCTCCACTAAGGCAGTTATTTATCTTATAACTTGTCCTTATGTAGGTAAAACGAAGCGTGAATTAAAAGTAAGAATCTCGGACAGTCATTTTAACATGTCTTCCCAAACGGAATCCACACTGTAGAGTGTATACAGGTAGGCTGACTGACTGATAGATAACTGGCAGAGTTGTGGTGCAGCGGGGTAGATGACAGCCCAAAGCAGATGGGATGCCAGCTGGTCTTACTCTCCTCTCTCCTCTGCTTTCCTTCAAAGGAAGTTAACTTGATAAAGTCAAAGCCGTCCGCTCACACAGACCTACTGGGAGGAAGAAAAGCTTTCCCCGGTTTCTCTCCCAGACAGGCTAAATCACCAAAAGATAGATAGCGGATTTGACTTCCCTCACGGCTCTGGATTTCATTACAGTCCAGGGAAGGAGAAGTGTTTATTTAGCATCTTCCTCACAGTAGTGAAAACTAAGTACTTGTATTGGGACACAGGTGTCAAGTCTTCCTATATGTCTCCCTCCAATCCCTTAAAAAAAACTCCTCTTCCCCTGAAAACAGAGAAGGAGGGATGAGAGCTCTTTACCTCCATCCAGATCCCGTTTATCCCCCCCTTCTACTGAGAGAGAGCCCAGAGACATCCCACATACACTCTTCCATCTCTTTCTTGCTTCTCACTTGTTTCCCTGGGCAGGGTGGTTCCGGCCTGGATGCTGGTTGAGTCCCCCCTCCTATGCTGGTTGAGTCCCCCCTCCTATGGTGAATGTCATTAAAGAGAATAGCAGGGAGGCAGGTTGTGTGGTGACTGTATGGCCCTGGGTCTTTACTCTGTAGAGTTGATTTAGGTGCCGTCATGCTGTAAGGGGGATTTGTAGGTGTGAGGAATGGCATGGTGATTCAACACTGTCCTCGGATTCTGTTGAGATTTCTCTCCACAAGAACATGGGGGAAGTGATGCCTTGCCTTTAACAAGCACCTCTGTTTTGTTTTTTTGGGAAACCAAGGCAATCTCCGTTCATTGCAAAATGCCACTTCAGTGTTAAAGTCGGGTGAGAGAGCTGGCAAAACAAATTTGGGCGAAGTGTTGCTTTGACATTTGTTATAGAGGTAGACCGATTTCAAATTTTCATAACAATCGGAAATGGGTATATTTTTTTTCAATGACGGCCGTTCTGCCCCTGCCCCTTGTGCAGGGGCAGAACGACAGATTTTTACCTTGTCAGCTCGGGGATTCCATCTTGCAACCTTACGGTTAACTAGTCCAATGCTCTAACCACCTGATTACATTGCACTCCATGAGGAGCCTGCCTGTTACGCGAATGCAGTAAAAAAGCCAAGGTAAGTTGCTAGCTAGCATTAAACTTATCTTATAAAAAACAATCAATCAATCATAATGACTAGTTAACTACACATGGCTGATGATATTACTAGTTTATCTAGCGTGTCCTGCGTTGCATATAATCGATGCGGTGGCATTCGCGAAAAAGGACTGTCGTTGCTCCAACGTGTACCTAACCATAAACATCAATGCCTTTCTTAAAATCAATACACAAGTATATATTTTTAAACATGCATATTTAGTTAATATTGCCTGCCAACATGAATTTCTTTTAACTAGGAAAAATGGTGTCACTTCTCTTGCAACAGAGTCAGGGTATATGCAGCAGTTTGGGCCGCCTGGCTCATTGCAAACTGTGTGAAGACTATTTCTTCCTAACAAAGACAGCCAACTTCGCCAAACGGGGGATGATTTAACAAAAGCGCATTTGCGAAAAAAGCACAATCGTTGCACGACTGTACCTAACCATAAACATCAATGCCTTTCTTAAAATCAACACACAGAAGTATATATTTTAAACCTGCATATTTAGCTAAAAGAAATCCAGGTTAGCAGGCAATATTAACCAGGTGAAATTGTGTCACTTCTCTTGCGTTCATTGTACGCAGAGTCAGGGTATATGCAACAGTTTGGGCCGTCTGGCTCGTTGCGAACTAATTTGCAAGAATTTTACGTAGTTATGATATAACATTGAAGGTTGTGCAATGTAACAGGAATATTTAGACGTATAGATGCCACCCATTAGATAAAATACGGAACGGTTCCGTATTTCACTGAAAAAAAAAATAATTGTTTTCGAAATTATAGTTTCCGGATTCGACCATATTAATGACCAAAGGCTCGTATTTCTGTGTGTTATTATGTTATAATTAAGTCTATGATTTGATATTTGATTGAGCAGTCTGACTGAGCGATGGTAGGCAGCAGGAGGCTCGTAAGCATTCATTCAAACAGCACTTTCGTGCGTTTTTCCAGCAGCTCTTCGCAATGCTTCAAGCATTGAGCTGTTTATGACTTCAAGCCTATCAACTCCCGAGATTAGGCTGGTGTAACCGATGTGAAATGGCTAGCTAGTTAGCGGGGTGCGCGCAAATAGCGTTTCAAACGTCACTCGCTTTGAGACTTGGAGTAGTTGTTCCCCTTACTCTGCAAGGGCCGCGGCTTTTGTGGAGCGATGGGTAACGATGCTTCGAGGGTGGCTGTTGTCGATGTGTTCCTGGTTCGAGCCCAGGTAGGGGCGAGGAGAGGGACGGAAGCTATACTCTTACACTGGCAATACTAAAGTGCCTATAAAAACATCCAATAGTCAAAGGTATATGAAATACAAATGGTATAGAGAGAAATAGTCCTATAATTCCTATAATAACTACAACCTAAAACTTCTTACCTGGTAATATTGAAGACTCATGTTTAAAGGAACCACCAGCTTTCATATGTTCTCATGTTCTGAGCAAGGAACTTAAACGTAGCTTTTTTTACATGGCACATATTGCACTTTTACTTTCTTCTCCAACACTTTGTTTTTGCATTATTTAAACCAAATTGAACATGTTTCATTATTTATTTGAGGCTAAATAGATTTTATTGATGTATTATATTAAGTTAAAATAAGTGTTCATTTAGTATTGTTGTAATTGTCATTACTACAAATAAAAAATAAAATCAGCCGATTAATAGGTATCGGCTTTTTTGGTCGTCCAATAAATCGGTATCGGCGTTGAAAAATCATAAACGGTCTACCTCTAATTTGTTATGATAATGTACTTCTGTTTGGCTAGTGAGTTTTTCTGAAATGGGGCTTTCGTAAAGAATTAACTGACTATCCCTGTGAAGGAACCTGACCTTCCTGAGTCAATGTTCTATGTCCCAGGGAACTCCTACTTCAACAATGCAGGGAGAATGTGTTTCTACACTCCCATAATATCAACATAATCAGGGCGCGCCTGTAAAACAAAAGGGGACAGAACAAAAGACAAAACCCTTTTTTTGCAACAAAAGTGAAAGAAAAGTCAAATGCCCCATCAAGTGATCACAGGTCAGGCCAACACAATGTAATGTTGTGATTGTGAACACAGAACGATTTTAATCGTCCTAATGATGAGGACTGTCAACTGCCATTTACTGTCAAAGCCTGCTTGATTGGTTATGTAACTCACCCAGTTCAGACACTCACACCAATGCACGCACAAGCTCAGGCATATATTCTTACAGGGACACACATGCTTGCAAGCTTAAACACACTCTTGCATAAGCCTACATATTTACTATATCTTAAAAATGCAAGCTCAAGCAAAGTCAATTACCATCCAGTATGAATTGTGTGCCAGTACGCTGCCCTGAAGTCTCAGTGGGTGTTTTAAGAGAAATGGGGCTAAGAGACACTCTCCTGTAGAGTAGCAGCACCATCTACTTATCAGTACATTATACATTTTATCAAACACTTTCCATAATAGTTATGACTAAAGGCCTTTGTTACATTTACATTTAACATTTAAGTCATTTAGCAGACGCTCTTATCCAGAGCGACTTACAAATTGTCGCTGTTGTTGTTCACCTTAAACTAGTGCTACTTGAAAATGTGTAGCATTGTGTACAGTAGGGTTGTCTTGGCTGTGTGCTTAGGGTTGTTGTCCTGTTGGAAGGTGAACCTTCACCCCAGTCTGAGGTGCTGAGCACTCTCGAGCAGGTTTTCATCAAGGATCTCTGTACTTTATTCCGTTCATCTTTCCCTCAATCCTGACTAGTCTCCCAGTCCCTGCCGCTGAAAAACATCCCCACAGCATGATGCTGCCACCACCATGCTTCACCGTAGGGATGGTATTTTGCCAGGTGATGAGTGCTGCCTGGTTTCCTCCAGTTGTGACAATTGGCATTCAGGCCAAAGAGTTCAGACTTGGTTTCATCAGATCAGAGAATATTCTTCCTCATGGTCTGAGAGTCTTTAGATGCCTTTTCGCAAACTCCAAGCAGCCTGTCATGTGCCTTTCACTGAGGAGTGGCTTCTGTCTGGCCACTCTACCATAAAGGCCTGATTGGTAGAGTGCTGCAGAGATGGTTGTCCTTCTGGAAGGTTCTCCCACCTCCACAGAGGAGCTCTGTCAGAGTGACGATCGGGTTCTTAGTCACCTCCCTGACCAAGGCCCTTCTCCACCGATTGCTCAGTTTGGCTGGGCGGCCAGCTCTAGGAAAAGTCTTGGTGGTTCCAAACTCCTTCCATTTAAGAATGAGAGAGGCCAATTTGTTCTTGGGGACCTTCAATGCTGCAGAAATGTTTTGGTACCCTTCCCCAGATCTGTGCCTCTACAAAATCCTGTCTCGGAGCTCTACAGACAATTCCTTCGAACTCCTGGTTTGATTTTTGCTCAACTGTGGGACCTTCTATAGGCAGGTGTGTGCCTTTCCAAATCATGTCCAATCAATTGAATTTACCACAGGTGGACTCCAATCAAGTTGTAGAAAACATCAAGGATGATCAATGGCAACAGGATGCACCTGAGCTCATTTCAAGTCTCATAGCAAAGTGTCAGAAAACTTGTGTAAATAAGTAATGTTTTTTATTTGTAATACATTTGCAAACATTTTCTAAAAACCTGTTTTCACTTTGTCATTATGGGGTATTGTGTGTAGATTGATCAGGAAAAAAATGAATTTAATCCATTTTAGATTAAGTCTGTAACATAACAAAATTTGGAAAAAGTGAAGGGGTCTGAATACTTTCCGAATGCACTGTACAGTATATCTACCACAGTTATATACCCTTGAAAGTGCCTCGGCTATGGCATGTTTGTTTGTCTGTAAGGTTACACTATGGCTTTTAAAACGCCAACACGAAACCTTCTATGGTGATAGATTCAAAGTGCCACTGAATAGGCATTTTTCTTTTCTGTAAAGGAATGCCGCTTCTGAAGTGGAAATAATGCCCATCACTAGGCGCACAGAACTGTCAATCCAATAATCTCGAGCAGCCTGCGCATAGACCACACTCTTCTAAAAAAGTACTTTAGAGTTCGTTAAATACCGTGATTTCCCAATACATTTAGTAGAAGGAAAAAAGAGCAGAGATAAGAAAGATCAACAGAGACTGGCGTAACCAACACAGGATGAACTGAAGTGTCACCACCCAACAGGATGGTATCACGCTGGCACACACCGCTACCGCTGTGCCCACCAAAACCCCCAGCTGGCAGCAGGGAAACCAACTGCCCTACTATGCCCTCCTATACAGATTAGGAGACAAATCAAATTGGATGTTCCCAACTCCTCCTTCACGTATCTGCAATTTAATTCAAATGCAAATCCTGACATTAACTTCTAACCTGAGCTGCCCGCTGCTCTTAATACTGTGTTAATCCTCGTTCGACCCTGAAGTTAAAGTAATTAGGAAAAACAAGATTCTTCTGACATTTTCAGCATGGAGGAGGGAATTCAACCTTGCTACAGTAGCTAGTAGGGCGGTTGCCCTTTCGTTTCGTCACTGCTCTGCTGATAGGTGTGCAGCAGTCAGGGACTGGGGATGCTAATGGAAACAAACATGGAACATTCTGCCTCAATGTACCATAGAAACACTGTCTGACTAATTGAGCAAATTGCCCACATGAAAGTTTAAATGTCAGTGTAAAACAATCTGGCCTTAATGGCCATGTATTCTAATAATCTCCACCCGACACAGCCAGAAGAGGATTGGCCACCCCTCAGAGCCAAGTTCCTTTTTAGGTTTCTTCCTAGCTTCATGCCTTTTTTGGGAGTTTTTCATAGCCACTGTGCTTTCACATCTGCATTGCTTGCTCTTTGGGGTTTTAGGCTGGGCATCTGTATAAGCACTTTTAACAACTGCTGATGTAAAAAGGGATTTATAAAATACATTTCACTGATTGATTGATTGAGGGTTGCATATTATACTGAAAAAACATAACCCTGTTCATAATTGCCTTGCTAATATTAGTTCAAGAGGAATTTGAGTATTAATTGGTATTGAGGTGAATATAGAAATTCATGGTAATTTTGTGACTGTATTTTAGGGCTGTAACGGTAACTGGATAACCATGACATTGGCGGTCTTGGATGAAGACCGTCATGAAAATGAAATAACCATCAAAACTGTATAAAAAAACATTTGTTTTGAATAAAATAAATGATTAACTTTATTTGAATGTAGATATACTTTACCCATAGTGGGAGTGTTAACTATTGATGATATGTTATTGTTTTGCTAACTGTATACATCTCCTCGTCTTTCCAACTATCTTTTGATGCACCATAATCAGCAAATCCCCTATATGCGGGGGTGGGGTGCGGGTAGGAAAGAAGTTGGGACCGGGGGTACATATAGTACCCGTCGATCCTATAGCCTACAGGGTAGATGGGGGGGGGGGGGGGGGGGAAGCCTCTGACCCTCACATCTGGCCTTATCATTATTACAGTAGATCGGAGGAGTGAGGTGAAAAACATTTGTGCACATTTCTGTTTCAAACCTAGCAACGATGGAGAACCAGATGACTTGGACCAGCCTGTTTGCAGAATATGTGCAAAAACCATTCCTACTAATAATTTCAGCAACAAAAATCTTTGGAACCACCTGAGGATTAACCACCCTACGGCCTATGCCAAACTTGGGTTAGCCACCACAGCTGCTGCTACTGCCACGCCATCCACATCTGGTCAGCGGCAACTCAGTGTGGCACAAGTCTTGCTCGAGGCACACTGTACAAAATCGGGACACTGATAAATTGCGAGCACTTAAAGGAAGAATAATTTGTACATTTGACAGAGTTACTGGGGAGAAGGTACAGTTGAAGTCGGAGGTTTACATACACTTAGGTTGGAGTCATTAAAACCCGTTTTTCAACCACTCCACAAATTTCTTGTTAACAAACTATAGTTTTGGCAAGTCGGTTAGGACATCTACTTTGTGCATGACACAAGTAATTTTTCCAACAATTGTTAACAGACAGATTATTTCACTTACAATTCACTGTATCACAATTCCAGTGGGTCAAAAGTTTACATACACTAAGTTGACTGTGCCTTTAAAGAGCTTAGAAAATTCCAGAAAACGATGTCACAGCTTTAAAAGCTTCTAATATGCTAATTGACATCATTTGAGTAAATTGGAGGTGTACCTGTGGATGTATTTCAAGGCCTACTTTCAAACTCAGCCTCTTTGCTTGACATCATAGGAAAATCAGAAGAAATCAGCCAAGACTTCGGAAAAAAACATTGTAGACCTCCACAAGTCTGGTTCATCCTTGGGAGCAATTTCCAAACGCCTGAAGGTACCACGTTCATCTGTACAAACAATGTATGCAAGTATAAACACCATGGGACCACGCAGCTGTCATACCGCTCAGGAAGGAGACGCGTTCTGTCTCCTAGAGATGAACGTACTTTGGTGAGAAAAGTGCAAATCAATCCCAGAACAACAGCAAAGGATCATGTGAAGATGCTGTAGGAAACGGGTACAAAAGTATCTATATCCACAGTAAAACAAGTCCTATATCGACATAACCTGAAAGACCGCTCAGCAAGGAAGAAGCCATTGCTCCAAAACCCCCATAAAAAAAGGCAGACTACGGTTTGCAACTGCACATGGGGACAAAGATCGTACTTTTTGGAGAAATGTCCTCTGGTCTGATGAAACAAAAATATAACTGTTTGGCCATCATGACCATCGTTATGTTTGGAGGAAAAGGAGGGACGCTTGCAAGCCGAAGAACACCATCCCTACCATGAAGCACGGGGGTCGCAGCATCATGGTGTGGGGGTGCTTTGCTGCAGGAGGGACTGGGGCCCTTCACAAAATAGATGGCATCATGAGGGAGGAAAATTATGTGGGTATATATATAAGTAGGTGTCCGAACCGACTTGCCAAAACTATAGTTTGTTAACAAGGAATTTGTGGAGTGGTTGAAAAACGAGCTTTAATGACTCCAACCTAAGTGTATGTAAACTTCTGACTTCAAGTGTATATGGATGAGGAATTGGTATATAAACTATGTTTAATTCCACAGGATTGCTTAACACGGTGGGGAACGAAACAGAAAATGGTACAGAGTATTTTGGAGCGAGCAACAGCCATCGAATGAGTCCTGGTCATAAACATAATCACCTCATGGCAGGACAAGACGTCTTGTCATCCGTCCAAGCAGCATTGAAACAAGTGGCTGACTTCACTGATGTTCTCTCTGGTGAGAGTTACATCACCGTCTCGTCAGTGAAGCCTGTGCTCCGGTTACTGACGGGAGATCTGCTGAAGCCCGACCTTACCAAAGATGATGTCCAGTGTCCTCGCGGACATGTACAGCCTACTGACAATAAAATAACTTCTGTCCATCTCTTCCCTCTTCGACCTAAGATACAGAGGCGAAGGGGATGATTTGAATGACATAAGGACTCCTGAAAGAGATGGTGGCGGGGGGCAGAGGCAGGGGTGGTGGTGCTACTGGGACTGGGGGAGATGACTCGAACGATGCCAAGAAAAGGAATTTAGAGGGACATTTGTGCACATTTGCACATTTGTGGCCTGCTGGAGGTCATTTTGCAGGGCTCTGGCAGTGCTCCTCCTTGCACAAAGGCGGAGGTAGCGGTCCTGCTGCTGGGTTGTTGCCCTCCTACGGCCTCCTCCACGTCTCCTGATGTACTGGCCTGTCTCCTGGTAGCGCCTCCATGCTCTGGACACTACGCTGACAGACACAGCAAACCTTCTTGCCACAGCTCGCATTGGGATGGTGGCATCCGGAATGAGGCTGCAGCTACGCTGAGCATTTGTGTGGGTTTGTATGACTCGCGTCTCATGTAGCACTAGAGTGGAACAACGCCGCGAGCAGTTCGAACAAGTGACCGACCAAACATCAGCAGGAAGCTATAAGGAACGAGAAGTGGTCTGTGGGTCACCACCTGCAGAACCACTCCTTTATTGGGTGGTGTCTTGCTAATTGGCGCTATATTTCCACTTTTTGTTCCTTTATTCGCATTTTGCAACAGAATGTGAATTTTTTTTTAAAATTGTCATGTGTTGCTTCGCTGAAGTGGACGTTTTGCATTTCACGAAGGTGTGATTGGACTTGGAGTTACATTGTGTTGTTTAAGTGTTCCCTTTATTTTTTTGAGCAGTGTATATTCTGTACAGGCTTCCTTCTTTTCACTCTGTCATTTAGGTTAGTATTGTGGAGTAATACAATGTTGCTGATCCATCCTAATCTTTCTCCTATCACAGCCAATTAACTAACTGTTTTAAAGTCACCATTGGCCTCATGGTGAAATCCTTAAGCGTTTTCCTTCCTCTCTGGAAACGTAGTTAGGAAGGACGCCTGTATCTTTGTAGTAACTGGGTGTATTGATACACCATCCAAAGTGTACTTAATAACTTCACCATTCTCAAAGGGATATTCAATGTCCGTTTTTTTATTATTCTAATAGGTTCCTATTCCAATAGGTGCTCCTCTTTGCGAGGCATTGGAAAAGCTCATTGGTCTTTGTGGTTGAATCTGTGTTTGAAAAGCACTGCTCGAGAAATGCACTGCTCGACTGAGGGACCTTACTGATAAATGCATGTGTGGGGTTAAATGTAAATGTAAATGGGGTACATCAATGAGGCAGTCATAAAAAATAAATAATGTTAGACACATTATTGCACACAGAGTGAGTCCATGCAACTTATGTGACTTGTTAATCAAATGTTTACTCCTGAATGTATTTCGTCTTGCCATAACAAAGGGGTTGAATACTTATTGACTCAAGACATTTCAGCTTTCATTTAATTAAAAAACAAAATACAGTTTGACATTATGGGGTATTGTGTAGGCCAGTGACAACATTTTAATTTAATCAATTTCAAATTCAGGCTGTAACAACAAAATTTGGAAAAAGTCAAGGTGTGTGAATACTTTTTGGAGGCACTAAGCACCTTGCTGTGTCTGTTTTCAATTAAAATTAAGAAACAAAAATAGCTTCTTAGCAAAGAGCAATTTCGAAGGGCAAAAATATTGTTAGAACTGTCTGAAAATGAAAAAATATCTGTTATTGGCAAAGGTTTGGAACTCATTTACCACCTAGTGATGTTACCAGGCAGGCAAAAACTCCATCCCACCAAAACAGACAGAAATTTAAGGCAGTCTTTTCAAACAGCTCTTACACTAAAAGGCCCTCGTCATAATTTTCACAAGTTCACAGTAATATTCCAACCTCATAGTGTGGAAATTTATATATAAAACATAGAAACATCTAGTTTTTGACTGCACTGGGCTTGTCGGATAGGCACACAATTTGGGCAGTGAGCACAGCAAATAGATGATTGTTGAGTTGTGAAAGAGGCATTTTGCAATATTTCAAAATACAATCACAGGAAAACCTAGTTTAGAAAGCAAATAGCTATTGCTGTAAAGAGAAGACAATGAAAAGACTGTCTTTTAGTTGTCAAAATAAAATAAAAACTGTAGCCTATCTTATTGGCACCAGTGGAGCATTGGCCATATCCCCACTGAGTGTGCATATTCAATGTCTTTATTATTGGGTCAATGCCACTTGAAAGTCATGTTAAAAAAGATTCTGCTAATCTCTCCATTCATATAAAGTGTAGTAAAATTGAATGCAATGTGTTGATAAAAGACCACATTTTTCCCTTGCAAAAAAAGGAGAAGAAATGTATATGATATAGCCTAGCCTACTCCATTACTTGCTGCATTGAAGTCCTTTTTGCTAACAGTGATTCAAATATAGTATTAGCCTAAATTATCCAATTTCTCATCACATTCGGGATAGTAGTATCTTACATAAGTCTCCAAATGTGATGATGCATGCAATGCTTTATTATAAAGGTTAATTTTTATGGTGAAAATTTGCTTCCCCAAACTGACCGCGTACATATGACACGCCAATCACCGACACCAGAAATTCCATGACCATCCCAACCCGAATGTTACTGTCCTTGTCAGATTGAGGGACTTAACTGCCTTGTTAGTAAAAGTATATATAATTTTAGTTGAATATATAATGTTTTCTGTGCTTACCTCGTAAAAGTAGATGCCGACCTTGCCGTCGACTGTTTATAACAACTTCTTTCCTCATTCTGTTCAAAAAGACCTTGCAACAGAAAACGACTGAATCTACAGTTTCATCGTCTGTGACAAGAAAATGGAAAAGGAATTTTGTACTGTTTGTACTGTTATTTTATGTTGGACCCAAGAGATTACAACATTTTGGATATTACTTGTTAATCCACAGTACAGTTTGCTCTAATATGGTCATTTTGGTTCACTTTGGTTAACTAATGTAATGTACTTGTTATGTTATTGAAAGGGTTTCATTCTAACAAAAGGTATTATGAAACAAATACATATTTAAATTTAGGGTAACTGGAATTGATTAGGGAAGTTAGGGGACAGTTTAAATAGAAATGAAGCTTTGTTTGTTATTAAATTGATGAAAAAGTAGCCAGTATTCTAACAAGTTTCACTTGAGGTTAATTTGACTGCATGATGTATTAGTTCTGTATCCCATAAGATATCTCACAACAGTTTACAATGGAGCAAAGATGTGTGCTTGAAGTGCCATCCTGACAGTAGGCATTTGCATGACAGTTTCCAAAATGGTTCAATGGCAAGAAAATACAACTAGATTACCATTTAGCATCCTAGAATTCAAAAAGTGATAAAAGAAGCAGGCACCATTTTAAACTCCCTCTCACCATTCCAAGACAAGATCTGCCACTGAAGCAAAGAGGCCTGGGAGAATCATGGGGATGAGGGCGCGCTGCAGCTTGGCAGTCTAGCCTGATAACGAGGCGATAACCAAATTAGTCCAGCAATGCTGCTTTATTTCAGGCCCTATTACACGGCCCATCAAGTATCCCGAAACAAGTGCCTGGCTCCACATCTCCTCTACACAGATCTAAAAAGGGACTATGCCTCTGCCTCGTAAGTTGAGGGAAACACCTACACAACACTGATGAGTACAGAGACAAGCAATGACACGTGACCGTGATGGAAGTCTGATGAGAAAAATATGCCTGTCTTTATTCAATCAATAGCAATAAAATTGCACTCTGTAGTTTCAATTTCCAGTCAATGAATAAGAGAAACAAGTATTAGGTGTATTTCATGCGCTTTTTTGTCTCAACATCCATTGTGTATGTAGTTCATCCCGCTACCACAAGGGGAAGTACAGCAACGGAGTGCGTTTTAGAGCACCCCCCTCTTAAAGCCCACCTCTGTATTATGATTCCACACCTTTCTTCAGATTAAGTACATCTGGCAGAGTGAATCAGCAGGCCTAATATGTCTCTTAGATAAAGGATGAACAAGGTTCCTCATAAACTAACAGAATCCACAATAAGCCTGTCGACCTTGTCCTGTCCTATCAAGCCTTTACAATCTCCTCTCAGCCCATAACAACAACTGTCCCGGAGATCAGACCAGCCAATTAATATCATGTTCACTAAGACATACGACTCTGCCGCATACAAACGGTGGCAAAGTGACAAGCCATTTCTTTGTGTTTTCACGGCTAACAAAGAGGACGAGGTATTGAGTGGAGATCTTGTGTAGAATAGATAATTGCCTGTCAGGATGATCCAGTGTAGAGTAAGTGTCTCTGTTCTGTTCATAGTTCAGTGTTAATAAAGGCAAATCTAATCAGCATGAAAGAGCAATATCCCAGAATCCTCCAGTGGGTCATTAGCCCCTGTGTGTTCTAGCTGAGAAGTAATAAGATGTTATCGAAGGCATCTTAGTCACAACAAGTAATCTATACAAGCCTTCAACACACAACAACAAGCACCATTATAGTGACCATGTCAACCCCAACAAGGTAGTGTGTAAACGACAACATGGTGCCTCTGACCCATTGACTCGATTTGTGTTCTTTGTGACAATCAGCTCAGGTTCAATGGAACGAACCTTGTTCATTGTTACATTGACTGATGGAATATTCTTGTAATCTGGGAAGGTACAAGTCCAGTGTAGCTAAATTGATTTTTACTACAGTACAGTGCTATGCAATACAATACTGTTGTTGCACAAAAGGGTTGAGCTATACCTATAGCAGACTTTCTAATATATTACTGCATATGTGTATGAATCTTGACTGTGGTCCTGTTCCACTAAACTGATAACTTTGTAGTTGGGTTTCTGTCATCCCCAGGTAGGTGAATCAGAAGAGAGGCGTCCAACACAGTTATTGTCCCACACCTGAGCAGCGTCATGATTTTTGTTTTGCACTGGTGTGAGACTTAAACTGGAGGGGACAGTGGTGGCAGCACTCGGGCATCCTCTCCTCCTGTCACTAGGTCTCTGGCTGGGCTGTCAGTCACGCTACTCATTATGGCATAGATGAGAGTTTCATATGAGAAGACTGAGCAGGAAGGGCAATGTCAGGTTAATTTATTTCTAAAGCCTGTATCTAATATAACGTGTATTCAATTGATAACAGAATTGTGGATCGGATAATGATAGTGAAACTAATCTCTTAAGTCAATTACCGGTTGAGCAGGTTGACATTAAAATAACGAATAACCGATGCCAAATACTGGAGCTACTGTTCCATAAGAAACCAATATTGCGAGTGCTTTGTGTAAAGGGTTTGATGTGTACTACACATGTATAGGCCTAGGGTACCAGTCGGAAGTTTGGACACACCTACTCATTCCAGGGTTTTTCTTTATTTTTTACTATTTTCTACATTTTAGAACACTATGAAAAAACACACAAAATCATTTAAGCTGGTTGAGAGAATGTCAAAAGTCTGCAAAGCTGTCATCAAGGCAAAGGGTGGCTACTTCGAGATGCACCCTTTGAAGTAAAATATATTTTGATTTGTTTAACACTTTTTTGGTTACTACATGATTCCATATGTGTTATTTTATAGTTTTGATGTCTTCACTATTATTCTACAATGTAGAAAATAATAAAAATAAAGAAAAACCCTGGAATGAGTAGGTGTGTCCAAACTTTTGACTGGTACTGTATGTGTTGTTGCATAAGGGTGAAACATTCACTGAGTATACCAAACATTAGGAACACCTTCCTAATACGGAGTTGCAAGCCTCATTAGCTCATTGTTATGGATGTATACAAATACATGTCAATAGAAAACAGCTTAAACAAATGCCGTTACTGTTGTTATTCTTTCTGCATTGTTTTACGTGACTGTAGGTTAGCCGTCGTTTGCTAGCTAGCAAGAAAGAGATACGAATGTTGCCAGCCAGTATGGCAATAGAACATTTAGAACGAACGACTGGGTCGCGTCTCTGGCAACCGAACCAGTAGAACGAACGACCAGCCAGCTTGGGTAGCAATCCTAGATTTGTTTCGGGACAATATCTTGTGGAAGGATGAAATAGTATGGATAAATTCATCAAGAGACCACTGAGGAGAGGCCATGGAGCTAGAGACCACTGAGGAGAGACCATGGATCTAGAGACCACTGAGGAGAGACCATGGAGCTAGAGACCACTGAGGAGAGACCATGGAGCTAGAGACCACTGGGGAGAGACCATGGAGCTAGAGACCAATGGGGAGAGACCAATGGGGAGAGACCACGGAGCTAGAGGCCACAGAGCTAGAGGCCACAGAGCTAGAGGCCACAGAGCTAGAGGCCACAGAGCTAGAGGCCACAGAGCTAGAGGCCGCAGAGCTAGAGGCCGCAGAGCTAGAGGCCGCAGAGCTAGAGGCCGCAGAGCTAGAGGCCGCAGAGCTAGAGGCCGCAGAGCTAGAGACCGCAGAGCTAGAGACCACAGAGCTAGAGACCACAGAGCTAGAGACCACAGAGCTAGAGACCACCGAGCTAGAGACCACCGAGCTAGAGACCACAGAGCTAGAGACCACAGAGCTAGAGGACACAGAGGGTAAACAGATCAATAGCTGATTAAGAAGAGGTGCAGGGTCTTACACAACTCCTTGGAACACAGAGGAAAACTTCCATCTCAACCAGTACCTTCTGCCTGTAACTCTAACATGCTACACCCCGGAAATGACTACATATGACTTGTGTAGGTTGCCAAATCATAAGGGAATTGGTTGCGTTGTTAACTTAGGAATGTGAAGTATGGTTTTTTAATAAGCTTGTGTTTATGTTTAGTACTTAGAGGATGTGGGAGTGTGTTTTTATTCCTTGGGACAAAAGGTTAGTTCTCAGTGGACTGGCTTTTCCATCGTCTCAGGATAAATGATCCTCAAAATGAATATTCTGCAAAGCCAATGGGAATAATTACTCAGTGTCGTTATATAAATCAGAACTGAACATTCTCTACATACAGAATTAAGTACTTTCCAGTAGAATGACTTAAAATGCAACTTTTCCTTTCTAGAAGTCGAAAAACCAGTCCACAAACCTTTGAGTGAGAACACTAGCTCTGACACTTTCATACAGATAGCGAAAGCGAGAGAGAGCACGTGTGTCTTGTCACTGTATGTCTCTTACCTCCCAGCAGTTTGGGTTGACAGTTGACAAACTCTGGCTTGCTCTGAGAGCTGTAGCGCTGGCAAGTGTGGTGGAGTATCTGGATAAAGGTGCACTTCTCGCCGGCCGAACCAGCCACCCACTGGTCAAAGGCATTGTCGAACGCCAAGTCAAACTCCGGACAGTCCTTGGAAAAAGAGACAGAATGATAGAAACAAAGCGAGATAGAAAAAGAATGCACGCATGAACCAGTCTCTAGGGGGTGATTTGGAATTTGTCCTGCTGAAACAGTCAGGTCATGTGGTCAGGAAAAATGAATCCCTGGAGATAGAAGTTCAGTGTACTGTAAACTCACTCTGTTGGGGTCACAGCCGTTGACCTGCCTCAGCTGGTCGATGGTCCACATTGACCTCTTACTGAAGGACAATGAGCCCTGGAACTGCTTCACCTTGGTGATGGACACATGGGACGGCTTCTTATTCGTCACTGTGGATAGAAAATAATGTAATATTTAGGATAAAAGTCATATTTAATGGAGAAAGTAGGCTGTTGATGGAATAAAGTTAGATGCCAAATGTTCCTAAAAAGGTGCCGCTTTGGACATATTGAGTGACAAGTTTACTCCATAGCAGCTGTGTTCAGGAATGCAGACTATAGTTCATTAACAATAGCCATTGGCTGCTTGTGCCAAAAACAGCATAGGCTTATCAGGAAAAGTAATAGAATATAACAAGCACTTTTTTCCTGAGAGAAAGCCCTGCCTACTGTGGACTGGGCATTCTTGTGGCCGGGCCTTTGACATTAACATAGGTTACCCAGTCAAAATATGTTCTCTTATCTTTAATTTACTTCCAATGGGGGCTATCCTCTTTAACCCAACAACACAGTGTCTGACAGTATGATAAGCTGCAGTATAACTACAAGAAAATAAAAAGCTGACTTAATTGGTATTGTCAGCGTCTGCGGTTATAGATTGATGACACCTTTTACACGTCGCCAGATGAAATTTGCACAAGAAAATAGCAAAATCATTTCTTGATGAAGGTGATATATTGCTTCCAGTCCGATGTCGACTAAACTGCGGTTATAGTCCGATGTCGACTATCCACTAAAAGTGGATATCAAAAATACCTAAAACCTTGTGGTAGATAATCTTCTCTTAAAAGGACTATCTAGAGAAAGAGGGAAAGTATAAATCAACTCAGATGTGGTTGAGCCAAAGAGGAACTCACTCATGGTATGTGCCGGGGCCAACTATCCTGTATCCATATCCTGCCCTGGGACACCACCACAATGTCCTGGGCTATTCCCTCACCCCCCTACATTCCAGATGTGAGTCTTTCCAGGGATCAAAGCTCTGTGTTTACAGATCATCTTGCTCAGAGTTCCGTCATGTGTCCGGACCACTGCATGCGTGCATAGCTGGATCCAAGCGGCCAGATATCTTACGGAAGGGCCAACGTGCTCCTTTGTTGTTTATGCAAGCCCAAGAACCAGGACCCTGTTTCCACTCTCCCCATCTGTCGTTGTATCATCCTGGATAATTAGGCCCCGTTTAGGTCACTCCGCTGTTCTGAGTTTCGTTTCCATAGTACCATCTGGATAGGTTGCTATCGGTTACTGACAGGTCTTTGTGGCCTTTTCGTGGAATCGTCTGAAGTCGGACCAAGCCCTCTTGTTTTTCAATCTTTTCAATAACACAGGTAGGGCTAGATCCCTGTATTTTCTTTGCATCATCCCATTTGGATTACCATGGTAACCCTCTCTCTCTCTCCAAAGTGGCACTCTGGAAAGCAGATCTGACTGGGGACTGAAGGGTCTGATTTCCCAAGAGGGTCTCACCCACCTGGTCCGGCGAAAGCTTTTGAAATGCATCGTATAGAGTAGGAGAAAGAGAGTGTGCGAGAGAAAGATTCAAACAGTGCAAAAAAAAAAGATCCCTTTCATCTTCCAAGCCTGACAAGCACTTTATTTTCCTCCTCTACCTTTGTGCTTTATGGAAAGAGGGTTAACAAATTCAGAGCTACAGAAGTGTGTTCATGCACAAAATGTGGAGTGATTTTGAGTTCTGAAGCTGATCCAAGAATGAGGGGTAATCATGCTGTTTCAGAACCTCCTACAGTGGCGTGTGCATGTAAGGAGAAAATATTGGGTCCAACTCAGTCCCGTGGGCAGTAATGTGTAATCAAAACTGCCCTGTACCATTCAGATGTTTTTTTGCATCTCGATGTGGACTCCTTTAAGTCCATTTCCTCTTTTACTTTAGACCAAATACTGAGATGAGATACTGTAGGAAGTCCTTCATGATGTAGGTTGTTAACTCTGTAGTGTTATGCAACGGAGTTATAATATTATCAGTCTTGGTCACACTTGTGGGTGGTCCATCACATTCAACAAACCTTCATTGTCATTGGCTGGATCAGAACTCTCATTACGCATCCATAAGCTAACAATTTGGATTGGCCTACTGTAGATTACCTTGGATCATATTCGTTTAAGGCTCTGTTTATTTAAATGCAAATGTTGTTCCATTGAAATGTTTTCCTAGCTATCCTCATACAATGGGAATTGTAGCGAAGGGGTTTTCAAAACCTCAAACCTACACACTTCTCACATGATTATTTGTGCATCTTGGCAATGTATGTTTTCGCTAACGTCACTCGTGTTGCCATCTCAGCAACCACAACAATATTTCCCTTAAGCGTAAGCTAAGTCTGGGAAATTTCCCTCTCGTGTCTGCGTATGGTAGATGAGTTTCCTTCTGGCCACAGGACTGTACACAGCTAAGAACAATAAGCCCCTGACCCACTGGAGGGAATTAGATCGTGTCATTAACAAGAGCATGTGAGAGAATAGGAAGTCCCACTTGGTGCTTCCTCTCACATTGATTTGGGTTTGACATTTGGCCTTACACATGGAATACCTTTGGCGGTGTCTCCATGATGGTTGAATGGTATTTGGAAGGTTTCTCACTGAAAATGACTGAAAGTCTGCAATTGACATCAATTCATGATTTACGTGCTGTTCAATTCACTCTGAGTTTCATGATTGTTTGTAAAAACCCATATCTCAAATATGAATTATCTGGTGGAACACTCTAGAGTCTCAAGTGAATGAGAACATAATCATGATAACGTGAACCACCTTTAGGAGACATTTGTTTTATCACAATGTTTTGTTTTGTTTACTTTGACAATGGAGCCAAGGTCTCCGATGACATGTAATAATGTTAGGGGGGGGGTTGCAACTTAACCCCCAGGGCATTAATGTAGAGCAGGGTTCACTTTATACGAATGTCAAAATACCCAGGAGGCCATCTTTGGATTTGAATAGCATGTTAAGGTAAATTCTGGAGAGTTTGCTCACTTGGTACCAACCCAGGTTCTTGAAGGCTTGTTAACAGAATTAAAAAGTGAACATTCAGAAACTCTGTGGTGAGTGTGGTCAAATGATTTTCAAAAAGCTGGATGTCCAAACACAGCTTAAAAGTAGGCTAATGTTTTGAAGACTCAAAAAGCTCTCTTGCTGCCCTTGAATCCATGTCCAAACAGGGTTAAACGAACAATCGAACTGACTGGGTTCTGAGTCAGGGAAGTGGAGCTGTCTTCACCATGCTCTAACTTGTTATTATAATGCTGGAACAGCCCATCTAAAACCGCTCTCTGTCTGGGCCTACTGCATCATTACTGGTCTATTTAAAACCTTGCCCCGCTCCGGCTAATCTGGAACACGTTGTTATACTCCAACAGAGCCTGTCACTGTAACACACATTAGGCTAACCCTGGAGACAGCCCACAGCGGCCCACAACAATCCCATCCACAGTCAATGCATCGGCTCAGGGACAAGGACCTGCTGTGTGGCCCGTGTTAGTACAGGATGGAGGCCATGCCATGGCACGACATTGTGGAGGGGCCACACCATGGTACATAACGACTGGGGAATATAGAGCAGCTTTGCTATGGGAAACTCAGTAAATCAGACAACCAGCAGATGCAGAGGACATCGTTCATTTACACATCATGTGGAAGAAACAATACAGTGTCATCAGATAGGAATCATGTGCTTTCTCTTCAACAGTTTATACCAAAGACAATATTATAGTGGTTATTGCGCACGTTCTGTAAGCGTATGTCCACAAAGTTTGAATACATGCAACTCCTGTCCTGTGAGAATTCACATCCTTCCAATTCTACAGGGCCTTGAGAAAGTATTCACACCCCTTGATTTTCTCCACATTTTGTTGTTACAGCCTGAATTTAAAATGAATTCATTTTAGATTTTTTTTGGCCTACACACAATACCCCATAATGTAAAATTGCATTTTGTTTTTAGAAATGTTTACAAATGAACCAAAAACGAAAAGGTGAAATGTCTTGAGTCAATAACCTCATTGTTTTGTCAAGCCTAAATATGTTCAGGAGTAAACATTTGCTTAACAAGTCACATAATATGATGCATGGACTTACTCGGTGTGCAATAATGTGTTTAACATGATGTTTTAAAATGACTGCCTCATCTCTGTAAGAAGTTTCTGTAAATCATTTTTGGTAGCATTTCTATATATACTGTATATATATAAAATAATATATTACACTTGCTCTTTCTTGAATAACTTCCTCCAGTTCATTTGGTTTTTCCTTTTAACTTATTCTGTGCCTCTATGGTACAGTTTGTATTGCTATCTATCTGTACTGTTAGTTCCTCTATTTGCAATGTTAATAAGAACATATATCTCACTTGGTCAGTATATGTAAGCATCAATATACAGTACCAGTCAACATTTTGGAAAAACTCACTCATTCAAAGGTTTTTCTTAATTTTTTACAATTTTCTACCTTGTAGAATAATTAATAGTGAAGACATCAAAACTATGAAATAACACAAGGCAGACAGCTTTGCACAAACTTGGCATTCTCTCAACCAGCTTTTTGAGGTAGTCACCTGGAATGCATTTTAATTAACAGGTGTGCCTTGTTAAAAGTTCATATGTGGAATTTCTTTCCATCTTAATGCGTTTGAGCCAATCAGTTGTGTAGTGACATCAAGCGCTATGATGAAACTGGCTCTCATGAGGACCGTCACAGGAAAGGAAGACCCAGAGTTACCTCTGCTGCAGAGGATAAGTTCATTAGAGCCTTACCAGCCTCAGAAATTGCAGCCCAAATAAATGCTTCAAAGAGTTCAAGTAACAGACACATCTCAACATCAACTGTTCAGAGGAGACTGCGTGAATCAGGCCTTCATGGTTGAATAACTGCAAAGAAACCACTACTAAAGGACACCAATAAGACGAAGAGACTTGCTTGGGCCAAGAAACACGAGCAATTGACATTAGACCGGTGGAAATCTCTCCTTTGGTTTGATGAGTCCAATTTTGAGATTTTTGGTTCCAGCTGTCTTTGTGAGACGCAGAGTAGGTCAACGGATGATTCCGCATGTGTAGTTCCAACGGTGAAGCATGGAGGAGGAGGTGTGATGGTGTTGGGGTGCTTTGTTGGTGACCCTGTCGGTGATTTATTTAGAATTCAAGGCACACTTAACCAGCATGGCTACGACAGCATTCTGCTGGTTTGCGCTTAGTGGGACTATCATTTGTTTTTAAACAGGACAATGACCAAACACACCTCCAGGCTCTGACTGGACAATATGGCAGAATACAAACAGTGTGGTCATTTACTCCATAAGGCAATCAAACAGGCGAAACGTTAGTATAGAGACAAAGTGGAGTCGCAATTCAACGGCTCGACACGAGATGTATGTGGCAGGGTCTACAGACAATCACGGAATACAAAAAGGAAAACCAGCTACGTCGCGGACACCGACGCATTGCCCCCAGACAAGCAAAACACCTTCTTTGCCCGCTTTGAGAATAACAGTGCCACCGACGCGGCCAATTACCAAGGACGGTGAGCTCTCCTTCTCCATGTCCGACGTGAGTAAGCCATTTGACATGTTAATCCTCGCAGGGCTGCCGGCCCAGATGGCATCCCTAGCCGCATCCTCAGAGCATGCGCAGACGAGCTGGCTGGTGTGTTTACGGACATATTCAATCTCTCCCTATCCCAGTCTGTTGTCCCAACATGCGTCAAGATGGCCACCAGTGTTCCTGTACAAAAGGCAGCAAAGGTAACTGAACAAAATTACTATCGCCCCTTAGCACTCGCTTCTGTCATCATGAAGTGCTTTGCGAGACAAGGATCATATCAGGTCCACCTTAACTGTCACCATAGACCCACTCCAATTTGCTTAGCGCCCAAAAAGGTCCACAGACAATGCAATCCCCGTCACACTGCCCTCTCATCTGGACAAGAAGAATACCTATGTAAGAATGCTGTTCATTGACTATAGCTCAGGATTCAACACTATAGTACCCTCCGAGCTCATCATTAAGCTCGAGGCCCTGGGTCTTAACCCTGCCCTGTGCAATTGGGTCCTGGACTTGCTGACGGGCCACCCCCAACCCCACCACAAGGGTGCGTGCTCAGCCCCCTCCGGTACTCCCTGTTCACCCATGACTGCTTGGCCATGCACGCCTCCAACTCAATCATCAAGTTTGCAGATGACACAACAGTAGTAGGGTTGATTACCAACAACAATGAGACAGCCTACAGGGAGGAAGTGAGGGCTCTGGGAGTATGGTGTCAGGAAAATAACCTCACACTAAACTTCAACAAAACAAAGAGATGATTGTGGACTTCAGGAAACTGCAGAGGGAGCACCCCCCGATCCACATCAACGGGACACCAGTTGAGAAGGTGGAAAGTTTTAAGTTCCTCGGCATACAGATCACCGACAAACTGAAATGGTCCACCCACACAGACAGTGTGGTGAAGAAGGTGCAACAGCCCCTCTTCGACCCCAGGAGGCTGAAGAAATTTGGCTTGTCACCTAAAACCCACACAAATGTTTATAAATGCACAATTGAGAGCATCCAGTCGGGCTGTATCACCGCCTGGTACGGCAACTGCACCGCCCACAACCACAGGGCTCTTCAGAGGGTGGTGGGGTCTGCACAACGCATCACCGGGGGAAAACTACCTGCCCTTCATGACACCTACAGCACCCGATGTCACAGGAAGGCCAAAAAGATCATCAAGGATAACAACCACCCAAGCCACTGCCTGTTCACCCCGCTATCATCCAGAAGGCGAAGTCAGTACAGGTGTATCAAAGCTGGGACCGAGAGACTGAAAAACAGCTTCTATCTCAAGGCCATCAGACCGTTAAACAGCCATCAGTAGCACAGAGAGGCTGCAGCCTACACACACAGACTTGAAATCATTGGCCACTTTAATAAATGTAAAAATAGTCACTTTAAATAATGTTTACATCTCTTGTATTACTCATCTCATATGTATATACTGTATTCTATCTCTCAGTCTATGCCGCTCTAACATTACCTGTCCATATATTTATATATTCTTAATTCCATTCCTTCACTTAGATTTGTGTTTATTAGGTATTTGTTGTGGAATTATTAGATATTCCTTGTTAGATATCGCTGCACTATTGGAAACTGGAGGCACAAGCATTTTGCTACACCCGCAATAACATCTGCTAAACACGTGTATGTGACAAAAAACATTTGATTAGATCAAGGGCTACTTGACCAAGAAGGAGAGTGATGGAGGGCTGCATCAGATGACCTGGGCTCCACAATCACCCGACCTCAACCCAATTGAGATGGTTTGGGATGAGTTGGGATGAGTTGGACCGCAGAGTGAAGGAAGAAGCAGCTAACAAGTGCTCAATGTCTGATCGAACATCTCTGCAGAGATCTAAAAATAGCTGTCTAACGACACTCACCAATCCAACCTGACAGAGCTTGACAGGATCTGCAGAGAAGAATGGGTAAAAACTCAACAAAATACTGAGTAAATGGTCTGAATACTTACATAAATGTGATATCAGTTATTTATTTTTAATACATTTTCACACATTTCTAAAAACCTATTTTTGCTTTGTCATTATGGGGGATTGTGTGTAGATTGCCGAAGGAAAAAAAATATTTGATCCATTTTAGAATAAGACTGTAACGTAACAAAATGCGGAAAAAGTCAAAGGGTCTAAATAGTTTCCGAATGCACTGTAGTTGTACCATGATATTTTCACTGTTAAGCATACTGCAGATGCAACTGAGTAAACCTACACTTGCCCTCCAATATTCCACCTGCTAAAACCTCCCCTCATCCCAAGTTGGGTTATCGTCCCAGTGACTGGCAGACCACCCCTGTACACATGGATCCTAGGTCCTTTAATAGATTGGGACACATCCCTTGAAAAGAGCACAAAGTGCCACCTATGGAACTGAACCAGATTAGCAGCCAACAACATTTCCAACGCATCTTGTTTGCAAGAAGGCACTAAAGTAATACTGCAATTCACTTGTTGTCCTGAATACATAGTGTTATGTGTTGTATTGGATTTGCCCCAAACATTACTGAGTACCACTCTCCATATTTTCAAGCAAAGAGGTGGCTGCATCATGTTATGGGTATGCCTGTAATTGGTAAGGCCTTTTTCAGGATAAAAAAAGTACAGGTTCAGTCTGTTTTCCACCAGACACTGGAAGAATTCCCTTTTCAGCAGGACAATAACCTAAATAAAGTTTGTGAATTTTCCTGAGTGTCTGAGTTACAATTTTGACTTAAATCTACGGCAACACTTGAAAATGGTTATCTACCAATGATTAACAACCAATTTGACAGAGCTTGAAGAATTTAGAAAATAATAAATAGGCAAATGTTGCACAATCCAGGTGTGGAAAGCTCTTAGAGACTTATACCCAAGAAGCCTCACAGCTGTAATCACTGCTAAAGGTGCTTCTACAAAGTATTCACCCAGAAGTGTACATACTTAAGTAAATTTGATATTTCTGTATTTCATTTTCAATAAATTAGCAAAAATATCAAAAAACATATTTTCAATTTGTCATTATGAGGTACCGTGTGTAGATGGGTGAGAGAGACAAAAAAGATTTCATCCATTTTGAATTCAGGCAGTAACAACAAAATATGGAATAAGTCAAGGGGATATACTTTCTGAAGGCACTGTATATTTCAATGACCGGGATAAATCCCAGACAGGATTTTTCATCAATTTTATCTATTTTTAATCCCCCTATAATGATATATTCAGAGAGTATTTTCACAATATGAAAGAGTCTTTGCTGTGGAGAGGAACAGAACCATCTGATCTGTAAAAATGGAGATGAACTGACAGAAGCTGACCAAAATGCCCTTTTCATCTCTGACAGGGATGCTCCCTTTGTTATTTAAAATCAGGGCACAACACAACCCAGAACAAGATAGGACTGTGAGTTTGTAAAAGAGAGAAAAAAGTATTATATTTTCAATATTTGAACAGCTCCAACTGTCTGAGTGGATAAGGATGATATTAAACCCTTTTAAAACAGGAGAGAAGAGAGAAAAAGGAGAACATGTTATTCAAGTAAGTTTGATAGATGGTTAGGAAAATAGGGACATACTATTTTCTTTCCAGTCAGTTTTTCAGGTGTTTTTAGACTATTTTTGTCTAGCTATATTTGAATGTATTTTGAATGTAACGTCCCATTACCCTCAAGCCAATTATGCCTCGATGCTAATGGCTCAGAGTGTGTAGCGTACGCATGGGGTAACCCTAATGATCATTACAATGACATCACCACCACAAGACGGATTGTCCAAGCATGTTTACTAGAATTGTGAGATGTAATAATACATTCCGATGTAAATCAAAAGGTTCTTTCAAATGAAAGCAAGCATTAAAATAAAAAAATGCTTTAATAGAAGGGCTAAAAACATTAGCCGACAAATTAAACGATAGCTAGCAGTCTAGTACTATCCAAGATACAAAATTAAAAAAGTGACAAGGACAAGACAATAGAACTTGAAACTAACATATAAGACCAACTAAAAACACCTCAACATAGAAGACATTAAGCGAAAGCCAGTTTGAAGAAGTATTTTGAGCTCAGATTTAAAAGGCAGTGGTGGTCTGGGGCATGCGGAGGTTGGGGGGGGATGCTCGGACAGAATGCTCAGTCACTTACTGTTTTTAGACGTGTTTTTGGAACTGCAAGAAGTCTTTGATCATATGATCCGAGTGAACGCGAAGGCTGTTTGGGGCTGAGGAGTTCACTGAGGTATTGGGGACCAGAGGCATTGACGGTTTTTAAAGACTAACAGGAGGATTTTGAAGTTGATTCTGAATTGGAAGGGTAGCCAGTGGAGAGAGTGGGGTGATGTCAGCAGATTTCTGGGTTCCCGTGAGGAGCTGCAGCCTGTGGATGCTTTTTGAGGGCAGGACACCAAGGAGGGCAATGCAGTAATTGAGTTGGGAGGGGCTGAGAAAGTTAACCAGCTTTTCCTGATCAGGTTTGCAGAGAACAGAACAGAACCAGGTGATGTTTCTCAGGTGAAATAATTATTTTTTGCAGACAAATTTTATGTGGTCGGAGAAACTGAGGTAGGGGTCCAGTAACACTCCACGGAGGAGGAAAATGGGACGGAGTGGCCGGTGGCGGAGTGATGGGAGTGATTTTGACGTGATGGGGAGGATTGCTCCTGTTTTAGTATTGTTGAGTTGTAGTAGGCTGTTTGACATCCAGGCCTTAACGTCATCCAGAAAGCTGGTGAGGGTATTTATGGAAGAGAGGGAGTCCAGGGTTGTTTTTATGAAGATCTGTATTTCGCCAGCCTAGCGGTGGAATTGAATGGTGCATTTCCTGATTAGGAGACCAGGATGGGGCCTAAGACAGAGCCTTGAGGGACACCATAGGTGATTGTGATGGGTTCTGACATGGCATTTCCTATGGCAACATATCGTGTGCGGTTGGAAAGGTATGAGATGAACTAGAAGGAGAGTGATGGAGTGCTGCATCAGATGACCTGGCCTCCACAATCACCCTACCACAACCCAATTGAGATGGTTTGATATGAGTTGGACCGCAGAGTGAAGGAAAGCAGCCAACAAGTGCTCAGCATGTGTGGGAACTCCTTCAAGACTGTTGGAAAAGCATTCCTGATGAAGCTGGTTGAGAGAATGCCAAGAGTGTGCAAAGCTGTCATCAAGGCAAAGACTGGCTACTTTGAAGAATCATACATATAAAATATATTTAGATTTGTTTAACACTTTTTTGGTTACTACATGATTCTATATGTGGTATTTCATAGTTTTGATGTCTTCACTATAATTCTTCAGCGTAGAAAACCCTGGAATGAGTAGATGTGTCCACATTTTTGACTGGTACTGTATGTGTTCCTTCAATCGACCCAGGATGATGCTGTGGTCAACCGTGTTGAAGGCGGCACTGAGGTCAAGGAGGACGACGTCAGCTGAAAATAGGTTGTTTACCACTTTGACGAGGGCCGTTTCTGTTCTGTGGTTAGGCCTGAAACCGGACTGGAAAGTCTTAGAGGCCATTGGATGTCAAATGTTACTGTAGTTGTTTAGCCACAACTTTTTCCTTTAACTTTTGATGTAACGTCTGCTTCCAACTCACACCCTCAAACACCTAGATCCCCCGAATGCAGCTCACTCTCCAGATCCCAATCACTTGAATTCTAAATCACCTGTTCACACACCTGTATTTCATTATCACACACTATTTAGTTCAGTTCTATGCACCCCATCGCTGTGAGGTATTGTTTGTTTTGTGACACACGTCTTTCGGAGCTCTGTTTTTCCCGTGATTTACTCTTCCTGTGTATGATAGTGAGGCAGGCAAAAACTAACGACGCCTTTTGCCTCAACCCAAAGAGATATCCGCCATGTTGGAGTCAACATAAGTCAGAAATAGCATTATAAATATTCACTTACCTTTGATGATCTTCATCAGAATGCACTCCCAGGAATCCCAGTTCCACAATAAATGTTTGATTTGTTCCATAAAGTCCATCATTTATGTCCAAATTACTCCTTTTGGTTCGCGCGTTCAGTATACAATCTAAACTCACGACGCGCGGGCAGGTCCAGGCAAAAGTTCAGARGAAAAGTCATATTACAGTCRGTAGAAWCATGTCAAACGAWGTATAGAATCAATCTTTAGGATGTTTTTAACATAATTCTTCAATAATGTTCCAACCGGGCCGGGTGTGGTGAGACACCATCACTGTTGAACATCCTCAGCGTCGTTAACGTTGGTCGGATATGCGGGCATGGGCATGAGCGGGACTCCCGCGCCCGCTACGGTGCGCGTGCGTATTGTCGGACTGCGGTCGATCCATAGCGATCGTGGAGAGCTGGTCGACGCAGATGAACCAGCCAAACAGAGGGGAAGAGGGGGAGGGAGAGCTGGTTCATGATCGGGCAAGTCGGAAAAGAGGGAGGGGAGAATTCCTTTGTCTTCAGAAAAGCAATGGAACAGAGCTCGCACTCACGTGAACGAGCGTTACGAGCTCCTGGCATTCTGCCAGAGCACCGACTCATTCCCCTCTCATTCGGCCCCACTTCACAAGTAGAAGCATCAAACACGTTTCTAAAGACTGTTGACATCTAGTGGAAGCCTTAGGAAGCGCAAAATGACCCCATAGACACTGTGTATTCGATAGGCCAAGAGTTGAAAACCTACAAACCTCAGATTTCCCACTTCCTGGTTGTATTTTTCTCAGGTTTTCGCCTGCCATGTGAGTTATATTATACTCACAGACATCCTTCAAACAGTTTTAGAAACGTCAGAGTGTTTTCTATCCAAATCTACTAATAATATGCATATATTACTAACTGGGACTGAGTAGCGGGCAGTTTACTCTGGGCACCGCTTTTCATCCAAATGTGAAAATGCTGCCCCCTATCCATAACAAGTTAAAAATGTTCATAGAGACTTTTGGATTATGATAGCATGCTGGTTTTCTACCTTGTCAATTAGCGCAAGGAATTGCCAGGGACCTCACAATACATTATTATCATAATACTTAGGTGCCGATATGATATGTATTGTGATTCTCACGTGTCTATATGGATTTGTAAGGATCGACGCTGGTAGACGAGAAGCAGGTACAGGAGTGAACATTTAAGACTTCCGGCGCCGAAAAGAGATGGCCGCCTCGCTTCTCGTTCCTTGGAAAATATGCAGTATTTTGTTTTTTTATGTGTTATTTCTTTACATCGGTACCCAGGTAATCTTAGGTTTCATTACATACAGTCGGAGGAACTACTGAAATATACGATTAACGTCAACTCATCATCGTTCCTACAGGAATATGACTTTCCCGAAACGGATCCAGTGTTTTGCCTTCCACCATACAATGGATCTGATCCCAGCCGGCGACCCTGTGCGACGCCGTAAAAGGGGAAAACGAGGCGGTCTCGTGGTCAGGCTTCGGGAGACGGGCACATCGCGCTCCACTCCCTAGCATACTACTCGCCAATGTCCAGTCTTCTTGACAATAAGGTTGATGAAATCCGAGCACGGGTAGCATTCCAGAGAGACATCAGAGATTGCAACGTGCTCTGCTTCACGGAAACATGGCTAACTCAAGAGACGCTAACGGAGTCGGTGCAGCCAGCTGGTTTCTTCACGCATCGCGCCGACAGAAACAAACATCTTTCTGGTAAGAAGAGGCGGGGGGGATGCCTTATGATTAACGAGACGTGGTGTGATCATCATAACAACACCACGGAACTCAAGTCATTCTGTTCACCTGATCTAGAACTCCTCACAATCAAATGTCGACCGCATTATCTACCAAGGGAATTCTCTTCAATCATAATCACAGCCGTATATATTTCCCCCCAAGCAGACACATCGATGCCCTGAACGAACTTTATTCTGACTCTTTGTAAACTGGAAACCACACACCCTGAGGCTGCATTCATCGTAGCTGGGGATTTTAACAAGGCTAATCTAAAAACAAAACTCCCTAAATTCTATCAGCATATCGATTGTGCTACCAGGGCTGGAAAAACCCTAGATCATTGTTATACTAATTTCCGCGACGCATATAAGGCCCTCCCCCGCCCCCCTTTCGGAAAAGCTGACCACGACTCCATTTTGTTGATTCCAGCCTACAAACAGAAACTAAAACAACAAGCTCCCCGCTCAGGTCTGTTCAACGCTGGTCCGACCAATCTGAATCCACGCTTCAAGACTGCTTCGATCACGCGGATTGGAATATGTTCCGCATTGCGTCCAACAAACAATATTGACGAATTTGCTGATTCGGTGAGCGAGTTCATTAGGAAGTGCATTGACGATGTCGTACCCACAGCAACGATTAAAACATTCCCAAACCAGAAACCGTGGATTGACGGCAGCATTCGCGTGAAACTGAAACGCGAACCATGCTTTTAACCAGGGCAAGGTGACCGGAAGCATGACCGAATACAAACAGTGTAGCTATTTCTCTCCGCAAGGCAATCAACAGGCTAAGTCCAGTACAGAGACAAAATCGAGTCGCAATTCAACAGCTCAGACACAGAGGGTATGTGGCAGGGTCTACAGTCAATCACGGATTACAAAAAGAAAACCAGCCCCGTCGCGGACCAGGATGTCTTGCTCCCAGACAGGCTAAACAACTTTTTTGCCGCTTTGAGGACAATACAGTGCCACTGACACGGCCCCTACCAAACCTGCGGGCTCTCCTTCACTGCAGCCGAAGGTGAGTAAAACATTTAAACGTGTTAACCCTCGCAAGGCTGCAGGCCCAGACGGCATTCCCAGCGCGTCCTCAGAGCATGCGCAGACCAGCTGCTGGTGTGTTTTACGACATATTCAATCAATCCTTATCCCAGTCTGCTGTTCCCACATGCTTCAAGAGGGCCACCATTGTTCCTGTTCCCAAGAAAGCTAAGGTAACTGAGCTAAACGACTACCGCCCCGTAGCACTCACTTTCGTCATCATGAAGTGCTTGAGAGACTAGTCAAGGACCATATCACCTCCACCCTACCGGACACCCTAGACCCACTCCAATTTGCTTACCGACCCAATAGGTCCACAGACGACGCAATCGCAACCACACTGCACACTGCCCTAACCCATCTGGACAAGAGGAATACCCATGTGAGAATGCTGTTCATCGATTACAGCTCAGCATTTAACACCATAGTACCCTCCAAACTCGTCATCAAGCTCGAGACCCTGGGTCTCGACCCCGCCCTGTGCAACTGGGTCCTGGACTTCCTGACGGGCCGCCCCAGGTGGTGAGGGTAGGTAACAACATCTCCACCCCGCTGATCCTCAACACTGGGGCCCACAAGGTGCGTTCTGAGCCCTTCCTGTACTCCCTGTTCACCCACGACTGCGTGGCCATGCACGCCTCCAACTCAATCATCAAGTTTGCGGATGACACTACAGTGGTAGGCTTGATTACCAACAACGACGAGACGGCCTACAGGGAGGAGGTGAGGGCCCTCGGAGTGTGGTGTCAGGAAAATAACCTCACACTCAACGTCAACAAAACAAAGGGATAATTGTGGACTTCAGGAAACAGCAGAGGGAGCACCCCCTATCCACATCGACGGGTCAGTAGTGGAGAAGGTGGAAAGTTTTAAGTTCCTCGGTGTACACATCACGGACAAACTGAATTGGTCCACCCACACAGACAGCGTTGTGAAGAAGGCGCAGCAGCGCCTCTTCAACCTCAGGAGCTGAAGAAAATCGGCTTGTCACCAAAAGCACTCACAAACTTCTACAGATGCACAATCGAGAGCATCCTGTCGGGCTGTATCACCGCCTGGTACGGCAACTGCTCCGCCCACAACCGTAAGGCTCTCCAGAGGGTAGTGAGGTCTGCAGAACGCATCACCGGGGGCAAACTACCTGCCCTCCAGGACACCTACACCACCCATGTCACAGGAAGGCCATAAAGATCATCAAGGACAACAACCACCCAAGCCACTGCCTGTTCACCCCGCTATCATCCAGAAGGCGAGGTCAGTACAGGTGCATCAAAGCAGGGACCGAGAGACTGAAAAAACAGCTTCTATCTCAAGGCCATCAGACTGTTAAACAGCCACCTAACATTTAGCGGCCGCTGCCAACATACTGACTCAACTCCAGCCACTTTAAAAATGGGAATTGATGGAAATTATGTAAAAATGTACCACTAGCCACTTTAAACAATGCCACTTAATATAATGTTTACATACCCTACATTACCCATCTCATATGTATATACTGTACTCTATATCATCTACTGCATCTTGCCATCTTTATGTAATACATGTACCACTAGCCACTTTAAACTATGCCACTTTATGTTTACATACCCTACAGTACTCATCTCATATGTATATACCGTACTCTATACCATCTACTGCATCTTGCCATGCCGTTCTGTACCACCACTCATTCATATATCTTTATTACATATTCTTTATCCCTTTACACTGTGTGTGGGTGTATAAGGTAGTAGTTGTGGAATTGTTAGGTTAGATTACTTGTTGGTTATTACTGCATTGTCGGAACTAGAAGCACAAGCATTTCGCTACACTCGCATTAACATCTGCTAACCATGTGTATGTGACTAATAAAATTTGATTTGATTTGATTTTAATTACCAACGGACATGGAACAGGACAAAACAGTGTCGACATGAACACATAACGACATTAATGCAGACACAGGGAACAAACAGGGGAGCAGACAGAAACAGGGAAGGCAATCAACTAAGTACAGGTGAGTCCAGTGAGCGCTTACGCACATAATGATTGTGACAGGTGTGCGTAATGAAGGGCAGCCTGGCGCCCTCGAGCGCCAGAGAGGGAGAGCGGGAGCAGGCGTGACAGTATTGCGATTCAATACTGTGATTTTATTGAGATTCCATGTTCAACATATGCTGACCATATGTCTGCTGCAGAGGGACAAGAGAGAGCCATGAGAAAACAATTTTTGATCAGTCATGTAAATAAAAGTGCTGAAATCAAATTGGCTCCCTATTTAAAAATACGTTTTGCAGGAAAAATACTGGAGTTTTGGTAAAGGTTCAGACAAATAGTGCAAAACTAATAATTGTCAAAATGATACGATATATCGTAAAAAATTATATCCCGATATGTAACTGTATCAATTTTTCCCCTCATCACTATTATCAATGGGTGTTCTAAGCATATCACATTGGCACATTTTTGCTATCAACTTTAAACTAGGCTAATCCTACTTGTTAAACCAGGCCAGCCTATTACTCTTCCATGTTCTGAAGGTCATTTCTAGCCTCTTCCTCTCTGTGATACTGAACGTTTTACACCCTAAATGAGCTGTTTAAATACAGCTCCTCTTGCCTCCTGTCACTTCTGTAATCCGTTCCAATTAAAACACTCTGCCACGGGCGGCACATTAAAGCGATTTAAAGGGCTTGGAGAATCATGTGAGTCTACCATGTAAAACCAATGGTAAAGCTGCTAAGTAGAGGCGGTAGAATTGAATTGTTTTATTTATTTTAACCTTTATTTAACTAGGCAAGTCAGTTAAGAACAAATTCTTATTTTCAATAACGGCCTAGGAACAGTGGGTTAACTGCCTTGTTCAGGGACAGAACGACAGATTTTTACCTTGTCAGCTCAGGGATTCGATCTTGCAACCTTTCTATTACTAGTCCAACGCTCTAACCACTAGGCTACCTGCCACCCCAGAATGTAGGATGTCTTAAGAAAACAAGAAGGTCTGTATGCATTATGAGGATTACAGGAGCTTATTGAACGAGGTGGAAGTTAATCTATCCTGATTTCCGTTGACAGGTTGTAATAGTCGCAGTGAGATGTTGCTGATCACTGGTTAATGAGAGATGAAGGTGCTGGAAGTCAGTATGCTGTTCCCAACAGACAAAGACACATCTGAGGAGTTAGCTAGGGCTGATGGAGGTTGTGAGTGACGAGCTAAGAACAGCCTGAAAAACGCCTGAAGAGGTAGAACCGACGCAATGAGGGACGTTTGGCCAAGCAAAGTTGTTGAGAGAGAGAAGAGATTAAAGGCAGCCCAAATCAAGGAGAAAAGATAAAAGGCAAAGTGAAGAAAGAAAGCAGATTAACTCTATTAAATTGTCATGTATATAATATCCCAGAAAAAAAAGAAACAAGAAAAAGCAATCTCCACGACAAGCCAGATTGCATTGAGGCTTAATGTTCCTTGTCTGACAGGAATCATTGTAAGGACAGGAGAAATGTCCCTCTCAGTCATAAAAGTGCTTTAAGTCAGGTGGGCCGGGACTTGGAAAGGTAAGCGCTTAGCTGTAGTGTACTTAGCTGGAGGGGCAGGGTGATTAAAATAATGATTCAAGTGGGCAGTTTCATTCCACTATAGCTTATTGTGACCCTGAGGAAGTCAGGCTTTGCACTTCAGACGGCCTCCTCTCATGTGCAATATGAGTTTGAGAAGACCAAGAGAACAATTGGACTGCTGCTTTTCAAAAGCAAAATAGCCATATTCTTACTCCCCTATCAACGATAGTTCTCATCTGCAGAGGGGAATCAGTGAGACTGTGTGGGGGGGAAAAAAGGGGGCTGCTCAGCGAGACTGTTCTGTTTTCTTTTTCTTAGGGCCGACAGATCAGTGAATGATAGAGAACACTATTCTGCATGGTATTGTTGCATAGAATAGGAGAAGGGTTTCAGAGTTGTAACCGGTTACATAGAAGAGAGGGAGATTCTGAGGGAGTGATGCGAAGCCACATTATCTCTCTACTAGAGAGTTGGGATGGGCATTTTACTTTTTTTTTACTCAAGTACTTTAGTGGGTGGGAAAATGTGTGCATTTATCTACTGTATATGCCAACAGATCAGCAACAATGCCTATTTTATAATAATCATTACAGATAACAAATCTTAATTGCTGTATTTCTCCATATAAATATAAATATAATTATAATAAAAAAGCAAATGTCATTAAAGATGAATTTATTGAAACTACTATTTATTGATTTATATCAACTGGTTATATTATATTGTGGAACGCAATCTTGAAAAATGCAGTAACCCCAGCGGTGGTTGCTTGTAAAAGCCTATGGCTGTGCAACAGCATTGTTTTGTTAATGTAGCAGACAAGACACTTATTTCCCAAGCCCTTATCACAGTCTTGACACAGCTATTGTATAGTAAAAAAACAAAACACGTAATATAACAGAATAAAATATAACAGAATATTTTTCTAAATGAAATAAGTGCCTGGAACAGTTATTCTCAAAGAGTGATCATTTGAAACGGGGCTCAATTTGGCCAGTTCAGGGTTGCAAACCAAAAATCGGTCTTCTTTTCGATATACAGACATTCAATTTTGTTTATTCTGCCTGTTCTTTGGAATTTTCAAAATGGATGAACAATTCCACATTGAACACTGCATGGTGATGAATTATGGCAACAACATATTTTATACACAAATATGCATTTATTCCAAAACTGCAGCTCGTTGTTGGAACACATATTTTCCTACTTCAATCAACCAGTCCATTTAGATTTTTTTATAAAACTGTTTTCATTTGGCAAAGAATGTAGCTTGTGTATCCCATCCGTTAGATACGTTTTTAGACGTAGGACTAACGGGAGCTTACTTACTCAGCACACTTGTGTGGAAGGAGCAGTCGGAACGCAATTGAGTAAATGAGACATGGAGGGGAATTTAGGAAAAAGAACAGTGTGATGCTTGGCTTCTTTTTTGTTGTGCCCCATAAATATACATGTACAAATGGAACACTAGAGTCAAAGCAAATTAACGTGGTCTTCAAGACAATTTCAGCCACAAACACATTCCACCAAATAGTTTTACAGTATTTGAAACAAAAACTGATCTCTGGTAAAAGATCAAGCTTTGATGTTCGTTCGAGTACTCATGCCCATCCCTAATAGAGAGGGAGTCATGCTTCTGAAAATAAAAGATGAAACAATGACAACAAACCATTCAAATTGCACCGATGTACAGGTTCATACACAGATGCGCAAATACACTCACACATCAGGCTCTGTGGATCTGTTAGTAACACAGCCCAGCCTTATGTCCTGTTGACTCTAATTGGGTGGGCCTGGCAACTCTGTTATCTAGTGTCCTACTTGTTTAAGGGGCTAAGAACGGCGCCGGAGGGGATGGCTGCAGTTCTACGGGCTCCTAACCAATTTTGATATTTTGTCGCATTGTTTGTAGCTTATTTTGTACATAGATGCTACCGTCTCTTATGACTGAAAAGAGCCTCTGGATATCAGAACAGAGATTACTCACTTCGAACTGGACAAAGATTTTATTTTGAATGACACGAAGGATATAATATTGCTCTCAGACAAGGCTCAAATCCCCGTCATTCGCATGAAGAAAATAAAGCAATACAGGGGGCGGACATTGGGGTGCTTTGTGAGAACCTGCCTCTACCATTCGTTCTATTGGCCAACGTGCAATCACTGGAGAAAAAACTGGGATGAGCTCATCCATTCGAGACTATCCTACCAATGGGACATTAAAAACTGTAATATCTTATGTTTCACAGAGTCGTGGCTGAATGACGACACAGGTAATTACAGTTGGTTGGGTTTTCCATGCATCGGCAGGACAGAACAGCTACGTCCGGTAAGACGAAGGGTGGGGGTGTGTGTATTTGTCAATAACAGCTGGTGCGCGATGTCTAATATTAAGGTAGTCTCAAGGTATTTCTAGCCTGAGGTTGAGTACCTCATGATAATCTGTAGACAACGCTATCTACCAAGATATTTTTCGTAGCAGTCTATTTACCAACACAAACCGGCGCTGGCACTAAGACTGCACTCAACCAGCTGTATAGGGCCATAAGCAAACAAGAAAATGCTCATCCAGAAGAGGCGCTCCTAGTGGCCGAGGACTTTAATTCAGGAAAACTTAAATCCGTTTACCTCATTTATGCCAGCATGTCACATGTGCAACCAGAAGAAGAAAAAACAACCTCTAGACCACCTTTACACCACACACAGAGATGCGTACAAAGTGCTCCCTCGCTCTCCATTTGGAAAATCTGACCATAATGCTATCCTCCTGATTCCTGCTTACAAGCAAAAACTAAAGCAGGAAGTACCAGTGACTCGCTCAATACGGAAATGGTCAGATGACGCGGATGCTACAGGACTGTTTTGCTAGCACAGACTAAAATATGTTCCGCGATTCATCCAATAGCATTGAGGAGTATACCACCTCAGTCACCGGCTTCATCAAAAAGTGCATCGACGATTTCATCCCCACAGTGACGGCACGTACATATCCCAACCAGAAGCCATGGATTACTGGCAACATCGTCACTGACCTAAATGTCAAATGTGGCAGGGCTTGCAAACTATTCCAGACTACAAAGGCAAATCCAGCTGCGAGCTGCCCAGTGACGTGAGCCTACCAGACAGGCTAAATGCCTTTTATGCTCGAGTTGAGGGAAGAAACAATGAAGCATGCATGAGAGAACCAGCTGTTCTGGACGACTATGTGATCACGCTCTCGGTAGCCGATGTGAGCAAGACCCTTAAACAGGTCAATAGGTGATTTATTTCACCTTTATTTAGCCAGGTAGGCAAGTTGAGAACAAGTTCTCATTTACAACTGCGACCTGGCCAAGAATAAAGCAAAGCAGTTCGACACATACAACAACACAGAGTTACACATGGAAGAAACAAAACAAACAGTCAATAATACAGTTGAAGAAAATCTATATACAGCATGTGCAAATGAGGTAAGAAAAGGGAGTTAAGGCAATAAATAGGCCATGGTGGCAAAGTAATTACAATATACCAATTAGACACTAGAGTGATTGATGTGTAGAAGATGAATGTGCAAGTAGAGATACAGGGYTGCAAAGGAGCAAGATAAATAAATAAATACAGTATGGGGATGAGGTAGTTGGATGGGCTATTTACAGATGGGCTATGTACAGGTGCAGTGGCCTGTGAGCTGCTCAGACAGCTGGTGCTTAAAGCTAGTGAGGGTGGTAAGAGTCTCCAGCTTTCGTGATTTTTGCAATTCATTCCAGTCATTGGCAGCAGAGAACTGGAAGGAAAGGCAGCCAAAGGAGGAATTGGCTTTGGAGGTGACTAGAGATATACCTGCTGGAGCGCGTGCTATGGGTGGGTGCTGCTATGGTGACCATTGAGCTGAGAAAAGGCGGGGCCTTACCTATCAGAGACTTGTAGATGACCTGAAGCCAGTGGGTTTGGCGACAAGTATGAAGCGAGGGCCAGCCAACGAGAGCGTACAGGTCACAGTGGTGGGTAGTATATGGGGCTTTGGTGACAAAACGGATGGCACTGTGATAGACTGCATCCAATTTGTTGAGTAGTGTTGGGGGCAATTTTGTAAATGACATCGCCGAAGTCGAGGATCGGTAGGATGGTCAGTTTTACAAGGGTATGTTTGGCAGCATGAGTGAAGGATGCTTTGTTGCGAAATAGGAAGCCGATTCTAGATTTAACTTTGGATTGGAGATGCTTAATGTGAGTCTGGAAGAAGAGTTTACATTATAACCAGACACCAAGGTATTTGTAGTTGTCCACATATTCTAAGTCAGAACCGTCCAGAGTAGTGATGCTGGGCGGGGAGGTGTGGGCAGCGATCGGTTGCATTTAGTTTTACTTGCATTTAAGAGCAGTTGAAGGCCACGGAAGGAGAGTTATATGGCATTGAAGCTCGTCTGGAGGTTAGTTAAGTGTCCAAAGAAGGGCCAGAAGTATACAGAATGGTGTCGCCTGCGTAGAGGTGGATCAGAGAATCACCAGCAGCAAGAGCGACATCATTGATGTATACAGAGAAGAGAGTGGAACCCCCCATAGAGACTGCCAGAGGTCCGGACAACAGGCCCTCCAATTTGACACACTGAACTCTATCTGAGAAGTAGTTGGTGAACCAGGCGAGGCAGTCATTTGAGAAACAAAGGCTGTCGAGTTTGCCAATAAGAATGTGGTGATTGACAGAGTCGAAAGCCTTGGCCAGGTCAATAAATACGGCTGCACAGTATTGTCTCTTATCGATGGCAGTTATGATATTGTTTAGGACCTTGAGCGTGGTTGAGGTGCACCCATGACCAGCTCTGAAACCAGATTGCATAGCGGAGAAGGTACAGTGGGATTCGAAATTATCGGTAATCTGTTTGTTAACTTGGCTTTCGAAGACCTTAGAAAGGCAGGGTAGGATAGATATAGGTCTGTAGCAGTTTGGGTCTAGAGTGTCTCCCCCTTTGAAGAAGGGGATGACCGTGGTAGCTTGGTAATCTTTGGTAATCTCAGACGATACGAAAGAAGTTGAACAGGCTAGTAATAGGGGTTGCAACAATTTCGGCAGATAATTTTAGAAAGAGAGGGTCCAGATTGTCTAGCCCGGCTGATTTGTAGGGGTCCAGATTTTGCAGCTCTTTCAGAACATCAGCTATCTGAATTTGGGTGAAGGAGAAATGGTGGGGGCTTGGACGAGTTGCTGTGGAGGGTGCCGGGCAGTTGTCCGGGGTAGGGGTAGCCAGGTGGAAAGCATGGCCAGCCGTAGAAAAATGCTTATTGAAATTCTCAATTATAGTGGATTTATCGGTAGTGACAGTGTTTCCTAGCCTCAGTGCAGTGGGCAGCTGGGAGGAAGTGTTCTTATTCTCCATGGACTTTAGTGTCCCAGACGTTTTTTTGAGTTTGTACTACAGGATGCAAATTTCTGTTTGAAAAAGCTAGCATTAGCTTTCCTAACTGCCTGTGTATATTGGTTCCTAACTTCCCTGAAAAGTTGCATATCACGGGGGCTATTCGATGATAATGCAGAACGCCACAGGATGTTTTTGTGCTGGTCAAGGGCAGACAGGTCTGGAGTGAACCAAGGGCTATATCTATTCCTGGTTCAACATTATTTGAATGTCGCATGCTTATTTAAGATGGGGAGGAAGGCACTTTTAAAGAATAACCAGGCATCCTCTACTGACGGGATGAGGTCAATGCCATTCCAGGATACCCCGGCCAGGTCGATTAGAAAGGCCTGTTCGCTGAAGTGTTTTAGGGAGCATTTGACAGTGATGAGGGATGGTCGTTTGACCGTAGACCCAGTACGGATGCAGGCATTGCAACATTCACAAGGCCAGACGGATTACCAGGACGTGTACTCGGAGCATGCGCTGACCACTTGGCAAGTGTATTCACTGACATTTTCAACCTCTCCCTGACCAAGTCTGTAATACCTACATATTTCAGGCAGACATGCTCGGAGTACACATCCTGGTAATCCGTCTGAATGTTGACCTGTTTAAAGGTCTTACTCACATCGGCTACGGAGTGTGTGATCACACAGTCGTCCAGAACAGCTGATGCTCTCATGCATGTTTCAGTGTTACTTGCCTCGAAGCGAGCATAGAAGTAATTTGGCTTGTCTGGTAGGCTTGTGTCTCTGGGCAGTTTGTGGCTGTGCTTCCCTTCGTAGTCTGTAATAGTTTGCAAGCCCTGCCACATTCGACAAGCGTCGGAGCCAGTGTAGTACGTATTGATGGTGCTGTAGTGGAGCGGGTCGAGAGTTTCAAGTTTCTTGGTGTCCACATCTATCCACAAACTATCATGATCCAAACAAACCAAGAAAGTTGTGAAGAGGGAACGACAACGCCTTTTCCCCCTCAGGAGACTGAAAAGATTTGGCATGGGTCCCCAGATCCTCAAAAAGTTATACAGCTGCACCATCAAGGGCATCCTGATCGATTGCATCACCGCCTGGTATGGCAACTGCTCGAGCATCCGACTGGAAGGCGCTACAGAGGGGAGTGCATCCAGCCCAGTACATCACTGGGGCCAAGCTTCCTACCATCCAGGACCTATATACTAGGCGGTGTCAGAGGAAGGCCCAAAAAATTGTCAAAGACTCCAGTCACCCAAGTCATAGACTGTTCTCTCTGCTCCCGCACGGCAAGTTGTGCCGGAGCACCAAGTCTAGGTCCAAAAGGCTCCTTCTACCCCCAAGCCAAAAGACTGCTTAACAATTAATAAAATGGTCACCGGGACTACTTGCATTGACACCCCCCACCCCCTTTGCTGCTACTCGCTGTTTATTATCTATGCATAGTCACTTTACCCCTAACCTACATGTACAAATGACCTCAACTAGCCTGTACACCCGCACATGGACTCAGTACCGGTATAGCCTCATTATTGTTATTTTATTGTGTTACTTTTTTTAAATTTCAACTTTTGTTTATAAAGTAAATATTTTCATAACTATATTTTCTTAAAACTGCATTGTTGTTTAAGGGCTTATAAGTAATAATTTCATGGTAATTTCATGGTATACACCTGTTGTATTCAGCGAATGTGACAAATAAAATTTGATTTTGATGTTTAAGGGTTATTTACGGATAGTTACAGTCCATTCATAAAGTATTCAGACACCTTTATCCACGTTTTGTTACATTACAACCATATTCATAAATGGATAAAAAAAAATGTTTTAGCGCAATCTACAAACAATACCCCATAATGACAAAGCGAAAACAGGTTTAGATATTTTGGCACATTTATAAAACAATTAAAACAGAAATAACTTAATACTTATGTACATAAGACCCTTTGTTATGAGACTTGAAATTGAGCTCAGGTGCATCCTGTTTCCATTGATCATCCTTGAGATGTTTCTACAACTTGGAGTCCACCTGTGGTAAATTCAATTGATTGGACAATATTTGGAAAGGCACACACCTGTCTATATAAAATGTCCCACAGTTGACAGTGCGTGTTAGAGCAAAAACCAAGCCATGTGGTCAAAGGAATTGTCCGTAGAGCTCCGAGACAGGATTGTGTCGAGGCACAGATCTGGGGAAGGGTACCAAAACATTTTGCAGCATTGAAAGTCCAAGAACACAGTGGCTTCCATCATTCTTATATGGAAGAGGTTTGGAACCACCAAGACTCTTCCTAGAGCTGGCCAACCGGCCTAACTGAGCAATCGGGGGAGAAGGGCCTTGGTCAGGGAAGTGACCAAGAACATGATGGTCACTCTGACAGAGCTCCAGAGTTCCTCTGTGGAGATGGTTGTCCTTCTGGAAGGATCTTCCATCTCTGCAGCACTCCACCAGACGGAAGCCACTCCTCAGTAAAACGCACATGAAAGCCTGCTTGAAGTTTGCCAAAAGGCACGTAAAGGACTCGGACCATGAGAAACAAGATTCTCTGGTCTGATGAAACCAAGATTTAACTCTTTGGGCTGAATGTCACATCTGGAGGGAACCTGGTACCATCCCTACGGTGAAGCATGATGGTGGCAGGGACTGGGAGACTATTCAGGATCGAGGGAAAGATGAAAACCTTGATGAAAACCTGCTCCAGAGTGCTCAGGACCTCAGACTGGGACAAAGGTTCGCCTTCTAACAACGACCCTAAGCACACAGCCAAGACAACACAGGAGTGGCTTCGGGACAAATCTCTGAATGTCCTTGAGTGGCTCAGCCAGAGCCGAGACTTGATCCCGATCGAACATCTCCGGATAGAACTGAAAATAGCTGTGCAGCTTCGCTCCCCATCCAACCTGACAGAGCTTGAGAGGATCTGCAAAGAAGAATGGGAGAAACTCTTCAAATACAGGTGTGCCAAGCTTGTAGCGTTATACAAGACTTGAGGCTGTAATCGCTGCCAAAGGTACTTCAACAAAGTACTGAGTAAAGGGTTTGAATACTTATGTAAATGTGATTTGTATTTTAAATAAATTTGCAAACATTTCTAAGAATCTGTTTTTGCTTTGTCATTATGGGGTATTGTGTGTAGATTTTTGAATCCATTTTAGAATAAAGGCTGTAACGTAACAAAATGTGGAAAAAGTCAAGGGGTCAGAATACTTTCCAAATGCACTTTATATTGATAGCAGCATTAATTGCGTGATTGTGCAGTGTGTGTGTGTATGTCTCAGTTTACTGCCAATAACCTAATATTCCCCACTGCGGGAATAGCCTAAAATGTAAAACAGGATTTAAGCTCAACTATACAGAGAGTATTGAGATGCCGAACATGCAACCTCTCTGGATAGCATCAAGTAATACTGCTTAGGCATTTCAAACAAGACATTCCTTACCACTTTACCATGACCCAACCTGGTGTGCGTGGATAAATTACGCACAGATACCTCTCTCCCCCAAAATGACCTCTCCACACAAAGTCAGGTCAATTTACAGTTTATAAGAAAAAATACATACTATTGGGGAATATTCCATCAAATTCAGTGCTCAAGAAATCCAGATTCAAGATAAATCAACATCTGTCAAACCAGTGGTAGATTTCAAACCTATTTTGTTAAATTCAACTGATATCATTCTTAAACAATCTGTAATGTTTCCGATCACGTTGAAACAGGTTTAAAGTATTAGGTGAAGCACTGACTGTATCCTATATCAGAGGAGATTGATAAAGTCATACTGTACAACTGTCCATACTACTGGCCAGACATTGTAGCCAGTAATACTCTGAGATATTGCCCGTTTCTAAGAAAATCCAATTGTGATGAGATACATCTCCCAATTTAATATTTGGCAATATTCAGAGGACGGCATCTCATTATTTTAAGGAGAAAAGGTCTTTGAAATGACAGAACCAAACTGATCACCATGACCAAGCTGCAGTAGTTTGTGTCGAGGGGCTAGGGTCAGTCTGTTATATCTGGAGTATTTCTCCTGTCTTATCCAGTGTCCTGTGTGAATTTAAGAATGCTCTCTCTTTCGCTCTTTCTTTCTCTCTCTCTCAGAGGACCTGAGCCCTAGGACCATGCCTCAGGACTACCTGGCCTGATGACTCCTTGCTGTCCCCAGTCCACCTGGCCATGCTGCTGCTCCAGTTTCAACTGTTCTGCCTGTGGCTATGGAACCCTGACCTGTTAACCGGATGTGCTACCTGTCCCAGACCTGCTGTTTTCAACTCTCTAGAGACAGCAGGAGCGGTAGAGATACTCTGAATGATCGGCTATGAAAAGCCAACTGACATTTACTCCTGAGGTGCTGACCTGTTGCACCCTCGACAAACACTGATTATTATTATTTGACCATGCTGGTCATCTATGAACATTTGAACATCTTGGCCATGTTCTGTTATAATCTCCACCCGGCACAGCCAGAAGAGGACTGGCCACCCCTCATAGCCTGGTTCCTCTCTAGGTTTCTTCCTAGGTTCTGGCCTTTCTAGGGAGGTTTTCCTAGCCACCGTGCTTCTACACCTGCATTGCTTGCTGTTTGGGGTTTTAGGCTGGGTTTCTGTACAGCACTTTGAGATATCAGCTGATGTAAGAAGGGCTTTATAAATAAATTTGATTTGACCATTAATATGCTGTCACTCCGCTCTTGCCAACTCTGGAGACATAGTCTCCTCTTTCCTCAAAAAAATCTATTGACTAGGCCTACTCCGGCATTAGCAATCATGTGTCATTGTTGTTTTGTCTCTGTTGCGGACAAGGATTACTTGACTTTTGTCTGAAAGGGTGCATTTTGTTGTCCGTTGTTATACATTGTATTCACATCTCCTTTTGAGACTGCGGGGGCATGAAGACTGTAATCCTCTCTCGCGCTCACTAAGTAGGCATTGTTTCCAGGTCTAGAAATGATAAGAGCTCCATCTGAAATACTGTACCTTCAGCACTACCAGTAGGAAGGTAGACAGTTCAGGTGAGGATAATATAACTCTCAGACAAAATAAAAACAACTAGACTCTATGGGGTCTTGAGTGCATTTTGGGCAACTTGATATGGTTGAATCAACATAGTCTAATCGTCCAAATCAGTACACAATTCACTAATGTTCAAGTAAGATTAGGCTAACAGATATAGTAAACAGAGCCTTATGGGGTGAGATCTTAAACATTTAGGTACAAATGTATCACTCAATCATTCAGGTGGAATTGTGTCTTGCATCATTAAATATAATCACTCATTCCAGTCAGGTTGACTTGCATGTTAGTATACAGATGTCATCTTTCGGGCCATGAATAATTAATCACATGCATGGCACCTGAAACGCTTCAACCTTAGACCATTCCTCCCTTCCTAAAGTGTAAATGATAGATGCTGTGTCTGTTCAGAGACGCAAGGTAAATAGCAGCGATCAGTCCTTCCTCACATCTGTCAAATTTAGTCAAGAAGGCAGCCCAGTGAGAACCAGAACCTCCCTCTGCAGTCTAAACCAGTGATCAAAGTCGTGCTTACCAGTTAAGTTCCTCTGAAAAGCCACAAACGGCCTCAATATGCCACACTGTCCTGCTGAACAGAAGGCTTCAAATGTCTTTCCAAGCCAAACCATATCATAACCGCTACACACAGCCTACATCGTTGTCGCCATATAAGCTAAAGTAACGTCATAGTCAACATAGCTAATATAACTAACGTGTTAGTAAAAACGTTACATAGTCAGTAAGCAGTTTAGCACTTACACCGGCGGGCCCCGGTGGCAATAAATTAGTAAAACCAAAAGCGTACCTTGACTTGGAAGAGTACCAATGTTGTGTTGGATAGTCATAGCCAGCTAGCTAACACAGCATCCCTATGTTTGAGCAGGGTGTTCGAGTAGGCTAAACTAGCTAGCTGCATTTGCTAGTGTCGTGTCTTTGCTATCATTAAATTGAAGACTTATAGTAATTAGGGATTACGCATCAACTGATTAATAACGTAACTAATTAACTATGAATTTGGGGCACCAGGGAAACTGTATTCAGATTACAAAGTTATAATTTCCCAATATAACCTTTCAGATATTTTCATATCTGATCAAGTCTTCTGATTAATGATTTATTTATTTTTACCTCACGTTAGTCTCATTCCGAACGTCGTAAATTGTTGGTTATCTGCACGAACCCAGTCTTCACTATGAGTCATCCATACATCAATTGTCTTAAATCATTTATGTATTACTAACTAAGTAATTCACAGAAATGCATAAACAAACAAACTTAAAATGGTTACATGAAATGATGGGAGAAATATGCCCTAGTGGGCTGAACCGGCATGGCGGCTTGTTAGACAAAGGGACAATTGGGTGTCGACTAAGAAGTCACTACAGAGTTCATAACTATAACAATTGACATGCTAATCCTTTACACATGAACGCTCACTCATTCGGGACCAATTGCAATCAATATATATATATATATATATATATATATATTTACGCTCAGTGTGTCGTCTTGATCACTGGAGAAAAGTTAGTTTCTGTTGGAGAGTTTCGTCTGCCTCTCTCTGTTATAGTGGATAGTTCAGAGTGACATTCGTTATAGAATGGATGTTTCGGCGGTTGTCGTTCTTCGCGTTCAATGATACCGAATTCCTAGCTGCAGACTAGTAGTCAATATCAAAGACTTGTTCTTATTCGTCTAAGAGTTTAACCACGTGGTATGGTTAACAGATTCAGCAATGGTACTCAACCTTCGTTCTCCTCCTATGGAGAAAAAACATGGTCTAGTGATAATTTCTCAAGTTGGGTTTTTATTAGGAATTGCCGAAAGGGGCTGTCCCAGGATGTCTGACCCAACTGGGCTCAGGGGCGGGTCCTCGGATTTAGTTCAAATCAAAAGGGATTTGTATTTTTTCTTCATTAAATAGTCCAAAATCATATTACACAATTATACAAACAGTATCATACTCACTCATTCATTGTATACAACAAACAGATGTAAACCTCATATCTGAGGTTATTATATAAACAGCGGTATGGTAATGTAGCCACACAGTCTCCCATGAGTTTCCCGAGTTGTGACAAACGGACATGTTAATAGCTGGAATCTTCACCGATCTTTTATACTTTTTCCGGAACATGAAATCTGTTCGTACCTCAAGTTCTGTGAGGTGGAAGAAACCCCTTTGTCCTGAAAGTTTACCCTCTCTCTAATACTGTTTGGCCATGAGGAGATTCTCAGGAATTTACGACGTCTCGTGACCACAGCAGCCTAGTTGTAGGGGGCAGGGAGAGGCAGGGAGAGGGGGATGGGGCTTGCTATACCCAAGCAGGCAACGTCATGACACTAGCGAAGTACTGTAAGTGAAACTGAAAGTGATTTTTTTAAACAAAATATCTATCTCGCTCTATAGCTCTCTTGCTTCTTCATTTTGGAAGAAATTAATGTGTTCAAAACTGTTCAACTATTGTCTTTCTCTGAGTCAACTACTTACCACATTTTATGCACTGCAGTGCTAAATAGCTGTAGTTTATGCGTTTAGTACTAGATTAATTATCTGATCCTTTGATTGGGTGGACAACATGTCAGTTCATGCTGCAAGAGCTCTGTAGGGTACTGTTGAGGCTACTGTAGACCTTCAATGCAAAAAAAAAGTGTGTTTTAATCAATTATTTGGTGACATGAATGTATTTAGTATAGTTTTATCTAAAAAGGATAATTAAAAAATATATATTTGTATGAAATTCACTGAGGAGGATGGTCCTCCCCTTCCTCCTCTGAGGAGACTCCACTGACGCACACGTGTGTCAGGCGTTAAAAAAAGTCACTTATCACCGAGGTTAGAAAAGTAAAGTTGTATTTTGTCACTCAAACAGTCTGGCATGTCTAACTGAATCCCACAAATACAGACTATGGACAGGACACCAACTCGGTCTAGCAATCACACAAAGAGACACATATAATCCAGCATCTACTCAGCAAACTCAAATCTCTTTTTTCCCCCTCAGACATCCCCTGGCGTGGCTCAGCTCACCTCAGCCTAGCTCCTGTAGATCAGACTGCATTCCAGTGTAATGATTAGCGAGGGAGAGCCAGCGGGTAGACTCAGAACACTGACAGAACACTGACGACATAGCTAATATGTCCCTGATGGCCTTCCCTGGCCTGCCAGCACACACACACACCTTCTACAGAAATTCATTTCCATATGGCTTTCCAATGAGTGATGTTGATGTTCCAGAGTACTGGAACAACAGTGGGCTGTGTGAATGATATAAAGCAATACTTTCTTCCTTCCCGGGACTGAAACCAAACCTCACAGATGAGAACATACGAAGACTGTATAAAACATTAGGAACACCTTCCAAATATTGAGTTGCACCCCCTTTTGCCCTCAATGTGTTGGGGTATGACTCTACAAGGTGTCGAAAGCGTTCCACAGGGATGCTGGCCCATGTTGACTCCAATGCTTCCTACAGTTGTGTCATGTTGGCTGGATGTCCTTTGGATGGTGGACCATTCTTGATACACACAGGAAACTTAGCAGCATTGTAGTTATTGACTCACTCAAACAGGTGCGCCGGGCACCTACTACCATAGTCCGTTCAAAGCACAAATATTTTGTCCTGCCCATTCACCCTCTGAATAGATTTAGAAGGTGGCATCAATAAGGGATCATAGAGCCCCACAGTGGAGGTGTCATAATAACCATAAAACCTAGCGGTCAAACAGGGAAATGGATCCAATAGTTTTTCCACCATTCATTTTTCCCATGGGGGATATTAGAAACACTTAAAATAAGGGCTCTGTTTCATGTAGTTCTACCCTGGCGTGCCATTTTGATAACCACATAAAGGTCACCTTGACCGAGAGAGATGTATCAATATTTTCGTCTCTATTTACTCTCAGATTTGAAAATGCTAATTAGCATCAAAGTAGACATCATGCAAGACTACAAATCCCTGCAAGTAATCTCTAGCTGACACCTTTGCTAACAGGTATTGGTTAAATTTATAACATGCGCAACACAGTTCACATAATTCTCCATTTAAAGAAATGTAGCCAATTTATTAATTACTACATTTATCTAATGATAGATAGTTAATACAGAGATTCTTACCTTTGCCTCGATTCGGCAATCTAATTAGCAGCTAGCATTTCATTTTTGGGGCGGTAAATACAGGCGAATATATTGATAAAAGTAATCTTGTCCTAGAGAAATTTAAACGGTTATCAAAACGTTATGCCAGGGTAAGCCTACACCAAACACAGCCCTTATTTTAAGTGTTTCTAAAAAAAACTATGTGAAAAATTAATGATGAATGGTGGAAAAAGTTTTGAACCATTTCCCTGTTTGACAGCTAGGTTTTATGGGTATGACGACTCATACTGTGGTACTCCATAGCTTTCACCTGGATTCACCTGGTCAGTCTGTCATGGAAAGAGCGAGTGTTTAATGTTTTGTACACTCAGTGTAAATTCTTCTTTTGGAGTGTTAGACAAAACAAATTACATTTTCTACAGTAACTTGAAAATAGTCATATTCATCTCAAAATGATTGAAAAGGAATTAATCTCTTCCAGTTTATGTGTTCTATATGAATCAGAACGAAATTGCAAGGGCTTTGTGTGTGACAGTGTGTGGGTGGGTGTGTGCTGTCAGGAAGTCCGCAGGGGTGCCCGTCCATGCCCTTAAGAGAGAAATACCACAGCGGAACCCACACAGGGACCCTAAGAGGAACCCCCTACCTGCTCCTACCAAAGGCCCAGCGGAGCCCTGTCACCAAGTCCATTCAGAGCGGAGCCGCCCGGAGAGAGACATGCCAAGATGCCAGTCCTCATCCTGTCTAACCTTTACAGCCCCTGGCCCGGTCTCACTCATCAGCTGGCTATATGTGTCAGTCTATCCTGAACACTTAGTAGAGGTGACTGGGAGGGGAGTGGGGGGGGGGTATGCATGCTGTGTGGCAACTCTAGTGCTGATGATGATCCACCACATATTTAGGTCCCTATAAAATCTGTGATTACAAATACATGAATTATCCCAAGTTTAGCATAAGACATAAGCAGAAAGCATCAGTGATTCATATTTCCTGCAATTTTCTTAGAGGTAACGAGAAGTCCCCGTCTGTGTATGTGCGGTGCGTGCGTCTACCACTTTGTGTAGCCGTTAGAAAAGTCTTCTGGTAGATGGAAAAGCTTTCCAAAACACCTTCTCAATTAAATGTTAACTACAAAGTAGCCTATGCTTACCTGGCAGAATAATATCAGGATTATTTGCATCAATCCAGTGTGTATTTGTTTTGCAAACTCTACTATCACATGTGCGCTACAAAAACACAGCTAAACTACAGCCCCTTGCAAGTGTGCATTGGAATTAAAGGGTAACTACACCCAAAAATGAAGATGTCAACAACAACAAAAAATCAAAAAGTGGTCTCCTGATATGGTTCAAACCGGCTGTATTTCTATATTTTGAAAGCTATATATATTGAAAACTTGATTGCTGACATGCAAAACATTCTGGGACTATATCAACAATGAACAAATGAAACAAATTATTTTAAGCATTGTTGTGGACTTAACATCCAATTTAGTTGTTTTTATAAATAAAATAATGAGTATTCAAACGAATCCTTGTTTTGCGTTGGAGTATTTTCTACGAGCCCGGGGTGTACCATGGGGTTGTGTGTTCACTCCTCTCACTTTGCCAGGGCCTCAGAGCCTCAGAGCCTGGACGGTTTTTCAAAGAAGCAGTGCTGTGAGATGTGTTAGGTGGTGGGTGGTGAGCATATGGTGGTTTGTGGGGCCTGGTGAGACCCATACAGCAGGTCCCTGTGCTCCTGCAGGGTGTGTTGTGGGGACAGAGTGAGGGACTCCAACTGCTCCTCGGGGTGACCTTCATTAGCACAATTAGCATGTGTGTCACTCAGACCGACTATGCTGGGTATGACACTGTACTGCATCTAGATAGGGGAAGACTAGAGCTGGGCAGTGGGAATGAAACAGGAGGCAAAACTGGGAGAGCAGTGTCATATCAGAGTGTAAACTCAGCACTCATGAGTGACAATTTTGATATAGGCTTCATTTGCTGGCCTATGGAATTTCCCTGCTCATATAAGTGTGTATAAACAATCGATGGAGATGAGTTTCGTGTTTTGTGAACTTTGCAATAGAGGCAGGCAGGGGAGACGACAATCAGGTTAGAATGGTCATTCAGTTGGCCTGGCTGACTGGTAAGATGAAATAAATGTTGGATTGATTATCAAGGAATCACTTCACTTGCCAGAAATGTGTAACGTGTGTACAGTATGCATATCTAAGCATAGCACTAACAACGCTGATTCAGATAATCAAAGTCATGATGATTAGTTGACTGAATTGGAATTTTCCATTTGTGAATTAAGTACGGTAACACTTTATTTGGATAGTCCATCTGCTCTACAGACTAGTGTTCTACAGTATAGCGAAACTTCTGTACTTTTTCAATACTAGAACATGAAAGTACTTTCAATACTTCTGTCAAATGTGTCTCACGTCATCTACTGATTGAGAAAGGATCAAGTCTGTCTATCAGCGCAGCCCATGTAACACTAAGAGTGAGTGCTCCGTGTCTGCTCCACTTACTCATTGTTAGCTCTAGTCTGTCCTGAGGAACCACTGCACTCACTGGGAGTCTGGGCTGCACCACCACTTATGCTGTACAGCTGGAATAATGTAACACGGCATGTAGAAATGTTGAAGCTTTTATTTACTGTTTGCAAAACAATGTTCATTACAGGCTAGAACACTTTACAATGCAAGATGATACCGGTAGCTTCCAGCTTTGTAGGCTAACTTTCCTTGCTAGCTTACAGCTGAAGCTAACATCTGCCTACTACCTTGTTTGTGATAATATGCAAACCATAACACAAAATATTGCTGATTTCAAAGCTGACCTTCATCTTCCCCGCCTCACGTCTCTCCCAGTCAAGATCATCTTTGCACTAGCATCGAACTGACTGTGTGTGTGAATGACATCATGCGTCTTAGAGAAACAGCGAACACTTTAATAATATAAGAGATTGCTTCTTCTATGCAAATGTTGATCAGTATAATAAAATAAGTCCCAACTAGAAGGGAAACGGATTGTTTTTCATCTGTAGCCGCATGAAAACAGCCAAAACAAGCTCAATAACTCAATGCATGCAGACTCTTATTGAATATGCATTCACCTGTATTGTGAATAGAGCTAGGCCAAACCTGGATTTACCCATTTTATTAAGAGATTTACCATTCAAATAAATTATTACCATTATCTTGTTATTTAGTTAGATAGGTTTTTACCAAAGTCAAATTAATTGTATGATTGTATAATTGATTTGTTAATGTCTATTTATTTTTATAAATAGTCAAATGTAATGATGCTGAATTTGAAAGATCTCTGGATTAAGTGCCATTCTGTGACTTTGGCTAAAATGCCTTTTTTTTGTTGCTGTGGTATCGAGTATCGTGATACTAAACCGGTTAGCGGTAAATATTCTGGTATCATGCCAACACTACTACAGACTATCAGTAACATTTCAACTAACTATCCTAAACCTAGTTCTAACCCTAACCCTTATCCTAACCCTTACCCTTACCCTTATTCTAAACATAACCTTAGCTTGTTGATAGTATGGCCACCTAGAGCATCTACAGATCTATTTTTGTAAATTTATTTAACTAGGCAAGTCAGTTAAGAACAAATTCTTAATTACAATGACGGCCTGCCACGGCGCTGGGCCAATTGTGCGCCACCCTATGGGACTCCCAATCATGGGTGGATGTGATGCAGCCTGGATTCAAACCAGGGACTGCAGTGACGCCTCTTGCACTGAGATGCAGTGCCTTAGACCGCTGCGCCACGTGGGACCCCAACTATCCAGACTTTCCAAATAAAGTGACCAAAGGCAATTCCACCTCTGAATGCACTGAACTAAGATGTAATAATCCTCAACCCACTGTCTGAATAGAGCCATCCTCCATCTTCTAGTAAGCCCCTCCCACTACAGTAACCCCTGATAGGTTCCTATCACACTGTGGATCACATTACAGCTAATGAGCACTTTATTCAGTCCCTTTGGTTAGAAATTAATCTGGGGAATAATCGATTCCTCTCCATGCTTAGAAAGAAAAGACAAACAAAGAGGCCAGGCAAGGTGAACAAGACTGAGACCATCATCTCCCTGCTCTATTCTGGTTCAGTAGACCACAGTCAGTGTCATCTGCATCTAAACAGGTCCATGGGTAGGGAGCAGGGAGAACACAGAAACACTGGCCAGCCTAATTGGGCAGTGAAAGGTGTCTGATTTGAAATGACAGATCAGAGCAGAGAAGTATTGGCCGAGGGTTGTTTGGCCGACAGATAAAAGGCTTTCCAGGCTGTGCATCGACCTGCCTGTCCCTGGAGCACAGATTACGGAGCTGGCTAATGAGGACTACTTTATCGCCATTGGGTGGTCATATGATAGGAGAGAGGAGAGATCTTCGAAGTGGAGATCCCTTTATTAGGGCTGTGGCAGTCAATAAATGTTGTCAGCCGGTTATTGCCATGCAAAAGACTGCTGGTCTCATGGTAATTGGCCGTTAATTAACATAAATATGTTTAGCATCTCCAGGCCTCCACACATAAAAGCTGCACCCAAGCCGCTGATGCGCGCTTTTGGAACATCTACATTTAAAAAAGCCTAATAAATCAATCAATGTAATATACATCACAATAAATCCATTATTTATTTTAGTCAGGTCTAAAGAAACATAATATGAAGAAAATGTATTTATGAGGAACAGAATATGAGTTGGCCTACTGTATGTTATCTGGCTATACTCCATGACATAGGCTGTAGGCTTGTTCATTTAGCAGACAAGATATGCTTATAAGTCCTGTGCCATTATTTTATATTATGTAATTTTATAGTAAGAAGAATATCATTTAACTTAGCTGAATAATATATAAAGGATATTTTCCCGAGTGTGCATATGAAGTGGCTATGTTGAGCGTAAACGTGATCAATTGAAACAGGTCCTACAGTTGAAGTCGGAAGTTTACATACACTTACGCTGGCTGGAGTCATTAAAACTCTTTTTTCAACCACTCCACAAATTTCTTGTTAACAAACTATAGTTTTGGAAAGTTAGGATGTTAGGTGGTGGTTAGGACATGTACTTTGTGCATGACAAGTTATTTTTCCAACATTTCTTTTACATACAGATTATTTCACTTATAATTCACTGTATGACAATTCCAGTGGGTCAATGCCTTTAAACGGTGCCTTTAAACAGCTTGGAAAATTTCAGAAAATTACATCATGCTTTAGAAGCTTCTGATAGGCTAATTGACATCCTTTGAGTTAATGGAGGTGTACCTGTGGATGAATTTCAAGGCCTACCTTCCAACTCCGTGCCTCTTTGCTTGACATGGGAAAATCAAAAGAAATCAGCCAAGACCTCAGAAAAAAAAAATGGTAGACCTCCACAAGTCTGGTTCATCCTTGGGAGCAATTACCAAATGCCTGAAGGTACCACGTTCATCTGTACAAACAATAGTATGCAAGTATAAACACCATGGGACCACGCAGCCATCATACCACTCAGGAAGGAGACACGTTCTGTCTCCTAGAGATGAACGTACTTTGCGAAAAGTGCAAATCAATCCCAGATCAACAGCAAAGGACTTTGTGAAGATGCTGGAGGAAACAGGTACAGAAGTATCTATATCCACAGTAAAACAAGTCCTATATCCACACAACCTGAAAGGCCACTCAGCAAGGAAGAAGCCACTGCTCCAAAACCCTGTCTCTTATACACATCTAGATGTGTATAAGAGACAGGCAAGTGAAAGAACACCATCCCAACCGTGAAGCACGGGGGTGGCAGCATCATGTTGTGGGGGTGCTTTGCTGCAGAAGGGACTGGGGCACTTCACAAAATAGATGGCATCATGAGGGAGGAAAATTATGTGGATATATTGAAGCAACATCTCAAGACATCAGTCAGGAAGTTGAAGCTTGGTCGCAAATGGGTCTTCCAAATGGACAATGACCCCAAGCATACTTCCAAAGTTGTGGCAAAATGGCTTAAGGACAACAAAGTCAAGGTAATGGAGTGGCCATCACAAAGCCCTGACCTCAATTCTATAGAAAATTTGTGGGCAGAACTGAAAAAGTGTGTGCAAGCAAGGAGGCCTACAAACCTGACTCAGTTACATCAGCTCTGTCAGGAGGAATGGGCCAAAATTCACCCAACTTATTGCGGGAAGCTTGTGGAAGGCTCCCCGAAACATTTGACCCAAGTTAAACAATTTAAAGGCAATGCTACCAAATACTAATTGAGTGCATGTAAACTTCTGACCGACGGGGAATGTGATGAAAGAAATAAAAGCTGAAAAAAATAATTCTCTCTACTATTATTCTGACATTTCGCATTCTTAAAATAAAGTGGTGATCCTAACTGACCTAAGACAGGGAATTTTTACTAGGGTTAAATGTCAGGAATTGTGACAAACTGAGTTTACATGTATTTGGCTAAGGTGTATGTACACTTCCAACTTCAACTGTATATGCTAGATTTAGAATTAATTGGCAACTTTAGTTGTGAATCACTGTTTGACCTGATGGTCGTTAGCAAGTTGGGTACTGACAAAGCATGTAGAGTGCATAAGAGGAGATTACCATGACTCAACGGTCAAGAGGAATTTTTCTCTGGTGTTCTGTGTTTGCCTTGTATGGCGAGATAGCTGCTGGTATTTCACAGTATTGTACGCAAATGACAATGTATTTCTTAGTGGAGTACATTATTCAAATGGTCTGCCACAAGGTCAGACAATTGACCGTCTCCACATAGTGTACAGTGTTCATATTCTACAATGTCTTGACCAGCACCGAGCTTAATTGACATGCACTTGGACGCAGAGTAGTGCAGAAGTGTTTGCCATAGAGAGTAGCTTGACATCCTGACAATTAGAGGATGTAAAAGCCTTAAGTGGAAGGCTTAATTCTGCCATGCGTTCAGAGGGAGAGTGTAGCTAAGGAAAATGCACTGACGGTTCAGGTCCAATATTCACAGAAAGTTCATTCCATAAACATTGGGAATGCAATTAGAAAATGACAACAAGTAATTTGAAGAGAACTGAAGCGGTAACACTGTAGCATGGTAAGGTGAAAAAAAATGGATTGTGTCATTCCTAATCATTCTCCTATTTGTCAAAGAATGTGGCAAGTATATTTGGCAAATATTTGAGAAATGTGTATTCAGTCCTTTAGTGTAGAATTCCTTTCCCCAAAATCATACGAGCTGTGAAGAGAAGCCAATCAAAGAGTGATTGGGAGCATTTCATAACTTGTTCTACTTAAACTATGTCTGCTTGATAACACCCCCCGCCCACACACACTTTCACTCCCCCACACTGACAACTTCCCTTTCTCCGGCCCTCGTCCAGAGCTGCACTTCCTGTAATGGGAAGCAGCATTCATCTTCCTCAGCTTTAATCTCATCCCGCCCCATTTATCGCTCAGCCTGGCACTGAGGAGACGAGGAGGAAGAAGAGAAGAAAATGAGGGATTTTTTTTGTATTCCTCATGTGTCCCACTTAAAGCAGTAGATGTTCACATGTAAGAAAGAGGAACGGAAAACTGAGGACCATCGGCCATCTTGAATTCCATCAGAGTTGTCAATGGTCACAGAGCAGTACAAATGAGGTCAGAGTGAAGGGCAGCCATAGCAAGAAGACGAACGGCCATATCAGGTCAGCAAATACCATGCAATGAGTAGAAACCCTGCAGTATACCAGGTTATCCCAAACTCGGTCCTGGGCCTCCCCCCTAAGGTGCACGTATTGGTTTTTGCCCTAGCACTACATTGTTGATTCAAATAATCAACTCATCATCAAGCTTTGATTATTTGAATCAGCTGTGTAGTGCTAGGGCAAGAACCACAACGTGCACCCATGGCGGGCCCGTGTTTGGTATACTGTATATTCATTGAATATAACAAAGGTATGATTACTGAGGAGCCTCAGACATCTAGTGGTAAGGTGCAATACTTTGGAAAATCCTCCCAGGCCAGTTCATATCAGTGTGATGACAAAATACATGATTAGAACATGTTCTTCACATCATCTCTCTCTTTTGATCAATCCAGTGTACAGGATATAGGTATCATATAACAGTGTGATGAGAGAATGTCCTGTACAGGAAAATAACACATACTAGAACATCTACAGGCCCATATTTTGATACAGCCCTGCTGAGCCATATTGCCAATGTTAGCCAATTATTTTGAGAGGTAGCATTATGTTTTCTACTAAATCAAATGCCTCATGAGGACACAACTCGAGGGAGATTGTTGTTTGAGTCTGAATCCTATCTAAATATTACTCATTATTTTTGAAATAAACAGACTGCCCTAGGTACCAGTGGGAGTAGTGATGAACGGTTTGTCTATATAGTCTGTAAATCATCTTTCACTGATCTGTAGTCAACTAATAATCCCATTCTCTACATAGTGGAGATGCTAGGGGCAAGAGAGGTTACCATCAGGTAAACATATTACACATGACCTATATCTGCACACACTTTCGTTGATAGAGAGACTTGCACGCTCACACATGCGTAGAACACATTCTATAAATAGTAGGGTAAATATGATTGATACAATGGAGGGAAGTCAGAAGTCAGTCTCTCTCTGACACACACACCCATTCACAAAGACATACTGTAGTAGTCATTCAAAGTGGAATACAGCCATAACACTTAAGCAGTTCTCTGATTAGAGTGTTTAGAATTAGTACCTCGATCCATCTAACATTTGACGTTGATTATGAATAAGACAAACTTCCGTTTCTGATTAGGTTTTTCTCAACATGTACTCTACACTTGGGCTGTGCTCCTCACTTAGATGGAGAGCAGCTGTCAGAAATTGGCAACAGATAAAGAGGTAAAAGAGAACAATTGAGAAAAACAAGCAAGATATACAGGGTTAACTCAGGCGAAACCAGAACCCTACAAAAGTAGCAAACGTGTCGTAAAAACATGAGCTGAGACAATAGGCTATAGACAAAAAAATGTAATGTTCACATTTTTGTCCAGACAAAGTGTCCACCTGTGACATCACAGTGCTGTCTAGCGCGAGCTTATCCTCTTCATTTTATAGTGTAATTAAGCCCGTTAATCTGAATCTAACTTTTTACCTTGACACTGCTCACCATTTCCAAAAGATAATCTTCCATAAAATCTAAGAAAAATCATAATGAAAACATTGACCCAAAAAGCCATTCATCAATACGAGCCTTTAAGTGGGTTTTTTATCTGATAACCATAACAATGAGTAATGTGATGCAATCCTCTTTTTCCTGGAATGGCCTGAGATTCCCCATAAGGTCCAATTACTCAAGCCCTGTACATCCTGAGCTGTCCTTTTCCATCAGTACTGAGGCATCTCTCCGAGGCAGAGCCAGACAAACGCACATATACAAACATACTGTAGCACTTCACACGCGCACACACACACACACACACACACTTCTTAGAGGAAGATGACGGTCAATGGAGTGAGCCCCTGATGGTGTGCAAACATCACACAGGCGACCAGCAAGAGTCTGGTCCCGTCCCTCAGAGAGTCTCCCCCACAGCTGAGAGTGAGTGTGATCCAGCTGCCAGACTCAACACCAAAACTCAAGCCAGGTCCAATCCAGGACAGCTGTCCACACTTCTACTTCTTCCCCAGTTCTAACACAACACAAGGGCAGTTATCTACAGATGCTTAGGTCTGGGGGTTTAAAAAGTCTAAGTCAGGGATCTATAGAGGCTTGTTTGGACTGCTGCCTAGCTCCAAATGTATGCAATCTGCAGGTTTAGGAGGGGAAAAATATATAGGGCTCTGTAGGTTTATCTCAGAGTGCAGGTTTCAATGGGAACAATTCTATGCCTCCCAAGGTAAGTGCATTGTGCTGTAAAGTATTGGTTTAATAAAACATTTCTTAGCTTTCCATAGGGAGAAATCTAGTAAAATCAGTCGGCCTACTTAGAAATGCAAAGTAAATATGGTATGTAAATAGTACTGTTCTTTGTAACATTTTAGGTCCCTGCATGCTGCAGTCTTTGTAAGCTTTGAAATATACAATTTACTGGGCTGTAGCACTTCAAAACAGCCTGCAGTGAAGTGTTGCTCCAATCGAATGCCTACACGCCTGGCTGAATACAAACATGCAAAAAAAAAAACTGAACCCATCTTTATCCGAGGCTGTGAAAATCTTGATTAATTCGCTCTCTTACAATTGATAGTTAACTCCAGAAGCACTGGAATTCGCTAAATCGTTGCACTTTCAAAATCAATACGGCTTTAAAATGATATAAGAATCACCTGCTAGTGCGCTGGCACATCAGGCTGGAATCAGGTACTGTTATGAATTCATTACATCTATAGATACTGTATCAAACGTTGTGCGGCTTGTAAGAACATTCCCTCTGAAGCCGTTTCTATCTGGCTCTCCTAGTCCTCCTAAATTTACGTCATCTCAGAAACAGCTGCACTCTGGCAGCCGGTCCACAGGGAAGGAGAGGGAACGACATCTACTCGACAGCCAGGGAAGGAGGACGCTTCTGGGAAGCTGGATAGAGATGTAATAAGATGAAATGATTATACCTTTATTTCAACAAGGAACACAGACTGAGACCAAGGTCTCTTTTACAGCTGGGCCCTGCATGTACATGTTTACATATACAGTTTAAGTTTAACATACAGTACAATGATTAAGAAACTACACAAGACAAACAAAATGATCACAGATAACACAAAACAAAATACAGCAGCAGATTGATACATTTACACACAGGTTATTCCCCTAATAGCACAAGAAATTGCATTACCTGAAGCAGTTACAAGCAATACAAAAATAAAAATCCTCCAATAAATGTTTAAAATGTGCAAGGGGGTCAAGAGTCTCAAGTTTAAGCTTAGTCTGCAGGCTATTCCAAAAGCAAGGCGCGTAACAGGAAAAGGCAGCCATACCCAACTCTGTGGAGATCGCAGGGGCCTCAAGTGTAATCTATGCTTGAGACCTGGTTTTAGGAATTCTAATTCTAATGTTGATGAGTGATAAATAAGAAGGTAGTTTATTCAGAAGTGCTTTATAGACAAATTGCTAGTGATATATCAACGCTAGAGGAGAAAGACTAATCTTAGTGATGAATCGATAGGGCTAAACACAGGTGCAGGAAACGCAGGTGCAGGAATCTAGAGTTGAGCCACCAGGACAGGCATGTTACACTGCATTCAGAAAGCGTCAGACTTTTCCCAGATTCTTTTACGTTGCAACCTTATTCTAAAATTGATTAAATAAATAATGTCCCTCAATCTACACACAATATCTCAAAATGACAAAGCGAAAACAGGTTTTGAGAAATGTCTGCAAATTTCTTATAAATGGAAAAATGAAATACCATATATACATAAGTATTAAGATCCTTTGCTATGAGACTCAAAATTGAGCTCAGGTGCATCCTGTTTCCATTGATCGTTGAGATGTTTCTACAACTTGGAGTCCACCTGTTGTATATTCAGTTGATTTTACATGATTAGGAAAGGCACACAACTGTCTACATAAAGGTTACACAGATGACAACGCATTTCAGAGAAAAAAAACAAGCCATGAGGTCGAAGGTATTGTCCGTAGAGCTCCGAGACAGAAATTTGTCGAGGCACAGATCTCAGGAAGAAAACCAAAATATTTCTGCAGCATTGAAGGTCCCCAAGAACACAGTGGCCTCCATCATTCTTAAATGGAAGAAGTTTGGAACCACCAAGACTCTTCTTAGAGCTGGCTGCCCGGCCAAACTGAGCAATCGGGGGAGAAGGGCCTTAGTCAGGAAGGTGACCAAGAACCCAATGGTCACTGACAGAGCTCCAGAGTTTCTCTGTGGATATGGGAGAACCTTCCAGAAGGATGACAATCTCTGCAGCACTCCACCAATCAGGCCTTTATGGTAGAGTGGTCAGACGGAAGCCACTCCTCAGTAAAAGGCACATGACAGCCAGCTTGGAGTTTCCCAAAAGGCACCTAAAGACTCTCAGACCATGAAAACAAGATTCTCTGGTCTGATGAAATCAAGATTGAACTCTTCGGCCTGAATGCCAAGCGTCACATCTGGAGGAAACATGGCATCATCCCTACGGTGAAGCATGGTGGTAGCAGCATCATGCTGTGGGGATGTTTTTCAGCGTCAGGGACTGGGAGAATAGTCAGGATCAAGGAAAAGATGAACGAAGCAAAGTACAGAGAGATCTTTGATGAAAACCTTCTCCAGAGCACTTAGAACCTCAGACTGGAGCGAAGGTTCACCTTCCAACAGGACAACGACCCTAAGCACACAGCCACGACAACGCAGGAGTGGCTTCGAGACAAGTCTCTGAATGTCCTTGAGTGGCCCAGCCAGAGCACGGACTTGAACGCTCCCCATCCAACGAGAGGAACTGCAGAGAAGAATGGGAGAAACTGGGACGGCAGGTAGCCTAGTGGTTAGAGTGTTGGGCCAGTAACCGAAAGGTTGCTAGATCGAATCCCCGAGCTGACAAGGTAAAAATCCGTCGTTCTGCCCCTGAACATTTGTGCACAGAATTTAAGAGAAATACGCTTTTTGTGGGTATGGAACATTTCTGTGATCCTTTATTTCAGCTCATGAAACATGGGACAGACACTACATGTTGCGTTAATATTTTTGTTCAGTGTATATTCTCTCCTCAGGGTTTTGGAAAACCACAGACCTATTAAAATGCATTTGGGTAAAAATACCCCACTCATATTTTCTGCATCTGCAGCCTCTTTTCCAGTGATGCCCATCAGATGCTGAGTCCCTGGAGAACATCCTCCATATCTCCATCTCTCCTTTCCCCAGTCTTCCTCCTATCCGGCCCAAGCCTGGACTTAACCTAGTGTCAAGAGTTAAACAAATCAAAATATATTTTCAATTCTTCAAAGTAGCCACCCTTTTCCTTTGATGACTATTTTGCACACACTTGGCATTCTCTCAACCAGCTTCATGAGATAGTCACCTGGAATGCATTTCAATTAACAGGTGTGCCTTTAGTGGAATTTCTTTCCTTCTTAATGCGTTTGAGCCAATCAGTTGTGTTGTGACAAGGTAGTGGTGGTATACAGAAGATAGCCTATTTGGTAAAAGACCAAGTACATATTATGGCAAGAACAGCTCAAATAAGCAAAGTGAAATGACTGTCCATTATTTTAAAACATGATGGTCAGTCAATATGGAACATTTCAAGAACTTGGAACGTTTCTTCAAGTGCAGTCACAAAAACCATCAAGCACTATGATGAACCTGGCTCTCATGAGTACCGCCACAGGAAAGGAAGACCCAGTTACCTCTGCTACAGAGGATCATTTCATTAGAGTTAACTGCACCTCAAATTGCAGCCCAAATAAATGCTTCACAGATTTCAAGTACCAGACATCTCAACCTCAACTGATCAGAGGAGACGGCGTGAATCAGGCCTTCATGGTCGAATTACTGCAAAGGAACCACTACTAAAGGAAATCAAGAAGAAGAAGAGACTTGCTTGGGCCAAAAAACACGAGCAATGGACAATAGACTGGTGGAAATTGTCCTTTGGTCTGATGAGTCCAAACAGGTGAGGCCCAAAAAGGTGACTAGTTTGTTGTTGCTAATTTCTAATGCCTTTTAGGCTGTGTCCCTTCTTGAGGGACACAGACTAAATTAAATAAATGTAGGCCTAAATTAAACAAATTTAGGCTGTGTTCTACATGATCAGTCTGTGTGTAAAATAAAAACTAATAGCTAAACATTAAGGAAAGCAATCAATGTTATTTGTGGCATAGACTTTACTGCAAATGACACTCAAGTTCACAGAATAAACAATACACTAATAATGCAGTTGGCCATGACAGCCTTTATAATAGAATGCTTGTGACCACACACACACACTTAAGTGATAATGCCAGAGAAAACGGTGTTTGGAGGATATATTGGCACGGGTGTTAGGGCTACCAACATACTCAAATAATGATTGACATATTTTCATTAACATTATTTTTATGACTTTAAATCATACCCTTTCATCCTTCCACAAGATATAGTCCCGACACAAATCTAGGCTTGCTACCCAAGCCGGCTGGTCGTTCGATCAATCGGTTCTGTTGACAGAGGCGCAACTAAGTCGTTCAGTCTTTTTGTTCTGTATCTATGGACGCGACCCAGTCGTTTGTTCTAATTGTTCCATTGCCATACTGGCTGGCAAAGTTCTTATCCCTTGTTTGCTAGCTAGCCAACTCACGTCAAACAGTACAACAGCAAAGTAGCTGCATTTGCATAAGCTGTTTTCTAGAGACATTTATTTGGACACATCCATAACAATGAGCAAATAAGGCACGATTTTGACTGGCATAGAAAATGTGCTCACTTATCAGGACACTGCTGTTCAGAGGACCTAGCCAACAACACAGCTAACAACACAATCACTTCAAACTGAAGCTGGAAAGACGAAAAACTAGCTGCACTTTGTGTCTAGATACTTTTTATAGTGGAGATCAAGTTTATAAACTGCTTGGCTGGGCTGATGAGACAGTGGATTGTGGAATCAGATGGAACAGAGTAAATAGGTACAAATGTTGCCCGGTTTTAACCAATCAGCATTCTGGAATAGACCCACCCATTGTTTAAATCGAATTAAACTGGGTGGTTCAAGTGCTGATTGGCTGACAGCCGTGGTATATCAGACTGTATACCATGGGTACGACAAAACATTTATTTTAACTGCTGTAATTACATTGGTAGCCAGCCTATAATAGCAATAAGGTACCCTGGGGGCTTGTGATATATGGCCAATAAACCACGGCAAAGGCCTGTGTCCAGACACTCCTAGTTGCGTCGCACATAAGAACCGCCCTTAGCTTGGTAAACTGGCTAAATACCACACCCCCTCGGGCCTTATTGCTTAAATATTGCACTTGGGGAAAAAACATCTTAAAGTAGAAATAGAATGAAACAAACAGGCATTCTATTTTTGCTCTATTATAGTGGCTACGATTATAGTGGCCACTATAGTAGACATTGATCAAGTGCACAAGGTTACATGTGTGCAAAAGTAACGTTCACTGAGTAATAAAGTAAATAATCCCCCCTCAATCCCACAAAAGTGTTACAGTATGTCAAGTTCAACACAACAAAAGCAATATCTTTGGGCTACACTCTGCGTTACTGCATTGTACACTTTCTGCCTGTGTACATCTGTTCTAAAATGTGCCAGCAGAGCACCCTTCGTTGGTATAATTGATCTCTTTCAGGTAGAGAGTACAGCTGTCACATCCCTTTTAATCCACTTTATTGAAAAAAGAGAGAAAGAGGAAAAGTGTGGTGTTCCTTTCACCTCTATAGTGGCATCCAGCTTAAGCCAGTCTAAGCTCCAGCTACACTTGATCCCTGAATCCACTTGTTTAACAAGCAATGCCTAATTTTCACCTAAATCTCTCATTCTGAAATTAACAAGAGGGAAAACATTAGTTCATATATAGTAGTTAGTTTGTTAGCTAGCTAACTAGTTGACAATTCACATAGATTGCCAGGGTCCAGTGAGCAACTAACGTCATAGTTAGAGGAACGACAAGGAGTAGTATACCAGTTAATTCTATAGCTAATTGGTTCCTTGAGCTAACGTTACTTCATCTGATGTTGTAGCATTAGCTAGCTGTCTCACTTTGTTCGCCAGCTAATTTTCACAGAATGAACTCAATTATTTGATCAACTAAGTTAGCTAATGTTGCTCAACATTTCTCTGGCTAGCTAAATGGGGAATTCGATCCAGCTACTGTAGCAAGATACTCAACAACGTAACAACTCTTGTTACACCACACTTGCTCCCTCACCTCAAACTTTCCAAATGCCAGTTGTTTTTCAGTTACAGCTCATTAAATACGCTTCATCACTTTCTTACCTCAGTTTCAAGGCTTCTCAACGACCTCTTTGTCGTTGTTCAGGGGATGCGCTGATGCTGTAACTAACAAGTTGGTTGTCTCTTCTCTCTTCAGTTGTGTGCTGCATTATGTTGTTACGTTAAAGACTGGCTGAGGCCAGGCTCGAGCCTTGGATACAACCAGTATTGCTCCAAACGCACATCATTCGTTCACATACAGCCAGTAGTGATCCAAACGACCATATTAGACATGCATCGGATCTACATTAATCATGTCGGTTACCTATTTTAGATTCAAAACAACAAATTTAACCGAAAGGTGACTAGTTTGCATCCCTGTTGTCACGTATACGACCTCTCCGGCGCTCAAGGTCGTCAGGCTGCTCATTGTTACGCACACCAGTCACCATCGTTACGCGCATCAGCGTCTCATCTGACTCACCTGAACTCAATTCACCTGCCTGATTACCTTCCCTATTACTGTCACTCCCTTTGGTTCTTTCCCTTGGCGTCAATGCCTGCTTGTGTTTCTTGTTTTGTCCATGTTCGTTTATTTATTAAATTATTCACTCCCTGTACTTTCTTCCTGACTCCCAGCGTACACGTTACACCTGTAAAGGACACCAATAAGAAGAGACCTGCTTGGGCCAAAAAAACAAGCAATGGACATTAGACCGGTGGAAATCTGTCCTTTGGTCTGATGGATCCAAATTTGAGATTTTTGGTTCCAACATCCATGTCTTTGTAAGAAACAGAGTAGGTGAACAAATTATCTCTGCATGTGTGGTTCCCAAAGTGAAGCATGGAGTACGAGGTGTGATGGTGTGGGGATGCTTTGCTGGTGATACTGTCGGTGATTTATTTAGAATTCAAGGCACACTTAACCAGGATGGCTACCACAGCATTCTGCAGCGATATGCTATCCGATCTGGTTTGCGCTTAGTGGGACTGACTATCATTTGTTTTTCCAACAGGACAATTATCCAACAGACACCTCCAGGCTGTGTAAGGGCTATTTGACCAACGAGAGTGATGGAGTGCTGCATCAGATGACCTTGCCTCCACAGTGACCGACCTCAACCCAATTGAGATGGTTTGGGATGAGTTGGACCGCAGAGTGAAGGAAAAGCAGCCAACAAGTCCTCAGCATATATGGGAACTCCTTCAAGACTATTGGAAAAGCCTTCCACATGAAGCTGGTTGAGGGAATGCCAAGAGTGTGCAAAGTTGTCATCAAGGCAAAGGGTGGCTACATTAAAGGATCTAAAATATATTTGGATTTGTTTAATACCTTTTTGGCAAGTAAATGATTCCATGTTTTATTTCATAGTGTTGATGTCTTCACTATTATTCTACAATGTAGAAAACAGTAAACAATCCCGAGAAAGCCTTGAATTAGTAGGTGTGTCCAAACTTTTGAACGGTACTGTTCATGAGTGTGATTGAATGGGTGAGCGTGTAATTCACTCTGGGGATACCAGGGTGAACTCTATGGGATGGCCACTAAAACAATGGACCGAACGCAATCCTAGTATCATTCCAGGCCTTATTCATAGTGCATGGCTGCTGTGGTGGATTTTAAAGACTAAATCAAGGGTAGCGAAACTTCAAGCAAGACATTGGTTTTATTGGCTTATTTTGAGTGACCAATAGAGGGGTACAAGTCACTATGATCGCTACATTCTACAACAGGAAGATAAATAAGAATGTATGCACACGACTAAGTCGCTTTGGATAAAAGCGTCTGCTAAATGGCATATATTATACTATTTATTAGTCATCTTTATGCTGTTAATAAAATAGAAAATCCGGTCGAAAGCTGACTATTCTTCAATATTTGGCCAGTATTAATTCTTAAAATATTATTCTTCAAAACATTTCTCAGGCAGTTTAATACGGCTGAAGTAAAAGTGGTTGGAAGCCAATGTGAAGGGGTAAATAAAGCAGGTTATTAAGTGTTAAGTCATGAAGGCTCTCTGTTTGAAAAGTACAGGGCGCTGCCCAATTATATACATGGCTGCCTTCTACAACAGCCACACTCTGGAGACTTTACATGTCTTTGTTGTTCTTTTCATCCTCCCTCCCTTTTCCATGCTGTCAATTTTTAACCCCATTGCACAGATCAAAATCAAATCAAACTTTGTCACATGCTCCGAACACAAGTGTAGACCTTACCGTGAAATGCTTACTTTACAAGCCCTTAACAACAGTGCAGTTCAAGAAGAGTTAAGAAAATATTTACCAAATAAACGAATGTAAAAAATAATAAAAAGTAACATAACAAAAACACCAATATACAGGGGGTACCGGTACCGAGTCAGTGTGCGGAGGTACAGGTTAGTTGAGGTAATTTGTACATGTAGGTAGGGGTAAAGTAACAATGCTTATATAATAAACAGCCCTTAGCAGCAGTGTACAAAACAAATCGGTGGTGTCAATGTAAATAGTCCAGTGGCCATTTGATTACTTGTTCAGCAGTCTTATGGCTTGGGGGTAGACGCTGTTTAGAAGCCTTTTGGACCTAGACTTGGTACTCCGGTACCGCTTGCCGTGCGGTAGCAGAGAAAACAGTCTGACTTGGGTGACTGGAGTCTGTGACAATTTTATGGGCTTTTCTCTGACACCGCCTATTAAAAGAGGTCCTGGATGGCAGGAAGCTCGGCCCCAGTGACATACTGGTCGGCCAGCACTACCATCTGTAGGGCCTTACGGTTGCCATACCAGGAGGTGATACAACCGGTCAGGATGCTGTCGATGGTGCAGCTGTAGAAACTTTTGAGGATCTGGGGACCCATGCCAAATCTTTTCAGTCTCCTGTGGGGGAAAAGGTTTTGTTGTGCCCTCTTCACAACTGTCTTGGTATGTTTGGACCATGATAGTTTGTTGGTGATGTGGACACCAAGGAACTTGAAACTATCGACCCGTTCCACTACAGCCTCGATGTTAATGGGGGCCTGTTCGGTCCGCCTTTTCCTGTTGTCCACGATCAGCTCCTTTGTTTTGCTCACATTCAGGGAGAAGTTGTGTCTTGGCACCACACTGCCAGTTCTCTGACCTCCTCCCTATAGGCTGTCTCATAATTGTCGGTGATCAGGCCTACCACTTGTGTCGTCAGCAAACTTAATGATGGTGTTGGAGACACGTTTGGCCACGCAGTCATGGGTGAACAGGGAGTACAGGAGGGGACTAAGTACACACCCCTGAGGGGCCCTAGTGTTGCGGATCAGTATGGCAGACGTGTTGTTGCCTACCGTTACCACCTGGGGGCGGCCCATCAGGAAGTCCAGGATCCAGTTGCAGAGGGAGGTGTTTAGTCCCAGGGTCCTTAGCTTAGTGATGAGCTTTGTGGGCATTATGGTGCTGAACGCTGAGCTGTAGTCAATGAACAGCATTCTCACATAGGTGTTCCTTTTGTCCAGGTGGGAAAGAGCAGTGTGGAGTACAATAGAGATTGCATAATCTGTGGATCTGTTGGGGTGGTATGCAAATTAGAGTGGGACTAGGGTATCCGGGAGGATGCTGTTGATGTGTGTCATGACCAGCCTTTCAAAGCACTTCATGGCTACCGACATGAGTGCTACGGGGCGGTAATCATTTAGGCAGGTTACCTTATCTTCCTTGGTCACAGGGACTATGGTGGTCTGCTTGAAACATGTAGGTATTACAGACACGGTCAGGGAGAGGTTGAAAATGTCAGTGAAGACACTTGCCAGTTGGTCCACGCATGCTTTGAGTACAAGTACTTGTAATCCGTCTGGCCCCGCGGCTTTGTGAATGTTGACCTGTTTAAAGGTCTTGCTCACATCGGCTACCAAGAGCGTTATCACACAGTCATCCAGAACAGCTGGTGCTCTCTTGCATGCTTCAATGTTGCTTGACTCGAAGCGAACATAAAAAGGCATTTAGCTCGTCTGGTAGGCTCGCGTCACTGGGCAGCTCGTGTCTGGGTTTCCCTTTGTAGTCCGTAATAGTTTTAGAGCCCTGACACATCAGACGAGTGTCAGAGTCAGTGTAGTAGGATTCAATGTTAATCCTGTACTGCCGCTTTGCTTGTTTGATGGTTCATTTGAGGGCATAGCAGGATTTCTTATAAGTGTCTGGATTGGTGTCCCGCTCCTTGAAAGCGACAGCTCTAGCCTTTAGCTCGATGTGGATATTGCCTGTTACCCTTGGCTCCTGGTTGGGATATGTATGTACGTTCACTGTGGGGATGATGTTGTCAATGCACTTATTGATGGAGCCGATGACTGAGGTGATATACTCCTCAATGCCATTGGATGAATCCCAGAGCATATTTTAGTCTGTGCTAGCAAAACTGTCCTGTAGGGTAGCATCCGCATCATCTGACCACTTCCGTATTGAGCGAGTCTTGTAAGCAGGTACTTCCTGCTTTAGTTTTTCCTTGTAAGCAGGAATCAGGAGGATATAATTATGTTCAGATTTGCCAAATGGAGGGTGGGGGAGAACTTTGTATGCATCTCTGTGTGGAGTAAAGGTGGTCTAGAGTTTTTTTTCCTCTGGTTGTACATGTGACATGCTTGTAGAGATTGGGTAAAACTGATTTAAGTTAGCCTGCATTAAAGTTCTTTGCCACTAGGAGCGCCGCTTCTGGATGAACATTTTCTTGTTTGTTTATGGCCTTATAGAGTTGATTGAGTGTGGTCTTAGTGCCAGCATCAGTCTGTGGCGGTAAATAGATGGCTACAAATGATATAGATGAGAACTCTTGGTAGGTAGTGTGGTCTACAGCTTATCATAAGGCACTCTACCTCAGGCGAGCAATACCTCGAGATGTCTTTAATATTAGACATCGCACACCAGCTGTTATTGACAAAAAGACACATACCCACCACTTGTCTTACCAGACGTAGCTTCTTCACTGTTCTGCCGGTGAATGGAAAATCCTGCCAGCTCTATATTATGTGTCCTCGTTCAGCCACGACTTGGTAAAACATAAGATATTACAGGTAAAACATAAGATATTACAGTTTTTAATGTCCCGTTGGTAGGATAATCGTAGGTCATACATTTTATTTTCCAATGATTGCATGTTAGCCAGTAGAACAGATGGCAGTGGGAGATTACTCGCTCGTCTATGGATTCCCAGAAGGCAGCCTGACCTGCGCCCTCTTTTCATTAGTCGTTTCTTCACACAAAGGACAGGGATTTGGGCCTGTTCCCGGGAAAGCAGTATATCCTTCTCGTCGGACTTGTTAAAGGAAAAAGCTTCTTCCAGTTCGTGGTGAGTAATCCCTGTTCTGATGTTCAGAAGTTATTTTTGGCCATAAGAGGCGGTAGCAGCAACATTATGTACAAAATAAGTTGAAAGATAAATAAATAGCATAGTTGGTCAGGAGCATGTAAAACGTCAGCCATCCTCTTCGGCGCCATTTTAATTGGCTATGAGTTGCGGGAGTTGCGTGTGGCGTAATGCTTGCTCCATTTCTACCAAACAATAGGAGAAAACTTCCTGAGGATGGCTACTGTATGTCATTTTCAAATGCAAAGAGGGAATTCACCTTTGGTTCAACTGCGGTCATGATACAGTACGTTAACATGGCTGAAGAAGCCTAGACAGTGGGAGACCAGTGCACTTTGAGCAGTGTTCATTTAGTAACAATGAGGTAATTAGTTACAAGGGCTGAGAAGAAACCAGTATCGCAATATTTTTTACGTAGTAAAAATGAAAACACGAAGCAGACCAAACTCTTTGGTCCTTTAGAAACCTGCTGTATGTAAAATATTGTGTGCTACAGCTTGGAAAACAAACATTAGGGCTTTTTCCTAAAATAGTTTAATCCACTTTGTGTTTGGTTTCCTTGCCACGATACTAACGAGAATAGTGATACTGGTATCCAGATGTAAATCTTGGTGGGGGAAAAAAATATAAATGTGGGATGCATGCCAGCAAAGCCACTACACAACACTAACACTAACTCGGGGCTCGAGTTCCCAGTTGTCTTGAACTCGCTAAAGTCATATTTTGCAGTTCCAAGTTAACAGTTGTTTTGATCGCAGCACAAATCATGCTTCATTGACAGCATGGCCAATGTTGAATGTTTATAATTTTAAACTAGGAAAAGATAACCTTAATCTTAGACTTGGGACCACACAACCACTCCACTGAATAGCAGGCTAATGATTGCTTGCAGTTAGCCCTTGATTCCTTCCAAACCACTCATTGTTGAATTTGCCATTTTCAACTTGTTGTGTAATGTTTATGTCCAATGGCCGATGAGCACCGATACGGTTTATCTATAATTGTCTTCATTATTTATCTTCATATGACAAGGATTAAAAAGGTCTTGCCAGTAGATTGTCGACTTGACTAAGATTTTGAAAGTATGATGTTGACATGATGATCAGTCCAATCAAAGCTACTGTAAATGTAACGTGATTTGACGTCATTTTATCTGACTTGGCGGTGACACAGTGTCCCCCTGAGTGACAGAACACTGAGCCAACCATGGCGCAACGCTCCTTATTTGCTGCCGGCTTGCAACCACCGCCACAGAAAGCACTGAGCTAGGCTAATAATATAGCCTAAATAATTAATTTTTATTCCTTCTTAGGCTACCTGCCTGGCTTCTGACCTACTTAGTCTTTAGATGCTGTTTAATAAGACATTTTTGAAATTATAAGACCTATTTGAAATTAGTGCTTCTTACAGTCACCTTTTGTTGTTTATTAAAATACTTTTCATTCAAATCACATGGTTTACTTTCAATACTTTAAAACCAAATATGACCCGTTTCAGGAAGCGAAGCATTTGAACATTTATTTTTGTAAATATTTTTTTTTATCAAAACGTGTTCGTTTTTTTGGTCAGAAATTCCTTCTGGAACATGTGAACTTTCATGTGCCTTAATAACAAACTTGTATGCCATCTGTATATACAAATACAATTGTAAACTTCTTATGGGCAGGTGGGACGGTAGTGTCCCACCTGGCCAACATCTGGTGAAATTGCGGAGCGCGAAGTTCAAACTACAGAATATTTTAAAAAATTTATATAAATATTTAACTTTAATAAAATCACAAGTGTAATACATCAAAATAAAGCTTAATCGAGCCGCTGTCAGAATTCAAAAATGCTTTTACGGCGAAAGCACACCATACAATTATCTGAGGACAACGCCCCGCATACAAAAGCATGAAAAACATATTTCAACCAGGCAGGTGCGCCACGAAAGTCAGAAATAGCGATATAATAAATGCCTTACCTTTGATGATCTTCTTCTGTTGGCACTCCAAAAGGTCCCACATACATCACAAAATAACGTCCTTCTTTATATCCATAAAACTCAGTTTAGCAGGCGCGCTTCAGTCAATAATCCACCCAGTTTCCCTCCATCAAAATGCATACAAAATTAATCCCAAACGTTACTAATAAACTTTTCCAAACAAGTCAAACAACGTTCATAATCAAACCTCAGGTACCCTAATACGTAAATAAACGATACAATTTAAGATGGAGAATCGTTAGTCTTTACCAGAGAAAAATACCAAAGAACGCGCTCTCTTCCACGCGCTTGGAAACACTACAGCCAAAATGGGAGCCATCTAGAAAAACTACAATTTCTGGCTCATTTTTCCAAAAACCAGCATGAAACTCTTTTTAAAGCCTGTTGACATCTAGTGGAAGCCCTAGGAACTGCAATCTGGGAGGATTTCGGCTTATAATAAAAGTGACAGCCATTGAAAACAGTGGTAGGCTGAAATTCGTTTTTTTTGGGATGGTTTGTCCTCGGGGTTTTGCCTGCCATATCAGTTCTGTTATACTCACAGACATAATTGTAACAGTTTTAGAAACTTTAGAGTGTTTTCTATCCAAATCTACCAATTATATGCATATCCTAGCTTCTGGGCCTAGGTAACAGGCAGGTTACTTTGGGCACGCTTTTCATCCGGACGTGAAAATAATGCCCCCTACCCAAGAGAGGTTAAATTACAAGCCTAGTTGGTTTAGCCACAGAAAACACCAGGAACCTTCCCGATTGCCATGATTGGCTAAGGTAATGGATGGTCTGGACATGCTAAGAGATGAGTTCGGATTGGTCTGCCATGTAGCACGCTTCTGTCTATAACATGAGCTGCTCAGTATGTGTAGATAATCCTTGCACCTGCAGCTTTTTTGAAAGACATCACAGTCAAGTCACTGGGCTGCCAAGTGGAAAGAGGATGAGCGTGCTCTGTAATGGAGGATCTTGTATATTACTCGATGGCAAGAGGAGGGTGGTTGGTGTGTAAATGGAGGATCTTGTATATTACTCGGTGGCAAGAGGAGGGTGGTTGGTGTGTAAATGGAGGATCTTGTATATTACTCGGTGGCAAGAGGAGGGGTTGGTGTGTAAATGGAGGATCTTGTATATTACTCCGGTGGCAAGAGGAGGGTGGTTGGTGTGTAAATGGAGGATCTGTGATATTACTCGGTGGCAAGAGGGGGGTGGTTGGTGTGTAAATGGAGGATCTTGTATATTACTCGGTGGCAAGAGGAGGGTGGTTGGTGTGTAATGGAGGATCTTGTATATTACTCGGTGGCAAGAGGAGGGTGGTTGGTGTGTAATGGAGGATCTCTGTATATTACTCGGTGGCAAGAGAGGGTGGTTGGTGTGTAAATGGAGGATCTTGTATATTACTTCGGTGGCAAGAGGAGGGTGGTTGGTGTGTAATGGGGATTTGTATATTACTCGGTGGCAAGTGGAGGGTGGTTGGTGTGTAATGGAGGATCTTGTATATTACTCAGTGGACAAGAGAAGGGTGGTTGGTGTGTAATGGAGGATCTTGTATATTACTCGGTGCAAGAGGAGGGTGGTTGGTGTGTAATGGAGGATTCTTGTATATTACTCAGTGGCAAGAGAAGGGTGGTTGGTGTGTAATGGAGGATCTTGTATATTACTCAGTGGCAAGAGAAGGGTGGTTGGTGTGTAATGGAGGATCTTGTTATTACTCAGTGGCAAAGAGAGGGTGGTTGGTGTGTAATGAGGATCTTGTATATTACTCAGTGCGCAAAGAGAAGGGTGGTTGGTGTGTAATGGAGGATCTTGTATATTACTCGGTGGCAAGAGGAGGGTGGTTGCTGTGTAATGGAGGATCTTGTATATTACTCGGTGGCAAGAGGAGGGTGGTGTGTAATGGAGGATGTGGTATATTACTTGGTGACAATAAAAGCCGTAGGAATAGAGTTGGACAGTGAAGGAGAAGAGGAAGGTCTGATACCAGAAGTTGATTGACAGCTTGATTTAGGTGAAAAAAGGCTTTGTGAAGGGATCTGTCAGACTTTAAGGTTAGTCCGATGGCTTATCACACACACACACACACCTTCACTACTGGATGAAACAAGCTGTCTCTCTCGCTCCTATTAATGCACACCAGCACACAAATAGGGCCCTATAAAACCAGTAGTATTTTTTGCCTGACTCTGTTTAGTTTCCACAAATTCTGTTTTCTCCGTTTTATTTTTGAAGGTTTCCGATTTCCCCTAAACTGGAAGTTGTAAGTCCACCACAATGCTTAAACCACATGAGGAGACCACTTTTGAGGTAGTTATCCTTTAACTCCAGTGTGCACCTAGCAAGATGTTGTTATTTAGCTGTGTTTTTGTAGCACACATGATGGTAGAATTTCCAAAACAAATACACACTGGATTGATGCAAATAATCATGATATCATTCTGCCAGGTAAGCACAGGCTACTTTGTAGTTAACATTAAATTGAGAAGGTTTTGTAAAAAGTCTTTCCATCTACCAGAAGACTAAGACTTTTCATGAGCATCATCGCTAACGGCTACACAAAGTGGTAGACACGCGAACCGCACATTCACAGACGGGGAAAGTTTGTTGCCTCTTCCGAAAGTTGCAGGAAATACGAATCACTGATGCATTCTGTTCCTGTTTTATGATAAACTTGGGCAAATTAATAAAATAAACAAATATTCCCTAATAGGTTCAATACATTTTTGAATATTGTTGAAGTCCGTTTTAATGTTTGGATTCCGTGATTCCATCCACGTTCTCCACATTGCGGATTTTATAGACCCCTACACATACCTCAGTCCAATACCACATACCTGAGCCTTTCAACCTTTCATCTTTCCAGCTCCACCCGCTTTGTGTGTGTCTGTGTGCGTGTGCCCATGTGTGTGTACTATATGGTGACACCTGCTAAGAAAGAAGTGGAGGGGGAAGATGGGTGAAATGGATCCTGACACTTTCCACCTTCCTTCCCTCCCTCCTTGAGGATTATCCGTCTATCAGTATCATCCTCCCACCCAGGCCTCTTAACTCAGCTCTAAGCCTAACCCATCTCAGTTCACTCAGCTAGATTGGGCTTTCTGAGGAGAGAGGCTGCTTTTCCTAGCTCCCTGCATGACAGAGGGATGAGAAGGATAGGGCCTGAGAGGAGCTGCATGATCTACAGCCAGGCTGGTTAATTACAGCCAGGCTGGTTAATTACAGTTGGGTCTGGTGCATACAAATCTAACTAATGACCCAATTACTGGCATTGACACACAAACATGAACATACAGGCAGACACATACATAGTCCTAGACAGACAGCCATGCCCACAGAGACACATTCACAGACACACACAGTCTCCCACCCACCCACCCACCCACCCACAACAGTTAACACAGTCTCACATAGAGGGCTTAGTTTGTAATATATTGCTTTGCCTGCTGCTGATGTGGCTGAGGGAGTAGAGTGGGCTGCATTATATTTCTATCACCTCTGTACATACTGAAAGCACAGCATGAATCCCCAGTCTCGGCTCTGCTGCATCATCAGCCTTTAGAGAAGAATAAGAAACATTCCTCAAAACCAACACCAGACCACCCACACCTGACCGCCACAAACCTGCATCTGTCAATACATTGAGAACACCGACATTTTCAAATGAGCTAACTACGAAATATTAGGCTTGGGCGGTATACCATATATACATTATACCGGAGTATTTGGAAAAAGCCACAGGAGGGTTTTTCCAATACTGTCAATATTGTTGAAAAAAATTCTTTGAAGTTTTCTTTGTTGACATTTGAATAATTGTAGCTACTTTAAGTAAATATCTGCAGTCAAATGATATAATACGTTAGGGGAAAAAAAACATTGCATTCTTCATTTCACCTGTCACATTATTATGAAGCTTAAGTTAGTCCCAAGTCATGTGTCACGTGGTGTTTGTGTACAAGCACACAACGATGAGAGACCGGTGCCTTGTGAGTCACTCACTGTTGTGCAGCATGCGCCAGGTGATCTACAGTATGGAACTCACAACTAATTCAAAAGAGAATTCAGAGAATACCCACCTGGATCAAGAGCCTTGCTGGCTAATATTTGTTTTGAGTAGCATTTTTGAGTTACTTGTATAGTTTAGGTCTGAAAATGTTTGCAATGCTCCCATTAGCATTTAGTTAGCATTTTCTATGGGATTTTAAATATCCTTGTTAGCATTGCTAACCTTCAGATTACAGGTTATTAGTGGGGTTTGAAAATAGCAGTAACAAATATCCCAGCATGGCACAAGGTCGGTATGAAGGTATACATCTTTATACCGCGAAAGCCTACTAAATAACCTTCTTCCAAATCCCAGCAAAGAAATGTCAATCCAAATGTAACTTTCTAGTCACTACTTTCACGAGGTAAGATGACTGACAACATTTTCTCATACAGAAATGACCTAGGGAAGACTTGCAGAGGAGAGGGTAGACACACGATGATCCAATATTGTCCTTCATTCTTAAATACATGTGACTTTGAAGTGCTGAGAAATTCAGTGTAACCTTTCCCTGACAGAGATACCTGCCTTTAAAAGCACTGTCATCCATCTTTTAGTGCAGAATATCTCCAAAAAATAAATATGCATCCACCATCTTCCCACCTGGACCCTGTGGGTAACATTAACGTCGGTGCAAAACCACATGTGAATACAGAATCATGGTGGGGAGTATTTAAACTGTGATTTTGACTGGATAACTAAGGTCAGACTGCTTATTTTACTTTCCTATTGACTACAGCTAAGAAGCTTAACTTCTCTAGGATAGGTGGGACGGTAGCGTCCCACTTGGCCAAAATCCAGAAAAAATGTAGCGCGCCAAATTCAAATATATTACTATAAAAATCAATCTTTCATGAAATCACACATGAAAGACACCAAATTAAAGCTACACATGTTGTGAATCCAGCCAACATGTCTGATTTCAAAAAGGATTTACAGGGAAAGCACACCAAACAATTATGTTAGCTCAGTACATAGCCACAGAAAAACACAGCCATTTTCCCGGCAAAAGATAGTAGTAACAAAAACCAGAAATAGAGATAAAATGTATCACTAACCTTTGAACATCTTCATCAGATGACACTCATAGGACATCATGTTACACAATACATTTATGTTTTGTTTGATAATGTGCATATTTATATCCACAAATCGTGGTTTACATTGGCGCCATGTTCAGAAATGCCTCCAAAATATCCGGAGTAATTACAGAGAGCCACGTCAAATAACAGAAATACATAAACTTTGATGAAAGATAGATGTTTACATATAATTAAAGATACACTTGTTCCTAATGCAACCGCTGTGTCAGATTTAAAAAAAACTTTACGTAAAAAGCACACCATGCAATAATCTGAGACGGCGCTCAGATGTAACAACATTCCTCCGCCATGTTGGAGTCAACAGAAATACGAAATTACATCATAAATATTCCCTTCACTTTGATTATCTTCATCAGAATGCAGTGCCAGGAATCCTAGTTCCACAATAAATCGTTGTTTTGTTCGATAATGTCCATTACTTATGCCCAATTAGCTAATTTCGCTAGCATGTGTAGTACACGTGTCCAAACGCTTGCGCAGATGCAGGCAAACGTCAGACGAAAACTTTAAAAAGTTATATTCCAGGTCAAATAAACTGGTCAAACTTAGTAGAGAATCAATCTTCAGGATGTTGTTATCATTTATATCCAATAAGGTTCCAACCGGAGAATTCTTTTCAGTCTCTATAAGTAATGGAACGCAAGACGATATAATGAGGAAAGCGCGTGACCAAGAACTGGCAATCTGCCAGACCACTGACTCATTCCCCTCCCATCCGGTCCCACAACACAGCATAAGCTTCATTCCACGTTCTACTGACTGTTGACATCTAGTGGAAGGCGTATGAAGTGCAAACAGATCCATATATTACAGGGAATTGAATAGGCGATGACTTTAACAACGACCACTCTCAGAATTTTCACTTCCTGTTTGGATTTCTTCTCAGGTTTTTTTGCCTGCCATATGAGTTCTGTTATACTCACAGACATCATTCAAACAATTTTAGAAACTTCAGAGTGTTTTCTATACAATAGTAATAATAATATGTATATATTAGCATGTGGGACAGAGTAGGAGGCAGTTCACTATGGGCACGAAATTCATCCAAAAGTGAAAATGCTGCCCCCTATACCAAAGAAGTTAATCTACAAATGTGACCGACCGGCTCGATCTTATGTAGCAAAATTTGAAATTGTGTTTTTAGCATTGGATAAAAGTAGAGACTCAGTGTGAGAAAATTGTACATCATACACTACAGTTGAGGAACAAATGGGAAAGTAATTCTGCTTTGAAGGTTGATAAACTTGTAAAATCACTTGAGAGAAAATGTCTCTTGAATGTTTTGGTACACATACCGGAGAGCTCTTTGTCTACACCCATTCAGCATTGTTCACACCCTTTTAAGCTTTAGCCCTACCTATCTCTTTAAAGATTCACATGTGAGGTCATGTACTAAACAACCAAAGATTTCAAGATTAAATGCTGGTTTATACTACGGATGTGTTTGTTTATACTACGGATGTGTAAATTTAATCTGGAGTGACAGAGTGTTTTCTGTGTATTCGTAAAAACTCAAGAGCGTTGTCAGATTGTCCGTTGGTAAATTCAGAGCACTGGACGCTCTGGCTGAGGAGTAGGTTTGATCCGAGCTTTCTGATCTAACAGCAGTCAAGCGCCCAAGCTAACTGGCTAACGTTGGCTAGCAACTTCCAGACACAAATGAGAGAACAGCTCACTCCGACCATTTTACTCGCTCTAGCAGAGCTGGTTAGGCTGTCTTTTTGTTATCCAGAGTGTTGGTGACTGCAAATGTGCTGCTGGCAACAATTTAATTACGTTTTTTGGCCAACGTTTACTGACACCGGCCATATTCAACGGGTGTTGAGCGTTTTTAAATTCGTCAGTTATTCTGCGCTCTGGCACACTCAGACGAGAGTGGTCTGAAATCAGAGCAGATAGACGTAGCTGGTAAATTCACTTTGCCTGTCAACAGTTTTCGCAGTGAAATCATGAAGATTCTATTGAAATGGTTATTTGTAAAGTGGAGTCTTTTGTTTAGACATGTAGCTAGCTAGCTAAACAATGAACCATAATCCCAACTCATAACGTTACTACCCTGCATGAATCTGCAGGTAGCTAACCAACCAGGTACAATGTAAGCTAGCTAACATTACCCTGTAACTACCAATGCAAATGGATCTGAGATACGAACAATATTACTACACAGATCATACATGTAACATTAGCTAGCTTGCTAATAGTACACTACCTTGAAATGAAACTACTGACAAAATTAGAAATGTGTAATATTTGAAAATATAGCTGGCTTATTAAAGTTGCCAGTGATCAATTTCTAAAAGTGGCCAGTGATTCCTAATCTATGTTTATAGGCAGCCACCTCTGATGTGCTAGTGATGGCTGTTTAGCAGTCTGATGGCCTTGAGATGGAAGCTGTTTTTCCAGTCTCTCGGTTCCAGCTTTGATGCACCTGTACTGACTTCACCTTCTGGATGATAGCAGGGCGAACAGACCGTGGCTTGGGTGGTTGATGTCCTTGATGATTTTTATGTCCTTCCTATGGCATCAGGTGCTGTAGGTGTCCAGGAGGGCGGGATGTTTGCCCCCGATAATGCATTGGGCAGATCGCACCACCCTCTGGAGAGATTTGCAGTTGTGGGCGGTGCAGTTGCCGTACCAGGTGGTGATACAGCCCGACAGGATGCTCTCAATTTTGCATCTGTAAAAGTTTGTGAGGGTTTTAGGCCCCACTTGAGGATCAGCGAAGAGGAGATGTTGTTTCAGGGCATGGTTGAGACCCAGGGCCTCGAGCTTGATAAGCTTGGAGGATACTATGGTGATGAATGCTGGGCTATAGATAATGAACATCAATCTTACATAGGTATGCCTCTTGTTCAGATGGGACAGGGCAGTGTGCAGTGTGGTGGCAATTGCATCGTCTGTGGATCTATTGGGGAGGTAAGCAAATTGAAGTGGGTCTAGGGTGGCAGGTAAGTTGGAGGTGATATGAACTTTGCCTAGTCTCTCAAAGCACTTCATGATGGCAGAGGTGAGTGCTACGGGGTGATAGTTAAATTACCTTTGCTTTCTTAGGTACAGCGACAATGGTGGCCATGTTGAAGCATGTGGGGAGACAACATACTGGGATAGGGAGAGATTGAATATATCTGTAAACACACGAGCCAGCTGGTCTGTGCACGCTCTGAGGACGCGGCTAGGGATGCCATCAGGGCTGGCAGCCTTGCGAGGGTTAACACGCTTACTCACGTCGGCCAGGGAGAAGGAGAGCACACAGTGTTCAGCCTGTCCGGAAGCAAGCTGTTGGTATCTGCGACGTGGCTGGTTTTCCTTTTATAATTCGTGATTGTCTGGTGTCTGAGCCGTTGAACTTGGACTTAACTTTGTCCCTATACCGACGTTTAGCCTGCTTGATTGCTTTGCGGAGGGAGTAACTACACTGTTTGTATTCTTCCATATTCCCAGTCTTTTTGCCCTGGTTAAATGCGGTGCTCCCATCTATCCACAGTTTCTGGTTTGGGTAAGTTTTAATAGTCAGTGGGTACAACATCTCCGATGCACTTCCCGATAAACTCATCCACCACATCGGTATGTGTGTCAATATTATTTTCTGAATCTACTCTGAATGTATCCCAGTCCGTGTGATTAAAACAATCTTGCAGCGTGGATTCCGATTGGTCAGACCAGCATTGAATAGTCCTTACCATGTGTGCTTCCCGTATGAGTTTCTGCCTAAAGGAGGGGAGGAGCAAGATGGAATCGTGGTCTGATTAGCTGAATGGAGGGCGGGGTAGGGCCTTATATGCAATCTGGAAGGTAGTATAACAATGGTCGAGCGTTTTAGCAGCGCAAGTACAACAATCAATATATTGATAGAATTTTGGGAGCATTTTCCTCAAATTTGCTTTGTTAAAAATCCCCAGCTACAATAAATGCAGCCTCAGGATATGTGGTTTCCAGTTTGCATAAAGTCCAGTGAAGTTCTTTGAGGGCCGTCGCGGTATCGGCTTGAGGGTGAGATATAGACCACTGTGGCTATTATTGATGAAAATTATCTCGGGAGATAGTACGGCCTTCATTTGATTGTGAGATATTCTAGGTCGGTTGAACAGAAGGACTTGAGTTCCTGTATGTTATCACAGTTACACCATAAGTTGTTAATCATAAAACATATACCTCCACCCTTCTGCATCCCGGAGAGAAGTTCTTTCCTGTCGGCTCAATGTACTGAGAACCCAACTGGCTTTAAAGAGGCAGACAGTATATCTCGATGGAGCCATGTTTCCGTGAAGCAGAGTATGTTACAATCCCTGGTGTCTCTCTGAAAAGCAACTCACCTTGAGCTCATCAACTTTAGTATCCAGAGATTGGACATTAGCGAGTAAAATACTCGGGAGCGGTGGGTGGTGTGCACGCTTCCTGAGTCGGACCAGAAGCCCGCTTTGAGTACCTCTCCTCTGCCGGCATTGTTTTGGATCAGCCTCTGGAATAAGTTCAATTGCTCTGGGGAGAGCAAACAAAGGATCTGTTCCAGGGAAGTCGTAATCCTAGTCGTAATGCTGGAAGTTCTGGTGAGTTACTGCCACTCTAATATCCAATAGTTCTGCCCGGCTGTACGTAATGACAAAACAATTCCTGAGCTAATAACGTAAAAAAAATAGTACATAAACAAAATGCTGCAATTTCCTAAGAGCTAGTCGCGATGCTGCCATCGTTGTATCTATAGCTATCTTCATTTATTTTGTAATCTCATCCTTCAGCTACCCTCAACCCCTCCCATCTATCTCTGAATACCATCCAGTTTGATTTCTATTTGCCATATATTTTTAACTGTGCGGTTTAACAAAAGTTCTGAACCTACAGTGCCCTCCACAAATATGAGAAAACTCGGCTGCGAAAACAATTTATTTTCTGTTTATCCTCTTGGTCTTTCATTCAAAATATTCACAAAAATCAAATCTTTAAGTAAAAAGATTGAAAAAATTAATATTTTTCTCTGAAACATGTGCCACAATAATTGGCACCCCTAGAAATTCTTATGGAGTAAAATCTAACTAAAATATTTTCCCATTCATATTTTATGTTTTTAAACTCACCTGAGTGATAAGGAACACTTAAGTGGTAAGCCACGACTTCCTGTTTCACTGGGATATAAATATTAGGTGACACACAAGCCAAGTTCCCATAGTTATCCATCACTATGGGAAAGACCCGAGAATACAGTAATGATGTGCGATAGAGGGTGCTGAGCTAAACAATGGCTATCAGGAAATATCTATAAGAAAATAGTTCAATGGTTGAAAATGCCCATTTCCACTATTAGGACAATAATTAAGAAGTTTCAAGCAACTGGAGATGTTAACAATCGGCGTGGAAGAGGACGTGTCTATATTGACCACACGGAGGATGGTTCGAGTGGCCAAAAAAAATCTCTGTCATCAAACAACAAACTCAAGCGCCTACAGTTTGCCAAACGTTACTGGAACTTTCAGTGGGACCGGGTTCTATGGTCAGATGAGACCAAAATAGAGCTTTTTGGAAACAAGCACCAGAGGTGGGTTTGGTGTAGACAGAAAGATAGCCATGCAGAAAAGTACCTCATCCTCAATGTAAAGTATGGTGGTGGATCTTTGATGATGTTGGGCTTTTTTTCTTCCAAAGGCCCTGGACAACTTGTTAGGATAAATGGTATCATGGATTCCATCAAGTACCAGCAAATATTAAATCAAAACCTGACTGACTGCCTCTGCTAGGAAGCTTGAACTGGGCCGTGGTTGGATCTTCCAGCAGGACAATGATCCAAAGTACACCTCAAAATTAACACAAAAATGGTTCACTGACCACAGAATCAAGGTTTTGCCATGGCCGTCAAAGTCCCCTGACCTAAACCACATGGAAAACCTGTGGGATGAGCTGGAGGAGAGTCCACAAGCGTGGACCTCAGAATCTGAAGAGATTCTGTATTGAGGAATGGTCTCAGATCCCTTGCCATGTGTTCTCCAACCTCATTACGCATTATAGGAGAAGATTCAGAGCTGTTATCTTGGAAAAGGGAGTTTGCACAAAGTATTGATTAAAGGGGTGACAATTTGCTTTCATTAAGGGTTAGATTTCTGTAAATATTTTTCAAAGAAAGACCAAGAGGACAAACAATAAAGACATGTTTTTCACAGCCCGTTTTGCTCATATTTACCAAGGGTGCCAATATTAGTGGAGGGCATTTATTTTACGGACAAAGTATATTTTACATTAGTTATCTTGTTTTTAGTCCCACCCTTCAGCTCCACTCAACCCCTCCCATCTATCTCTTAAGACCATCCATTTTCTTCTTCTATTTGCTGTATATTTTAAACTGAACCATCATTACGCTCACCTGGCATTTATCATTACGGCTGTGCCATGGCAATGAAATCAACTTGTTCATTTAGGCACTGCACTACACAGGCCCTGCCCTACCACAGTCAACACACATTCTTTACAGTAAGAATATAATAGAATATTCCAAATGGATATTGCGGAATGTCACCAGTAGCCTCCTCACATGAGGAATGCATGGAGCCACAGTTATTCTATATATTGAAACCGAGACCATCCACGCAATTTGTACGGTTGTTTGGCAAGAATAGGTTAATTGGAAACCTTGGAATCTGCTTTTTCTGATGGGGTATAGCAAAATAGGATGATATGGAAGAAGTGCTATTTGGTAAGCTCCTTGCTTCTTTGTCAATGCACGCTGTGCACGCATCAGTCTGTGTATTCTCTATTTGACAATTGAAAAGATTTACAATTGATCAGACTATTATCTATAATTATGTGTGAAATGTATTTCAATATAGTTTAGGTGTAGTTTGGATAGGCCAGATGGGCGGGCAACTGTTGTCTTACAGTCAGAAAATACACTATTATTTTTGTATTTACGGTCTATGCGCTTCTGGATTAATCAATTCATTTTCTGACTGATTACAATTTGCATTTGGTGTCCTGAGGTTTCTTATGACCTATTTTAACATAAATGCATTCATTTTATTATTTCTTATGGAATATTTATACAATTGAAATATCAATGGTCAGAATGACCATTCTAGTAGACCATTCTGTGAACAAAACAATGTTAATAGCCAAGAAACACGAGGACAAAGTCTCACTTTGTAGACTTTTGAGTAAATTAGACCAACCTTTCTGCCAGCACATCCAAAAATGAATCTACCAGCACAGTGCGCAGAGCTCCCCAGCCAGGCAGTGTTGCTGTACGATGTGTGATATAGGCTTTGTATTTATTTGTGCGATTTGCGGCTATGAAACAAAACAGCAGAAATACTTAGAAAACAGTTACTGCAGCATTTTTCTGCTATAAATCGCAACTCGCACATATGCTCATACTTGACTTCTGGCAATTTTTTTAAACAAATGGGAATACAATGCTCTCACTGTAGAGCGCTGCAAATTGACCACCCATTGCTGGTGAAACAGACATTCTTACTGCCAATACATAATCTACTCACATTTGAGTAGGTGGTGGATGTTAATTTGAGGCCATGCATTTACACACAGAGGGTTGGACTGCTGGAATGTGGACACGGACACACACACAGACTATAAACATGCAACCATAGTCACCCACATGGATGAACACACACACTCATCATGCATACAAAAGCATGTGAATCCCACACAAACAAATTACACCTGCATAAGCAGATAGCATACAGACAAACAAACACACACACCCCCACTCACAGCACCTGCAAACAGAGATGCTATTTTTTTGTGAGGCATGGCAGGGTCTAGTGTTGCTGTGTATTGATCAGACAGACGAGAGATATTGCAATGTCAGTGGCTGGTGTTCCCCAGCACGGCACCATATCGCTGCCAGACAGACAGCCTGCGCCTCATTTCCTGCCCTAAACTCCCCTCATTCCTGACTTGCCCCCAACCTGTGGGTTTTGGACTGCTGCCGCACACACACACTGATTACCACTGATTACCATGCAGACATGGCAAATGTGTTACAGATGCTAAGTGCAATGGATAATTGCATGGAACAAATTTATGGGAAAAAAATTGCTTTACAGAAAAATGTATACATGTAAAACATCCCAAACTGCACTGCTCCAAAATGGTGCTAGTTTACACTTTCTTTACACTGTACTTTGTCAATATAGTCTCATAGACTTGATGAGCTGTCATGGCAACAACATCATCTACTTAATGCGTCCTAACTTCTTTGACTACATTTCTACCAATTCAACCCAATTTTATAGAAAGCAGTAGAAGAGATCCAGCCATTATACAGTGTGCATCACCCTGTTTAATACACTCCTTTAACACTGACTGTGCAGGGTTCGTAAATCTTGATTGATTTGAGGCAAACAATGTCCCAGACTCACTGCGCAATGGAAAACGAACTCCTCTACAGGGTATTAAGAAACATTATTCTGATGGATGATCCCACAGTACAGGGAGTCATTTCTGAGTTCTGGCCCTCCTGGCCAAACAGTCAAGTGAGCGAGCGTGCGTGTGGTTCCTGTCTAGACAGAGAAGTGAAAGAAAGCAAGGAAAAGTGCCATCGCAGCATCTTGTCCAGGCCTATTGGGTTTAGTGATGCACCACTCGTACAGCTCCCTGAGAACAACGGAACATCCAATTCATAGACTCTAAACTCTCACTCAGTAAACAAACACACACCTTTAAACTCTGGGCTTTCTAGTTGCTACATGGCCAATTGAACAAAATCATGGTATTAAGTGTGAATTGACTGAAGATTGGCTGAATGTTGTAAAGAAGACATTGTCATGACCAATCTGGGCAGTAACTATTTTTCACACTGCTTTGAGGACCATTCAATTATCAGATAAATAGGGGGGGGGGCTCTAAAACAGAGGGACCCCCCCTGACTAAATATTATTTTACGATTAGGGCGAATGACCTCAAAAGCAGCTGGTGTCAAATGCATTCATGTTTGAATGGACGTCGTCAATCGTCATATAAGTAAGCACCCATGACCCACGCGCTAGCTCCGCTTCTGGCTACTTGGTAACATTTTGTACCCAAGTATTCAAAAACAGTTGTGATGATAAAGAGCGCTGTATGGAAACATAACCAGACTATTCATGACTGATTGTTATTTGAGAGACCTCTTGCATAGTTTGAATGAAAGGATGTTCTACTCTCTGTTTGAGTAAAGACATGTGGATGGCACTAGAGCAGTAATGGACTGAACGGTGTCCATCTTGCCTGGGGTCACTGGAAGTAGTAGTACACTATGTTCAGTGGTCAGAAAGAGTGAAGTACAGGAGAGCCCTCTGGGAACACTGATCCTAGGTCAGTATGGTGGCCATGTCAACACTGTAGCAAAGGTTTTTCTCTATTGCTTATTGTGTTAGTGTCTATAATAAATCCTCCATATTGCCATGGCCCCTGGGCCTTACTGTACCACTGGAGCAGCAGTCATGGGATTGTCAAAGCATCCTTGGGGACTTCCCACACACAAGCAGGCACAGAAGTGTACAAACTACACACACACACACACACACAGAGAGAAAGGGCAAAAATAAGTAGGGCAAAGCTGGCTAGCTTCAAGGGCATCCTTGGGCAATATCAAACTCCCACCCAACACACAACTTACCCAGCATATTTCTAGCTGACTTCATGGGCGCAACATACTCAAACAACTACTGTCGCTCCATGCCTTTTGCCTTTTCTCAACAGCCCCCACGCAACTCAAATCCGATTCAAAGGCTCTGCTACTAGACAGAACACTGTGTAGAGTTATAGCACAGTCGGTAGTGAAACTCCTACAGGCTAATGAGCCATATAGAGGGACAGGATCTGTGACACTCCACAAAGCACAATCCTGACAAGACGTAGTAGTAGACCTACTTAGTGCCTTCGGAAAGTATTCAGACCCCTTGACCTTTTCCACATTGTCACGTTACAGCCTTATTCTAAAATTGATTTTTTTTAAATCCTCAGCAAACTACACAAAATACTTCACAATGACAAAGAGAACAGGTTCAGAAATGTTTGCAAATGTATTAAAAAATTAAAAACAGATATACCTTATTTACACAAGTATTCAGACCCTTTGCTATGAGACTCGAAATTGAGCTCAGGTGCATCTTGTTTCCATTGATTAACTTGAGTCCACCTGTGGTACATTCAATTGTTTGGACATGATTTTGAAAGGCACACACCTGTCTATATAAAGGTTCCACAGTTGACAGTACATGTCAGAGCAAAAACCAAACCATGAGGTCGAAGGAATTGTCCGGAGAGCTCCGAGACTATGTCGAGGCACAGATCTACCAAAAAATGTCAGCAGGATTGAAGGTCCCCAAGAACACAGTGGCCTCCATCATCCTTAAATGGAATAAGTTTGGAACCACCTAGACTCTGCCTAGAACTGGCTGCCCAGCCAAACTGAGCAATCGGGGGAGAAGCGCCTTGATCAGGGAGGTGACCAATAATTTGATGGTCACTCTGACAGAGCTCCAGAGTTTCTCTGTGGAGATGGGAGAACCTTCCAGAAGGAGACATGAACCTGATCGAACATCTCTGGAGAGACCTGAAAACAGCTGTGCAGCAACACTCCCATCCAACCTGACAGAGCTTGAGAGGATCTGTAGAGAAGAATGTGTGAAACTCCCCAAATACAGGTGTGCCAAGCTTGTAGCGTCATACCCAAGAAGACTTGATGCTGTAATCACTGCCAAAGATTCTTCAACAAAGTACTAAGGCTCTGAATACTTATGTAAATGAGATATTTCCATTTATTATAATTTTATTATAAAGTAGCAAAAATGTATAAAAACCTGTTTTTGCTTTGTCATTATGGGGTATTTTGTGTAGATTGATGAGGGGGGAAAAACGATTTAATACAGTTTAGAATAAGGCTGTAATGTAACGTGGAAAAAGTCAAGTGGTCTGAATACTTTCCAAATGCAAGTTTACTGCCATGAGTCTTTCTGGGTAAGTCTCTAAGAGCTTTGCACACCCGGATTGCACAATATTTGCCCATTATTCTTTTTAAAATTATTCAAGCTTTGTCAAGTTGTTTGTTGATCATTGCTAGATAATCATTTTCAAGTCTTGCCATAGATTTTCAAGCAGATTTAAGTCAAAACTGTAATTCGGCCACTCAGGAAAATTCACTTTCTTCTTGGTAAGCAAATCCAGTGTAGATTTTGCCTTGTGTTTTAGGTTATTGTCCTGCTGAAAGATGAATTCATCTCCCAGTGTCTGGTGAAAAGCAGACAATCACGTTTTCCTCTAGGATTTTGCCTGTGCTTACCTCGATTCCCTTTCTTTTTTATCCTGAAAAACTCCCCTGTCCTTAACAATGACAAGCATACCCATAACATGATTCAGCCACCACTATGCTTGAAAATATGGAGAGAGGTACTCAATGTGTTGTATTGGATTTGCCCCAAACATGACCCTTTGTATTCAGGAAAAAAAGTACTCCATTTTTTGGAGTATTACTTTAGTGCCTAGTATTTAGTATTACAGAATGCATGTTTTGGAATATTTGTATTCTGTACAGGCTTCCTTCTTTTCACTCTGTCAATTAGGTTAGTATTGTGGAGTAACTACAATGTTGTTGATCCATCTTCATTTTTCTCCTATCACAGCCATTAAACTCACCATTGGCCTCATGGTGAAATCCCCAAGTGGTTTTCTTCCACTCCGGCAATTGAGTTAGGAAGGATGCCTGTATATTTGTAGTGACTGAGTGTATTGATACACTATCCAAAAGTGTAATTAATAACTTCATCATGCTGAAAGGGAAATTCAATGTAAAAAATAAATTAAAATTAAAATTAAAAACATTGACATCTACCAATAGGTGCCATTCTTTGTGAGGCCTTGGAAAACCTCTCTGGTCTTTGTGGTTGAATCTGGGTTTCAAATTCACTGATCGACCTTACAGATAATTCTATGTGTGGGGTACAGCGATGAGGTAGTCATTCAAAAATTATGTTAACCATTATTATTGAACACAGAGTGAGTCCATGCAACGTATTATGTGACTTCTTAAGCATTACTCCTGAACTTATTTAGGCTTGCCATAACAAATGGGTTGAATTTATACTCAAGACATTTCATATTTAATTAATTGTAAAAATGCCCACCGACATTATGGTATGGTATTGTGTGTAGGCCTGTGACAAAAAAAATCTAAATTTAATCAATTTTAAATTCAGGCTGTAACACAAAAAGTGTAAAAAAGTCAACAGGTGTGAATACCTTCTGAAGGCACTGTTGGTTGTTACAGTGAAAGATAAATAAATTAATGAATGACACAGAAGATAGCAAGCATCCATGCCCACAACGACATTGTCTCTAGAAGAGAGCAGAAGACGCTACAGTACCTCAGAATGGTTATGTAAATTGTAAATGAAGACAGGGAATAAAGTGTCTATTCCCACACCCAGATATGAAGGAGAGACTGGGGAGCGGGGTGGCGAAAGACAATTCTACTTTTCAATTCACATTACATCCTTGCCTTTTCTTTTGTTGTGGCTGGCAACGTGACATTCTTAAATATCAGAGTAGCCACTAGCCAGTAAGCACAAACTATTCAACAATGACAGAAACGTTTCTTCTAAAACATACTACACTATTGAATAAGCTCATCGGGGCCCTGCTGAATATGAGGCCTGCTGGCACAGCACCTCTGTCAGGCAGCCCCGGCCTGCCCCCTTTCCCTCGCCCCTTCTCCCCCCACCATAACAGCTTGTCTTCAAGTAACGTGTCAAGCTTAAAAAATTAACGATTGACCCTCTCATACGAAAGTACAGTAGGCCTACCTTAAAAAAATAAAGCCTGGTTTGTTGTATCATACAAAACAGTACGTGGTAAAAGCAAATTGCGACTGAAAACTTAAGTATAAGTGAATTCATCGCGACGATCTGTTTTATATGGAAGACCATACCCACCATCCAAAATGTTTTATTAAATAAAATGCCTCATGATTTGTCAATGTACACAATTAGTCTGTGCTTCAGTCTGATCAACTGTAGCCTACTGATAACAACCACAGATGCAGGTAGCCAAGAGAAGCCTATGTGCTCTGATCCCATCTGGGCCTGGCCAGGGGAATGTCATGATGTTGGCCTGTGGGTAAGGTTTATGACCCCCCCCATAAATACCTTTCTCCCTTCCCTCTCTGACTCTACTGAGGGACTCTTGAATAGCCTTTGATAAACATAGAGTCTGGGAACATCAAACAAGGGGGGGAAAGGAACCATATTTCGGTAATTGAACCAGTTGAAAATATGCGTTGGTACTTAATGAATATGATGTCAGTTCGGTTGTCATCTGAGACATTATGACTGATGATAGGACGACATAAACTGTATCTGAGAAAGCCTACACATTATAGTTATCAGATTCACATGCAATTGTTGTGCAATTTAAATGCAATTTAAATGAAACTATTTGTGAAAGATCAAATGTAATTTTAGCTTCCAAATGAGAGAATTGGGTTTTCATAAGATTAGAGCTCTGCTCAATCAGTGGCTGTGAGGAGACATGGGTTATAAACTATGAAACACACCTTTCTCTCCCTCCACTATATAAGCCCTTGACGAAAATGTAACCTCCTGTTCCGGGTACATTAGGATGACAGTCCGATGTCAGAAGGATTCAGATAATAACTACAGAACGAAGCCAACCTCAGCGTGAGCTTTGGTTTGCGAATGGTATGAACTTTGAACTCTTTCGCTACAGAAGTGATACCTCCTAGCCGTTGAGTTAGCAGCGGCCGCTGTAAACGTGGGCTAGGAGAGGACAGACATAGTATCCCGTCTACCACACAACGACGACACTACAACGTATCCCGTTCACCACCAGAGACACTCTTCAAAGGACAAAGGACTCTGTTGGGCAACACGGCCTTCCATCTACCACCAACCTATTGAAGCGCAGCTCAGAGTAAATATTTATTGCATTTTCCTTTTCCAAATGGGCGGTAATTGAGAATGCATAAGATTCTGTATTTACGATAGAGTAGCAGCCTACGGCCCGATAGAGACATAGCTTCTCCCTTTGTTCTTCAGTCTTCCTGCTCTTTCACTCAAACCCAACCCCCTTTTCTTTGTGTAACCAGCTGTCATATCTGTTCCGTCCGCTAGGGACGTTTTCCTTTATGACGTATTTTGTAATCAATGTATGGTTCATTCTGTGTATATGTAATTCTGTGTGATTAGTTAGGTATTTAGTAAATAAATAATTAAACCCAATTTTGTATTGCTGATTCAACTTGTTAGCCAGGGTTCGTGAAGATAACCATGAATTTACAACTTTCAGATGAGACTGAAATAAGGTGACGTTTAATATTGACTGCTATTGATGTAAAATATTACTAGGTCTTTAAGAGTTTATTCGGAAGTTAACTGCTCTATAAATATTATTTAGTGGTGCCCCGACTTTCTAGTTAATTACATTTACATGATTAGCTCAATCAGGTAATATTAATTACAGCGAAAGGATTTTATAGAATAGCATGTCATATCACTTAATCCGGCATAGCCAAAGACACGACAGGAAACGTACTGTCATGTTTTTATAGCCTAAACCAGGGTTTCCCAACCCTCTCCTTGGACCCACCCCCAGACGTTTCACATTTTAGTTTTAACCCTAAAAAACTGGCACACCTGATTCAATTAGTCAAAGGCTTGATGATAAGTGAACAAAAAAAATCACCTCTGCCAGTTTAGGCTTAAAACAAAACATGTGAAACGTCTAGGGGGGCCTGAGGAGAGGGTTAGGAAACCCCGGTAACCTATGCATTTATAACCTAAAATAGGCCCATTTATTTGTTGACCTCAATTGGTCAACCTTGAACTTGAAACATTGTATCAACTGGGACCGGCCCACAGCTAGATGGCAAACTTGCAACATTGTATTAACTATTCTGGGCCCTCAGAATTTCCTGTGAAAGTGAGCTCAGGACAGACACAGCTGTATCTGTGCAAGGGATACGAAGTAATCAGGTATTTTATGATTTCTTATGATTTCTTTTTTTTATGTTTCCACTGGATCAGAGCATGACATTTTTTTCTTTCACATCAAGGCTTGTGGTTTTCAAAAAGGGAGAGAGCTGGAAAGATTTTTCAAATAAATTGAGGAACCATTATCATTCTCGATGGATGTGTGAACTTGTTCACTTGCTGTTTGGAGGTGAAGAAAAACGTACTTTGAGAAGCTCCACAGCTCATTAGTGGCAAGTTCAGGAGCGTAATGGCAGAATCTACGAAGGCCAATTAATCAATCAACACAATAGTGACAACATACTGTATGAGTGTCTTTTTAAATTACAGACGTAAAGGCCTACATGATGCAACCCAGCATACAGCGAGCTCAGCCCTGTTCATTTTTGTCCAATTACAGTTGTCTGTCTGTGTAAAGGGTTTTAATATTTTCATCCTCCCTAGGGCCAGGAGTTTTCCTAGGGGGGGTGGGGAATCTGTTCCAAAGTATTCCCACAAATAAAAAAAAGAGACGTGATTATGTCAATGTAATCAAGGTATGATATTATATTATTTGAAAATAACAAATCTCTTTTTGGGCTTAGTTGTGGTCAATTTTCAGTGTGCAAATTATTACAATTATGTTACGGCCCCCCCAACATCTGCTCAAAAATCAGCCCACGGCTGAATCTAGTTGCCTGCCTCTGCTATAGCTTGTTCTCCATCTTCTTTTTCCATTGTGAACTAACATTTTCAGCACTTTTATTTCCATCAATGTACAAAACTAATTTACCCATGCTCGCTCGTCTCTCTTCAGCAAACATATAGTGAGCAATATGTTTGGAACATCAAATCACAATAAAATCACAGTACCGAATCTCCATACATATTGGCACGTAAGTGTCGTGATAACAACGTATCGTGAGGTTCCTGGCAATTGCTAGCCCTAGCCCTAGCAGAAACGCACAAACACACATAATCAATACCTTTAGCGATTCTATTACAGATCAATTTCTATATGCAAGAGATGCAGATCTAGTCTAGTGGTGAATACTGATAAAAATCACACTTGTTCCAAACCTTCCTCACATAAAACCAATGTACAATATTGGATCATAAACACATAAGCAAACCACTTCAGTCCAGTACATGGTCTGTCATAGCATATCGCTGCTTGATGAAAGCCGTTCACTTGAAGCTAAAAGAATAAGATGATTTATGGATTTCAATTATGCCAGGTAGAATTAACTGTTGGCACGTACACCACTGAAGAGAATTAAGAGAGGCCTAACACTGATAGGGGCAGGGGTGGAGGATAGTGGGAATGTGATAGTGGGTATTTTGTAGCAATAGCTACAGAAATACATTGATATTCATTACTGAGACACAGGCACGACTTAATCAAAAACATTCTTAAAATGTTTTATTTTTCCGACTGATAGGGAGGTTGTGAAGAGTACAGTGCTATAGACATCAGGGTAAACATTATGTAAACTGTCATATTGGCCCATGTTCTAATTACTAACTGAGAGACTACCTTGAGTATTTACTGTGTGAAACCAGCAGGGTAGTTCTGGTCTTCAAGGTTGTGTGTAACTGATACATTAATTCCTACACTGCACATATTAAATGAGTTGAGATCTTGAGATGGCATGATTTGCTGTTAAATAGGACTGCAGAATGGGTTAAAGTGTCACTCAGCAGCCAAGGGAAAGTGGTGTCTCCTAAATTAGAATGCATGACTGATTGAGTTAGAGTGCAATATTTCAGAGGTTAAACAAATATTTCATTAACAATTTAAAACCCAATTTCAGTTTAAAAAATGATTAAATTCCAAAGCAAATGTAATCCATGTAAAAGGCTTTGACACTAAACCAAGCCCTAAATTGGTTTAGTGTGCCACTATATTGGCTCAGCAACACTAAACAGGCTCTTCAGAGAGAAAATTACAGTGGCAAGAAAAAGTATGTGAACCCTTTGAAATTACCTGGATTGGTCATCAAATTTGATCTGATCTTCATCTAAGTCCCAACAATAGACAAACATAGTGTGCTTAAACTAATAACACACACATTATTGTATTTTTCTTGTCTATATTGAATACATCATTTTAACATTCACAGTGTAGGTTGGAAAAAGTGTGTGAACCCCTAGGATAATGACTTCTCCAAAAGCTAACTGGAGTCAGGAGTCAGCTGACCTGGAGTCCAATCAATGAGACGAGATTGGAGATGTTGGTTAGAGCTGCCTTGCCCTATAATAAAAAAAATATATATATATATTTGAGTTTGCTATTCACATGAAGCATCGCCTGATGTGAACCATGCCTCGAAAAAAGGAGATCTCTAAAAGCCTTGATGTTCATCAGTCCACGGTAGGACAAATGGTCTATAAATGGAGAAAGTTCAGCACTGTTGTTACTCTCCCTAGGAGTGGCCGACCTGCAAAAATGACTGCAAGAGCACAGTGCAGAATGCTCAATGAGGTTAAGAAGATCCTAGAGTGTCAACTAAAGACTTACAGAAATCTCTGGAACATGCAAACATCTCTGTTGAGTCTACAATACACAAAACACTAAAAAAAGAAATGTGTTCATGGGAGGACACCACGGAAGAAGCCACTTTGCTACCTCAGGTCGTGGACAGCTTGCTATCATCGAATGAAAAATGAATTCCCAAGTTTATCAAGACATTTTGCAGGAGAATGTTAGGCTATCTGTCCACCAATTGAAGCGCAGCAGAAATTGGGTGATGCAACAGGACAACGACCCAAAACACAGAAGTAAATCTACAACAGAATGTCTTCAACAGAAGAAAATACGCCTTCTGGAGTGGCCCAGTCAGAGTCCTGATCTTAACTCGATTGAGATGCTGTGGCATGACCTCAAGAGAGCAGTTCACACCAGACATCCCAATAATATTGCTGAACTGAAACAGTTTTGTAAAGATGAATGGTCCAAAATTCCTCCTAACTGTTGTGCAGGTCTGATCCGCAACTACAGCGAACGTTTGGTTGAGGTTATTGCTGCCAAAGTAGGGTCAACCAGTTATTAAAACCAAGGGTTCACATACTTTTCCCACCCTGCACTGTGAATGTTTACACAGTGTGTTCAATAAAGACATGAAAACATATAATTGTTTGTGTGTTATTAGTTTAAGCAGACTGTGTTTGTCTATTGTTGTGACCTAGATGAAGATGAGATCAAATTGTATGACCAATTTATACAGAAATCCAGGTATTTCCAAAGGGTTCACATACTTTTTCTTGCCACTGTAGATGGTGAATTTAAGAGAACGTGTGTTGAAATGTGACTGGGGTCTCTAGCATGTTACATCAATTCCAGGCTAATAAGACTGACAGTGAGGATAACTTCTCTGGGCATGCCTCGCACAGCACACCCTACTCAGGCCAGCAACACATATCCATACAAATATACACAACACACACACTACTGCCCTCAGGAAGCTTGTCACTTGAAGGGACATTATGACCACATGCAACAGCCATGAAACCTGTCAGTGTAGAGCAGGTCATCGTCAGCACAGAAGCCAGATGCCCAGTCATAGCAGTGGTTATCAGAATACTCAGCAGGCACATGAAGGGGAAGACTGAATAGAGGAGAAAACCAGAGGGGAGGAAAGGATAGGACAGGAATGGAGGAGAGGAAAATGCCAAGAGAAGAAAGGGACAGAGGAAGGTAGAGGGGGTTGTAGTACCCGAGAGGCAGATGAAGGTCATGTAGTCTCCCTGTCCTCCAGTAGCCAGGAAGGGGATCTTCTTCTTGGTCCTCCTCTTCACCTGCACAGCCACCAGCATCTTCTCATCGTGGGGTGTGAACACCTCTTTGTTGATGGCTGACTTGGCACTCATCTTAGAGGAGGTAAAAGTCGTAGAGAGGGGGGTAGGGGAGGTCGTTAGCTCTTCTCTGTGGATGGGAAGAGATAAGAGCTCATTAGTGAGTGTTAGAGGTTAGACATTGCTGAAATGGGTAAGTTATCCCAACAGACAATGTAAAGGGCTTTGAGTTTCAGTGTCACGTTGGTATGAGGGGTCGGGAGACAGGCGCAGGAATGCGTAAAAATAGTTTTTATTACACCCAAATTACGCTGTGCCATGTAAAGGCATGGGGACGAAAACCAAACAAACACTATACATAACACAGGGTTGAAACCCAAACAAAAATGAGGAGTACCTCAAATAAATAACACAAAAGTGCACAATGATTAACACACGGGACGAGACCCGTAATCATCTGTGAAATCCACAATGGAACGAAAGCCAAAACACACAGTAAAGGTACTCACACGAACATTGTAACAATAGTCTACAGGACAATGGTAAACCAAGGACACACTTATACAATTACTAATCACTGGGAATAGGGGCCAGGTATGCGTAATGAATGTTCCGGAGGGATCCGTGACATTCAGAAAAGAGTTAATTGCAATTAATTGAAAGTTTCTCAGGAACTTTCTAGCCTAAAATCAACAGCAGTCTGGCCAATATCACTGAATTCTTGTTATTGTGAAGGTGAGAAAGACACTGGTAGAAACAATACGGTTACATGCACATTATAATGCGATTATTGTGGATAGTCAGATTAATATAATAGTTTGATTAAAATGTTGAAATGCTTTGCAAGAAGAACGATTTCCCTAGTAATCCTGTTTACATTCGCATCTGATATCAGGCTACCTGATGGCACTCTAATAAACACAGAAAATACCCAATCAAAATAAACGTTCTACCACAGCGAACATGTTGTTTTTGGGATACATATTTGATTGAGTTTGGACATATGTTTGTACGTGAAAACTTTAGGTTACGACTGTAACCCCGGTTCTCTGATAGTATGAGTGAGGTATTTCACTTATGGGATACGCCCCCAGCGTATTCATCAGAAGCCTTTATTACACTACGCCAGCCATGATTGGCTGGACATGGAGAGACATGTGCAGCTGGGAAGGGTGTCCCTCCTACCCTATAAAAAGGTCCAACGCAGCGTCGCAGCATTCAAAAATAAGCAACACATCTTCCTCGCTCATGCAAGGAGGGGTGGTCTGGTGAAATACCTCACTCATACTATCAGAGAACCTGGGTTACGGTCGTAACCTAAAGTTCTCTTTCAAGTATTTGTTTCGGTATTTCACTTATGGGATATACTGAGTCCCACATTGCCAGACAAGCTTATCCTGACGACCAACTGCCCTGTGCGATATATCACACAAATGGGCTATGCCCCCTAGAAGATCCTACACGTAAAACCCTTACTTGTGTAGGCAAAAGCGATAGCCCCCACTATCCAGTGGGAGAGGCGTTGTTTAGTTAGCGCTTTACCTGTGTGAGGTTAAGCCCAGGAAACAAACAACTGATCCCATTTTCTAAATCCCTTAGTCCTGTCCATGTAGATGCGCAGAGCGCGTACTGGGCACAACATATGCAACTGTTGATGTACTGGAGATGAAAACAGTGAGGGATAAAAAGCTACCAGCTAAATGGGAAGACACATTTCAAAGATTGGTTAATAATCTTAGGGGTAAAGGCGGGGTTAAGCCGCAATGATACCCTTTGTTACCAGGTGCAAATGGTGCACATGACGAGTACACTGACAGTGCGTGAATAACACTTACTCGCATGGCGGAGGCCAATGCTAGTAATAGCTCAGTCTTAAATGAAAGAATCTTCAGTTCCACCTGATCCAGGGGCTCAAAAGGCTGTTGGCATAGAGCATCCAAAACAATTGCTAAATCCCATGATGGGGCCAGCTGTTTGGACACCGGAAGCAAACAATGGGCACCCTTCATAAAACGGGTGACAAGGGGGTGTTGCCCCACTGTCGTGCTCCCAAAACCCACATGACAAACCGAAATAGCTGCAAGATATACTTTAATAATAGAAAAAGCCTTTCCTTTTTCTACTAATTCCTGTAGAAACGACAGGATTACAGGGACAGAGCACTGGAATGGCACTCTGTGATTTAGTGCACCATTCCTCAAATAAGCGCCATTTACAATTAAAGGATAGTTGATAGTTACATTTTGGAGGAAGCCCGGCAGTGTTCAAGTTTAACCATTTACGGGCCAGGCCCAGAGTGCCAACCGTTCCGTGTGAGGACGGAAAATCTCTCCTCGCGCCTGGCAAAGTAGGTCCTGACGCAGGGGGAGGGGCCACGGATGACAGCAGAGTAGTTGAGTGATCTCCGGTAGCCAATATTTCTCTGGCCAATGTGGTGCTATTAGTATGAGAGAGAGACCCTTCTCCTGCACCCTGGCTCGGGTGGGGGAAAATCAGGGCCAGTGGGGATAATGCATACAGGAGAACACGTGGCCACTCATGCGCCAACTCCCATCGGTGCATCCCGATCCCTCACTGAAAAGAACAGTGGACACTGAGTATTCTCCATTGATGCATAAAGATCCACTGCTGGCATGCCGAAGTGCATCCAAACCTGATTGGCTACCTCTGGGTGGAGCTTCCACTCTCCGTATAGAGGGTTCCCCCTGGAAAGTAAATCTGCCCCCAGATTCAGTATTCCTGGTACATGAGTAGCTCTCAGTGACTGGAGATACACACTGCTCCACATAATCAGTATGTGTGCCAGTGTGTGTAAGTGAGGGGATAGCAGTCCCCCTTGTCTGTTTATGTACGCCACAACAGTGGTATCGTCTGTTCTGACTAGAACATGACGACCCTCCAGAAATGGGAGGAACAACTTTAATGCTAAGGACACTAAGGAGCTCCAGGCAGTTTATGTGAGTATATCAGAGATGGGTACCCCACACCCCGTTGACTGTTCTGCCCTCATGAGTCGCAACCCAACCCGAGAGAGATGAGTACGTCGTGACTACTTTTCTGGATAAAACAGTGCACATCTGGGCACCCTGTGACAGACACATCCTGTGTCTCCAGGAGTGCAGTGCTACCATGCAGTCTATGGAGATCTGTACACGGTGATGTTTGTGACGTATTGGGCTCAGACCCAGAGAAGAGACCTAGCGTTGAAAGCTTCTCATATTCAAACTTCCTAATGGGATGACTACTAAAGCCGATGCCATCAAACCTAGCAGCCTCAGACATGTTTTGAATGAGACCAGGTTCCCTCTGCGAAACAGTGCTAGGCCATCTTGGAATGTTCTTATACATTCCACTGAAAGGCGAGCTTTGAATGATACCGAATCTAATACTAAACCTAAGAAAGAGATTGTCTGCGCGGGAATCAGAACACTCTTTACTGTGTTTATTTTGAAACCTAGAAATGTCAGGTGTTCCAATAGTAGCTGACTGTGTTCTATGACCTCATCTCGATTGTGTGTACAGCAGCCAATCGTCTATGTATGTCATCAGCCGAATGCTGATCAGCCGGGGCTATGGCTGCATCGGTATACTTCGTAAAAACACGAGGTGACAGTGAAAGGCCGAAGTGGGACTACCAGAAATTCATAGATTATGCCTTGATAATTGAATCTGATCAATTTCCTGTGAGGAGGGTATTTTGAGATGTGAAAGTAAGCGTTCTTCATGTAGATGTATACGAACCAATCGCCTGGGTGCACAGAATGTAGCAGAGCAGTGTGTTTCAACATTCTGAATGTGTACTTTCTCAGTGTGAACTGACATTGAGGAGTGTTTGTGAGACAAGAGGGGGGCCTTGTAGGAGCATCTACCTGAACATTGTCTCTTCTCCTCTTTGGGCTGTAACCTGTGACCCACCAACTTGGACCAGGTACGCCGGAAGAACACTGAGGTGCCTGGGAACGTCCACCATGGAACAGGCTCAGGCTTGGCAGAGGAGATAGAACTGGGCTTGGGGGAGGCCGTTTTCACCTCTCTGGCGATGGGGACATTACTAAGCCATCCGCTTCTTTCTCCTTACCCCTTGGGTGGGGTTAGGGGCAGGTGCCATGGGTGGGAAGGGAGGCTTCTTCGCAGCCCTGGGCTCACAGCCTGGGGGGGCTGGGTCTCTGGGGATCTTAAAGGTCGAGAAGGGTCGACCTGCTGCAGCCTGGGCGAAGGTGCGGCGAGGCACATGGGCGGCACTGGGCTGTGTATTCCTGGGCAGACAGAGCTTCACCCTCCCTCTTTTTCTCCTCGCACCGTTTCTGCATCATCTCAACAGTGGGACCGAAAAGGCCTTTAGGGTCTACTGGAGCATCCAGGATCTTCAGCTTCTCACTATCGGACACCATAGATAGGAGAGGGCTCGATGGCTCAACCTGGGATATCATGGGCCCCATCGCTCTTCCTGACGCCTGGACAGCGGCTTTAAGCAGATGCAGGTTGAGGTCTGTGGCAATACAGATCTCATCCCACAGTCCTGGGTCCAGTGTGACCGCCAGCTCCTCTTGTAGCTCAGCTTGGTATGCCGAGAGCATGGAGGCGGTGCTGAGAGTCCTCACCGCTGTCGCGACCGACCTGTAGTCCTTCTCTGTCACAGAGGACTGGAAGCACTCATACATGGTTGGTAAGGTGGGGAGAGTCGAGGTCATGGAGGACTTCTGGCTGGGATGTAGATGGGAAGCCACCAGGGGTTCAATGGGGGGCATGTGGGCCAGCCCAATCCCCGCCATGTCAACACAGTCCAACACTGACCCACCATGGACAGCGTTCTCGGAGGAGAAAGGTGTACTCCGGGTACGGGTAACCTCCTCCAGGCATTCTGGGAAGACTGGTAGTAATTGCCTGGCTGCCCGTTTGGCTTTGGCTAGCCTTTTACCCTCGTAGCGGGACATGATCTTGTGGTTTCTGCTACTGCATTGGGCCAGGAAATCACCAGTTTATTCACAGCGCGTTTGCACACGTCCTGCAGGTCCAGACCGAGAACTGGTGGGGACGGCACCCCATCTGCGTGTCCGGTTTCAGATTCCCTGGCAGGAGGCTTGGTGGCCTGGCCTGAGGGGATGAAGGAGTCTTCGTTTCCATTCGATGATTCCGAAAGGAGGCTGTCGGAAAACCCCGTGGAGTCATTATCGTCTCCAATCAGGAATCCCGACAGAGAGGCAGCGAGGTCGTTGCTGAAGTCCTCCAACAGCGGGGCAATGGCGTCAAGCAGGTCGCTCCAGCTGGCGCTAGCTGTCACTCCACGGTTCCCTGTGGGGATATCCATTGCCTCTGGTGACGCATCGGGGGCGCTGGCCCCCATGTTAGGGTCCTGTTGACTCAAACTAGTTTGGCGTGCTATCCTATCTTCACAATGAAGAGGGCACAATGTGGACAGGAGCCACCGGAGGCTTCCTGGGCATGTTGCAGCCCAAGGCAAACGGAGCACACCGAGTTGGTGTTTTTGGACGATATCGTGTTTCCACAGGAGCAGATTCTTTACAGATGCTTTTGTCACCATAGCTTGGATGCTATGCTTTTAGCTGCCAGAAAAAAACTAGAATGGTCCGATAGCTAGCGATTAGTGGGTGATCTCCGACAGTGGCACTCGGTGTGATGGCTGTATACCGTTTCCGAAACAACAGATTAGAGATGATAGCTTGGTGTAGCTAGTAAAAGCTTTTCTTGTTGAAGTAAAACCACAAAAGCTAGCTAGCTTGCTAACAACTACTCACTGTTTGGATACAGCTAACTTGGTCGTGAACAAGTTAGCCTTGTCACAGCTGTACCTGTTCCTCCCTCAAATAATTTTCCTCTAACTATGGTGAAGGAAAAGGAAGATTGTCACCACCGCACAGTCCAGAGAATAGGGCCTGGCGAGCAAGTTTTAAGCTCATGTCTGTGGACAGTTTAGCTAGTTCTGGAAAATGCAGTCGTGTCGAGGTAAGCTTTCTGATGAAAAGTCGAGAAGAGGTGTTTGAATGACTCAGAGACGCTGCGTTGTACCTTTTATAGGGTTGAAGGGACACCCTTCTCCGACACACACGTCTCGACGTCCAGCCAATCATGGCTAGTGCAATAAAGGCTTCTGACGAATACGCTGGGGACGTATCCCAATAGTGAAATACCAAAACGAATACTTGAAAGAGAACTACTTCTAAGATGCATATATTCAGTTGTTCCGGACACACTTCACTCGCGCTAAAGAGGGAGGCTCGCTCAGCTGGTGCTAGCACATGCGCAGATCAAATACACAGCTGGAACCCCGATTAAGGGTGTTTAGATGTCCTAATAATTCAAAAGATTCCTGAGAAAACCAGGCGTTTTAATTGGCGTATGCTTACTTCAATTTTGACCTTGAACCGATTAAGAAAAGCAGAGTAAGGTATTTACATAACTATTGCATAATCTGCCTACTGCCATAATCAGTTTAATATCTAATTATTAGTGTACATGTAAACGTACTCAATGTCTTTGTTACATATCAGGAGAAATCACATGCACCCAGAAATCACATTGAGAAAGCAGGGAGACATTAGTCCCAGAAGAAATAAAAGCAAAATAGCCCCGACATCTACTGACTGCTCTGTGCTTTCCAGTCCCCTCCACTGCAATCTCATTTCAGAAACATTCTACTCTCCAAAAGAAACGGCCCCATAAAATAATGTAATGCCACAGTGAGCGACTGCCTCCAATATCGAAAATGGGCTGTCATCTCTGTGTGGGGCAAATAACGGTGGAAGGTAGCCTAGTGGTTAGAGCGTTGGTCCAGTAACCGAAAGGTTGCTAGATCGAATCCCCGAGCTGACAAGGTAAAAATCTGTCGTTCTGCCCCTGAACAAGGCAGTTAACCCACTGTTCCTAGGCCGTCATTGTAAATAAGAATTTGTTCTTAATCTTGTCAATAGGGGGGGCGCTGTTTTCACTTTGGAAAAAATCGTGCACAAATTAAACTGCCTCGTACTCTATTCTAGATCGTACAATATGCATATTATTATTACTATTGGATAGAAAACACTCAAGTTTCTAAAACTGTTTGAATTATATCTGTGAGTAAAACAGAACTCATTTTGCAGCAAACTTCCATATAGGAAGTGAAAAATCTGAAAACGATGCTCTGTTCCAGGGCCTGCCTATTCAATTGCCTAATATTTATCGATATGCATGCACTTCATACGCCTTCCACTAGATGTCAACAGGCAGTGGAAGGTGGAATGGGGTGTCTAGCTTGATCTGAGGCCGAACAAGAGCTTTTGGAGTGACAGGTCTGGAAATTTCTTTGTCTTCTCTGGCACGCGAAGTACATCGACATTGGCTTCTGAAAAGCGTTCGGTATACACGGCGGATATCTCCAGCTCTGATTTTATTTGATACATGTGATAATAACTTCGTAAAGTATGTTTTTTCAACCGAGTTTTATCAGATTATTCAACGTTTATTGGGACTTTGAGTTTTCCGTTCTTTGCGTCGAGAGAAACTGGGAACGTCATCAACATTGGCTAGCATTGTGGCACGAATTCGACAGGAGAAAAGGACATTCTAAAACCAAACAACGATTTATCCTCGACCTAGGACTCCTTGTACAAGATTCTGATGGAAGCTCAACAAAAGTAAGAACAATTTATGATGTTATTTCGTATTTCTGTGGAAAATGTTGATTCCTATTCTCTGCCGTTTTGGCGGGCGCGGTCTCGCAATAACGCAAGCTGTTTGTTATGGTAAAGTTATTTTACAAAAATCTAACACGGCGGTTGCATTAAGAACCAGTGTATCTTTCATTTGCCATACAACAAGTATTTTTATGTAAAGTTTATGATGAGTTCTTTGGTCAGATTAGGTGAGTGTCCAAAATAGCTCCGGACATTCTGGMGAAWRGWTGCTACATATTCACAATGTATAACCACGGTTTGCAGCTCTAAATATGCACATTTTCGAACAAAACATAAGTGTATTGTATAACCTGATGTTATAAGACTGTCATCTGATGAAGTTGGTCAAGGTTAGTGATTAATTTTATATCTTTTGCTGGTTTTTGCGAATGCTATCTATGCGGTGAATAAATGCGGTTGTGTGTTTGGCTATTGTGGTAAGCTAATATAATGCTATATTGTGTTTTCGCTGTAAAACATTTAAAAAATCTGAAATATTGGCTAGATTCACAAGATGTTTATCTTTCATTTGCTGTACACCATGTATTTTTCATAAATGTTTTATGATGAGTATTTAGGTATTTCACGTTGCTCTCTGTAATTATTCTGGCTGCTTTGGTGGTATTTTTGATGGTAGCTGCAATGTAAAACTATGATTTATACCTCAAATATGCACATTTTCGAACAAAACAAATTTCTTGTATAACATGTTATAAGACTGTCATCTGATGAAGTTGTTTCTTGGTTAGTGACTAATTATATCTATATTTGGTCGGTTTTGTGATAGCTACCTATGCGGTAGAAACATGGTGAAAATATGCGGTTGAGTCTTTGGCTATTGTGGTTAGCTAATAGAAATACATAGTTTTCGCTGTAAAACATTTTAAAAATCGGAAATGATGGCTGGATTCACAAGATGTTTATCTTTCATTTGCTGTATTGGGCTTGTGATTTCATGATATTTATATGCTATTATTTACTTGTGGCGCTATGCTAGGCTATGCTAGTCAGCTTTTACTGATGAGGATGCTCCCGGATCCGGGATGGGTGTTAAGTAAAGGTTAACTGACTTGCCTAGTTAAATAAAGGTTAAATAAAAAAAATGTAATTACATCTCTCTTACTACGCAGGCAATGTTCCTTCCCAGATCTGCTGCAAAATGTAAATGACTTCAGATGAAAAAAAAAAAAAAAGTATAACAATTCTCAGTGAACAGCCATTATTTTCCATTATTGCAAACATCTTTTCAAATGTTACTTTGTTCACATTATGCACTGACAGTTCCTCAGACAATGGAATCGGAACACCCAGGTTCCAAACACTGTGTGCTTTGCTGATAGTGTCAGAGAAAGCAGTGCTGAGGCAGTGCAACTGTGGCTGCAATAAATGCAGGATGCGGTTATAAACAATAGTGTTTTATTGGGTCCAAATGCTCTCCGGAGAACTATGGATGGAGTTTAATCATTGTCTCAACCACAGACACAGAGCGGGGGTGATACACCAATCTGTCACTCACGACAAATGCTAAATTAATTACAGAGGAACAGCACACTGAAAAACAATGCCTTAAATCAATTTGGATTGCTAATAAGCAGGCCAAATATTCTTGTTTTTCACAGTGTAGTGAGTTTCAAAAAAGTAATTGGCTGTTGAGGAGGAGAAGCACGGAAACTATAGTTTCACAGAAACATAACCCGCAGTATTTGACGATTAACCTTGCTATGCATAAGTCTGCTTATACTTTAAACTTGAAAAAGCTGTTAGTGTTTCCCCTACTATTAATTAGTCTTGGCGGAGCCCAAACCTAGCCGAGCGCTGTAAAACACTGAACAGCCATCTGTCTTTGTCATCAACTGTCAAGCTTTCAAAAACATTAGGCTACTGTATGTGGCCAGCAAAATATTCTGGACGTTCTTGAAAACAATACATATAGAAAGGTATTTCTGAAACGTCTAGAGACATCATGATTTGATCCACAAAAGCTAGTTGTTTCAGACATTTTAAATGCTGAATCATGAATGGTGCAGCATCTGGTGAGAGTTAGTTCTAAGCATTGGCTAAGAGTCCGTTTCTACTTCTAGGTACTCCTATCCACAGGGTAAAGTTAGGTCACAGTGAACACTATGGTAGTACACGGCGACTCATCTGGCCATAAAAAACAAATAGTAGCAAAACAATCCATCTCATTCAATGACATATCACAACATCACCAGATGATAAAGCTCTAACCAAAATGGGACTGAGTAAACAAAACACAAGCAAAGATTTATTTGAAGAGCAACTAGCCAAAAAAAATGTCTTTACTTGGAATGTTTAAAACATCCAACCCCTAAATCTACTGACTCTAGACATACAGTAGCAGTCAAAAGTTAGGACACATCTACTCATTCAAGGGTTTTTCCTCTACTATGTTCTACATTGTAGAATAATAGTGAAGACATCAAAACTATGAAATAACATCTATGGAATCACGTAGTAACCAAAAAGTGTTGAACAAATAAAAATAGATTTGAGATTCTTAAAAGAAGCCACCCTTAGACATGATGACCGCTTTGCACACTTTGGCGTTCTCTCAACCAGCTTCATGAGATATTCACCTGGAATGCATTTCAATTAACAGGTGTGCCTTGTTAAAAGTTAATTTGTGGAATTTCTTTCCTCTTAATGTGTCTGAGCTAAACAGTTGTGTTGTGACAAGGTAGGGGTGGTATACAGAAGATAACCCTATTTGGTAAAAGACCAAGTCCATATTATGGCAAGAACAGCTCAAATGAGAAAAAGAAATGACAGTCCATCATCACTTTAAGACATGAAGGTCAGTCAATGCGGAAAATTTCAATAACTTTGAAAGTTTCTCAAGTGTAGTCGCAAAAAACAAAGCGCTATGATGAAACTTATGACGACCGCAAAGGAAAGAAAGACCAAGTTACTGCTGCTGCAGAGGATAAGTTAATTAGAGTTACCAGCCTCAGAAATTGCAGACCAAATATATGCTTCACAGAGTTCAAGTAACAGACACATCTCAACATCAACTGTTCAGAGGAGACTGCGTGAATCAGGCCTTCATGGTCGAATTGCTGCAAAGAAACCACTACTAAAAGACACCAATAAGAAGAAGAGACTTGCTTGTGCCAAGAAACAAGAGCAATGTACATTAGACCGGTGGAAATCTGTCCTTTGGGTTGATAAGTCAAAATTTGCGATTTTTGGTTCCAATCGTCGTGTCTTTGAGAAAGAGTAGGTGAACGGATGATCTCTGCATGTGTCCACCATGAAGCATGGAGGAGGAGGTGTGATGGTGTGGGGAGTGCTTTGCTGGTGACACTGTCTGTGATTTATTAGAATTCAAGGCATACTTAACCAGCATGGCTACCACAGCATTCTGCAGCGATACGCCACCCCAACTGGTTTGCGCATATTGGGTCTATCATTTGTTTCTCAACAGGACACTGACCCAAAACACACCTCCAGGCTGTGTAAGAGATATTTGACCAAGAAGGAGAGTGATGGAGTGCTGCATCAGATGACCTGGCCTCCACAATCACCCAACCTCAACCCAATTGAGATGGTTTGGGATGAGTTGGACTGCAGAGTGAAGGAAAAGCAGCCAAGAGCGCAGCATATGTGGGAACTCCTTCAAGACTGTTGAAAAAGCATTCCAGCTGAACCTGGTTGAGAGAATGCCAAGAGTGTGCAAAGCTGTCATCAAGGCAAAGCGTGGCTACTTTGAAGAATCTAAAATATATTTTCATTTGTTTAACACTTTTCTGGTTACTACATGTGTAACACTACAAGTGTTATTTCATAGTTTTGATGTCTTCACTATTATTCTACAATGTAGAAAATAGTAAAAAATAAAGGAAAACCCTTGAATGAGTAGGTGTGTCCAAACTTTTGACTGGTACTATAAGTGTACACATGCCCTGAAATGGCTGTGCAGAAAGTTGTTTGCCTTGTTCAGCTTCCTATAAAAAACAGAAACAGCTTTGTTCTACCACCATCTCAGTCCACTGGTGCACTACCAATCTCTGTACAAAGGAGTCTTCTGATACAAGGTGCTGGATCAGTAATTCAATGAACTGAAGTGAGGACAATGCTCTTCATTCCTCCTCTTCTCGAATGAATAAAACCTATGAAAACCTTGATTTCTTTTGAGTGGGCCTCAAACAATCATATGAAGACAATAGGAAACCTGAATGCAAAAAGTCACTAAGACAGGGGTAGAGTCAGAGAAAGCGAGAGAGAGAAAAAGTTAGAGAGAGCTTCCTAGCAGTGAATCGCTCCAATAGCTCTAATCCTGGGAGTCCCTACCGATCCACTACAGTCCTCCAGCTGAGATAGAAGGTTCCCCCTATGTCTCTCCAAGCTGTCGACAGACAGTGGGGAGTCCATATCCTGCTTCAGGTGGGAGACTGAAGCTTGAGGGATGGAAGGGAAGACTTGAGAGATTGAGTGATAGGATGGGTGGATGGATGGATTTCACTTTCCAGGAATGGCGGTGAAATGACAGTCTGATGTTTTGAATTACATCAGCCTCACGTCCCGGCACTGCTTGGCTATATTGAAAATGACACTCACGCTGTAGCCCTGTCTGTCACCCTATTTTCCAGTGCCAATCCCCCCCTTTCCCAGCAACACTTCATTCATTGTACCTTGCTAAGCAGTGAAAGGAGGGAGCAGTGCAGAACGCAGTCTTTCCTCTCGCCCAGCGTGTTAATGTGAAATCTGCTCACAGCTCTCCAGAGGCCACTTCAGAAAGGGGTATTTGACTTTAGCTCCACAGCCAACACTTTAAGCACTCCCCTCCAACCCTTTCCCCTTCACACAGGCCAATATAAACCAGGCACAATAGCCAGGCTAAGGAGAGAGCTTCACAAAGATAGGACAGGACTTGCTGCCACTCAAAGCCAGTTCAATTAGTTCAGCATCTTATATAATTGCCAAACACTGATAAAACTACCAGAAACTCAAGAAACAACTCATTCCATTCCAAGTTTAATCTTATGTATAGAGAGAAAAGGAAAGCTGTTGTTACAGCTACTTTGCTCAGAAATGTATAGTAAATGTAGAAAGGTTAGGGTTTAACAGCTCATTGAAGAAACCTTCAGAAACGGGAAGGATCTGAAGTGCTGGATGCAGGTGTGATCTAATCAACCCACAATGGGAACGTACCATACCTGCTGGGACGCCAAGATGTTGGGTTTCTAGCTCTCTGGGCCGTGTCCAGTGTTGTTTTTAGATGGTAGTTTGTAGATTGAGCCAACGAGACCGCGATAAGAGGGGGGGATCACATTCCTGGGGCTCATCTTCCATTCCTATTCCTTAGAGAACGCCCAACACTCAGCAGGAATTAACTGCTACTCTTTAGCTCAACTAGAGTATGGGTGAGCGTGTGTGTGTGTAGAGAGGGTGCCTCTAACAGAGTAGAGTGCAGATAGGATGTTGAGAGTTAGCAAGCTTCAAAACAGTTGCCTTTCAGAGGAATGAGAATTTTAAATGATGGAAAATAGGATTTATTCCAAAAAGAATACAGATTTTACAGTGGGCTAGCATATGGCAGGGAACACATTACTCAAAACGGTTGCAGTATGTAGAAGATAGGCCTACGCTAAGTTGAAATGTTCCACAACAGGTTTGTGATAGAGATGCAACAAATGGAACATTTTGCTTAACATTTAAACTGCCATTTTTTTTTACCAGTTTTCCATTAAAATGATAAATAAATCCATGTCATTTCACAATGCAGATAAATGGTCATATTACATACGTAATGTAGGCTATGACCGCTAGCACTGGGCAATGAAGTTATACAGACCCCTTGACTTTTTCCACATTTTGTTACATCACAGCCTTATTCTAAAATGTATTCAAAAAATATATATATTCTCATCTACACAAAATACCCCATAATGTCAAAGCAAAAACAGGTTTTTAGAAATGTTTGCTGATTAATTTAAAAAAAAATCATTTACATAAGTATTCAGACCCTTTACTCAGTATTTTGCGAAAACACCTTTGGCAGCAATTACAGCCTATAGTCTTCTTGGGTATGACGCTACAAGCTTGGCACAGCTGTATTTGGGGAGTTTCCCCATTCTTCTCTGCAGATCCTCTCAAGCTCTGTCAGGTTGGATGGGAAGCGTTTTTCAGGTCTCTCCAGAGATGTTTGATCGGGTTCAAGCCCGGGGCCTGTTTGGGCCACTCAAGGACATTCAGAGACTTGTCCCGAAGCCACTCCTGCATTGTCGTGGTTGTGTGCTTAGGGCTGTTGTCCTTCCCTCGATCCTGACTAGTTTCCCAGTCCCTGCCGCTGAAAAACATCCCCACAGCATGATGCTGCCACCACCATGCTTCACGGTAGGGATGGTGCCAGGTTTCCTCCAGACATGACGCTTGGCATTCAGGCCAAAGAGTTCAATCTTGGTTTCATCAGACCAGAGAATCTTGTTTCTCATGGTCAGAGTAAAGTGCCTTTTGGCAAACTCCAAGCGGAATGTATGTGCCTTTTACTGAGGAGCGGCTACCATTCATGCCTGATTGGTGGAGTGCTGCATTGGTTGTCCTTCTGTGGAGATAGGAGAACATTCCAGAGAAACTCTGGAGCTCTGTCAGTGACCATTGGGTTCTTGGTCACCTCCCTGACCAAGGCCCTTATCCACCATTGCTCAGTTTGGCTGGGCGGCCAGCTCTAGGAAGAGTCTTGGTGGTTCCAAACTTCTTCCATTTAAAAATGATGGAGGCCACTGTATTCGTAAGGACCTTCAATGCTGCAGAAATATGTTGGTACCCTTCCCCAGATCTGTGCCTTGACACAATCCTGTCTCGGAGCTCTACAGACAATTCCTTCGACCTTATGGCTTGGTTTTTGCTCTGACATGCATTGTCAAATCTGGGACCTTTTTAGACAGATGTGCGCCTTTCCAAATCATGTCCAATCAATTGAATTTATCACAAGTGGACGCCAATCAAGTTGAAACATGTCAGGTAGGGTCAATGGAAACAGGATGCACCTGAGCTCAATTTCGAGTCTCATAGCAAAGGGTCTGAATACTTAGGAGAAACTCCCCAAATACAGGTGTGCAAGCTTGTAGCATCATACCCAAGAAGACTCGAGGCTGTAATCACTCCCAAAGGTTCTTCAACAAAGTACTGAGTAAAGGGTCTGAATACTTATGTAAATGTGATCAGTTTATTTTTAATACATTTGCAAAAATGTCTAAATCTTTGTTTTCTTTGTCATTATTGTGTATTGTGTGTAGATTGATGAGGACTTAAACGTTTGTTTTTTTTAATCAATTTTTGAATAAGGCTGTATGGCTTGTCATACTAATTTTGTCCAGACAGCGACAGATGCATAGGCTACATATAGTAAGGCAGAGGTGCACTACTTCGCTCGCTCAGATGCCTTCTCCCATGTGAGATACTCTAGTTTCAGCCACTTGTGAATCGAAGGAAAGTTTGCAGTGCACTGTTCGGATGCTGGAATTATTTTTGCTGAACGTGCTAAGGTAACCTTCTATTTGAAGTGATTTGTTTGACAATCAGATGAAAACTGGTTGTGTTCATGGCACATTAAAAAGGTAATACATTTTTACAGTTAAATAACATGTAAAACTAGCCTCTGCCTGGGGCCTCCAAATCACCCAGTCCACCCCTGATTAGGCCTATCTATTGGCAATCAAAAGCTATATCTTGCCATTTCTTGGCATGCAATGTCTCGCAACTTCAGTAAAGCAGGGCCTATCAACAATGAATAGGCTAGGATATTCTACACGCAACAGACTGAACACACACTTGCATCATTAGCAAAGAGAAAGAGCAGGCGAGCCAGTTGCACTGTGATTAAGATTTTATGGTGGGGGGGAGAAAAAGAAAATTCCTTTTGGGATTTTTCTTAATGTTAAGGATCCCAATTCCGTATAAACAATCACACCCCTAGTTTGTGAAATGTGTTCCAGGTGATTTCTTACAGTAAATGAGGGTTTACACAATGATCCCTGGACAATGTTAAAAAAAAGAAAAGTGAAAATGTTCTCCATGCTACAGATTTATCTGGAATAGAGGTGGCATAGATTTATCTGGAATAATGAGAACTATCACTATTTCATACCTAGTCCCATATTTATGAACACACAAAGTGAGAAACCTGACCTGCCTAAGGCTGTGGAATACTGAACATAATGCGCCAAACAAATGGAGGTTTTTTGATATAAAAATAATCTTTATCGAACAAAAGGAACATTTATTGTGAGTCTCGTGAGTGCAAACATCCGAAGATCATCAAAGGTAAGCGATTAATTTTATTGCTTTTCTGGCTTTCGTGACCAATCTACATTGCTGCTAGGTGTTCTTAATGTTTTGTCTAATGATCAATAAACTCACACAAATGCTTGGATTGCTTTCGCTGTAAAGCATATTTTCAAAATCTGACACAACAGGTGGATTAACAACAAGCTAAGCTGTGTTTTGCTATATTGCACTTGTGATTTCATGAATATAAATATTTTTAGCAATTTTTTATTTATTTGGCACTCTGCAATTCAGCGGTTGTTGATGAAAATGATCCCGCTAAAGGGATCCGTGCGTCAAGAAGTTTTAAAGCAGAAGGATGATGTGAATAATACAGAACATGGTTGCTTTGAACTCTGAACCTGAACAAATCTATGTGACTTGAAGACCTTTTGTAGCCATACATACTGTCATGGATGCACAGTCGTTCTGTTTCACACACCTTTTCCTCCTGAGCTTGCAAATAAACAAGCAACATCATGGACTCAGCAGCCCAGTCTCTTTGGAAACAATACAGAAGGAGTCTTCTTTGGCAACAATCCACTTGTTGGGCCAAATCCCTTGTGGAACACCAATCTCAGGGCATAAAATGCTACATTTCCTTAAAGGTTTTCTTCAATTACTGAAGCCTGTATACTTTAGAGCTGTCACTGCAACTAATTTTGTAATGGCATATCTCTGCCACAGTACACTGAACAGAAGCACATAAACCTCTCCTCTCTCTGCACAGGGAGGACAGACAGGAGGATTAATCAATTTTACTGTGTGACTCAGCTGCAGTTGAGATGAGGGCTGCATGATGCCAGCCAGACATGGGCCAGCCATGAATCACACAGCAGAAAGCCCCCAAAATGATCTCATTCTTTATAGCCTTGCACCCAGTGACAATAAACCACTTTGGAGAGGGAGCAGTAGGCTATACAATGCCAGGCTGAATGGATAACCAGAAAAACAACAGTCAACAGAACTTTCTAAATGGTCTGCAGAGGAGCTTCAATTAGTTTTAGCCTACAGGTCAGACAAATATGAATATTACAAGCAGTGTTTACATAGCTTCTATGGATCTTTCCCTTTAAAACTAACAAGTATCCAAACCTACTGACATAAGCGAAAAGGAAACGCATTATTCAAGCAATGGATCACCTAAAATGGCCCTAGCTGTTTTGGTTCTGCATGAACATGCAGAACCAATGATGATGTATACACCATGTGTAAATTAATAGATAGCCTAATCATATCCAATAACCTATATTTTGTGGTGTACTCCAGTAGCCTAAATTATACAATAAACTACTTCATGGGAGTGTGGTGTGCATTTGGAGTTAATTGGGTTGGTGAACAGCGATGCTATAAGGAGTTGTATTAAGGAAAGCCAGATCTGAGGTGAATGAGGTTGAGGCAGCAGCCCTGCAAGGTCCCAACCTGTCAGACAGACTCGGCAACACAGAGAGGGGTGGTAATTGCTCATTGCACATAAATCCTAAATGCATTGCGTTTTCCAAAAGGCTTTTTCCACCTTTGGCTCAAATACAAACTCCAGCTCAAGGCCTTTACAGACTGTATGTCGGATTCAGTCTTTTACGATTATCACGTCACCAAATAAAAATCTTGATATCAACTTGGCCAGATTGTACAATTTGATTCAGTTCTGTCGTCGCATTCTGCGATTGGCTTGTGAGGCTTCATCAGCAAACTACATCAGCACCAGCAGCACAAGCCTCACTCTACGCTTATGCGCGGCTGAAGTGAGTTTGGAAAAACTAAAAGTATGCGTCTTTGAAATAGTTTTCACATATAAAGTCTGATGTCTGAATTCAGAATCAAATAGGCTTCCGCAAAATAACACGGTCGCTGTGGTAGAATATTTACTTTGATTGCAAGATTAGAGAAATTGTTCTTGCAAAGCATGTAAATGTTTAAATCGAACTTATATTAATCTGACTATTCACAATAATCATATTATTGTGTGCATACTCAAGTGAAGGCCAAGTTCCTATTGGTCAGTCACCAGGAATGAATCGTAACACCAGCCACACTACACGATAAAGAGAAAAAACTTCTGACACTACCAGAACTTTGACGGAGCCTAAAACTTCACTTAGTGGTACTTAAAACGGCAGACCTAGACCCTGTCATAAAGAACGAGTCAAGATGTCCGACAAGACCTAAGAATTTTCCCACAACTTGGACATATTGAGACACCAAAATCGTGGCATGAGACAGCTAAAATTGTAAAGTCTGTGGGGGGCTTCAGCTCTAGCTGGTCACTATGGAACTAGGCAAACAAGGATTTTCAGAGGAAAATTATTTTGTAACTGTCTAATTTATTTATATATATTTTTTTTGGGGGGGGGCTTTACATTAGGTTTATCTCATGCCAGTTGAGTAACACTGTAGGCTAACTACCCTAGTAACAACGCTAACATCTTTTTAGACTTGCTACATAATAATTTGACATAAAATGTAGCGTTTTTTAAATATTTTACCAAATCCAATACGCTAGGCTTTAAGTGGTGACATTCTAATATTGTGGGTTGGCAAGGATACAGTAACATGCACATTTGCATGAACTAATGACCAGTAAATTGCAACACACTGGGTTCTTTGGTTTTGGAGTGGGGCCAACAAGCCCTGCGAAATAAGGTTTCCAGGCCTCCCGGTTGGCGCAGTGGTCTAAGGCCAGAGACTCTGGGTTCGAGCCCAGGCTCTGTCGCAGCCGGCCGCGACCGGGAGGCCCATGGGGTGACGCACAATTGGCCCAGCGTCGTCCGGGTTAGGGAGGGTTTGGCCGGCAGGGATATCCTCGTCTCATCGCGCACTCGCGTCTACTGTGGCGGGCCGGGCGCAGTGCACGCTGTCCAGGTCGCCAGGTGTACGGTGTTTCCTCCGACACATTGGTGCGGCTGGCTTCCAGGTTGGATGTACATTGTGTCAAGAAGCAGTGCGGCTAGGTTGGGTTTCGGAGGACGCATGCTCTCGACCGTCGCCTCTCCCGAGTCCGTACGGGAGTTGCAGCAATGAGAAAAAAAGGGGTAAAATAAAAAGCCATGTTTTAGACTGGTTTAGGGTATCCAGATTTATTTTGTCACACCGTCCTTCTCTTATCCCGGGATTTACAGTATTAGCGGCTTAGGGGGCGCAAAAACAAACGCAAAAAAGACCATTGGGCATCTTACCAGAATGCTAACAAACTTTGCATAAGTAATAACGAATTTCTATGGCGGCTGCTAGCAAAATAATGAATCGCAAATACAGGCAATCCAGCTCAAGTTATACATATAGGAGGTACTGAATGTAATTTTAGTTGAGTTTGGACATTTACAAGCGAATGTAAACGAGAGACATTGTGCAAATGAATAAAGTTGACACGCATGCTTGTCTGAAGGAAGAACAGCACTGGCTCTGAAGCAGCATGTGTACACGCTGTGTCTGTGTGAAGTCTGGAGTCGCTAGGGCAACAGGCCTGCCTGCTCTGCTCAGAGAAGATGGGGGAGGAGCAGAAAAACGAGAACAGAGAGGAGAAAAAAACACAAGGAAATCAAAAGATGGCACTGGCAGCTGTACATTTAACTCATCTAAAGGGCTTAGACTTCTCAAACACAGCAGAAAGCTTAAACAATATGGTGCCCCATCACTTTATTCAGTAACTATTTAGATAACTAGCAAGTTAAACTTAGGAGTCGCGTTAATGTAGAATTCTTCATTTTTCTTTCCGGGAAAAATAAATTTAACGCATAAGAAATCTCTTGCTGCGTTTTGTAAACACAGATCTAAAGTGCTTCCCATTGTAATTTCTGCTCGGCATCAGACTACTTTTGTGCTTAAGTTGCACTTCTTCACTCGGAGGAGAATTCACAAACAGGCATTCTATTAGCAGACAGCACTCTGACTGATGTGTAGCTACTTCTCTCTGGCACTTTTCTCAGTGTAGCAAGCCTACTTTTCTCTAATAAAATGCAGGATTAACTTGAAGCAAAACATTAGGAAATGTAGCTGGCTACATTCTTTCTATGATAAACATCAGAAATATGATGACCATGCATACAATGGCAAGAAAAAGTATGTGAACCCTTTGGAAATACCGGGATTTCTGCATATATTGGTCATAAAATTTGATCTGATCATCTAGGTCACAACAATAGACAAACACAGTCTCCTTAAACTAATAAACAATTATATGTTTTCATGTCTTTATTGAACACACTGTAAACATTCACAGTGCAGGGTGGGAAAAGTATGTGAACCCTTGGATTTAATAACTGGTTGACCCTCCTTTGGCAGCAATAACCTCAACCAAACGTTTTCTGTAGTTGCGGATCAGACCTGCACAACAGTCAGAAGGAATTTTGGACCACTCCTCTTTAAAAAAACTGTTGCAGTTCAGCAATATTCTTGGGATGTCTGGTGTGAACTGCTCTCAAGGTCATGCCACAGCATCTCAAATCGGGAGGTCAGAGGTCAGGACTCTGATGGGGCCACTCCAGAAGGCGTATTTCCTTCTGTTGAAGCCATTCTGTTGTTGACTTACTTCTGTGATTTGGGTTGCTGTCCTGTTGCGTCACCCAACTTCTGTTAAGCTTCAATTGGTGGACAGATAGCCTAACATTCTCCTGCAAAATGTCTTGATAAACTTGGGAATTCATTTTTCCATCGATGATAGCAAGCTGTCCAGGCCCCGAGGCAGCAAAGCAGCTCCATCCACCATACTTTACAGTTGGGATGAGGTTTTTGATGTTGGTTGGCTGTGCCTTTTTTTCTACACACATAGTGTTGTGTGTTCCATCCAAACAACGCAACTGTAGTTTCATCTGTCCACAGAATGTTTTTCCAGTAGCGCTGTGGAACATCCAGGTGTACTTTTGCAAACTTCCGATATGCAACAATGGTTTTTTTGGACAGCAGTGGCTTCTTCCGTGGTGTCCTCCCATGAACAACATTATTTTATAGTGTTTTACATATCATAGACTCGTCAACAGAGATGTTAGCATGTTCCAGAGATTTCTGTAAGTCTTTAGCTGACGCTAAGATTCTTCTTAACCTCATTGAGCATTCTGCGCTGTGCTCTTGCAGTCATCTTTGCAGGACGGCCACTCCTACGGAGAGTAGCAACAGTGCTGAACTTTCTCCATGTAGACAATTTGTCTTACCGTGGAAGAGATACTTTTGTAACCATTTCCAGCTTTATGCAAGTCAACAATTCTTAATCTTAGGTATTTTGAGATTGTTTGTTCGAGGCATGGTTCACATCGGGCAATGCTTCTTGTGAATTGCAAACTCAAATTTTGTGAGTGTTTTTTATAGGGCAAGGCAGCTCCAACCAACAGCTCCAATCTCGTCTCATTGATTGGACTCCAGGTCAGCTGACTCCTGACTCCAATTAGCTTTTGGAGAAGTCATTAGCCTAGGGGTTCACATACTTTTTCCAACCTACACTGTGAATGTTTAAATGATGTATTCAATATAGACAAGAAAAATACAATAATTTGTGTGTTATTAGTTTAAGCACACTATGTTTGTCAATTGTTGGGACTTAGATGAAGATCAGATTTATGCAGAAATCCAGGGTTCACAACTTTTTCTTGCCACTGTAATTTTGCAAAAAATGTATTGCTTTTTCATTGTAAGCTCATGTACTTGTGTAACTTCCAGCCAAATACCGTTGACTTTTGTTGTCATTTGTTGAAAATTAAGCTATTTTCTGCCGAATGAGTTGCACTAATGTATTTTCTGTGAAGGAAAACTATAGTTGCACGTCCCTGATCACTCTATTGAAGCAGGTGAAATGAAGAACGTGATCTGCTTTATCGCCTATAGTATTACACAAGTTGACTGCAGGTATTTACTTAAAAAGTAGCTACAAATATTAAAATGTATTGATAAACATTAAAGAAATAGTTTCAACGGAATTGACGGTATTAAAAAAACATCCTGTGGCTATTTCCAAATACCCTGGTATATACGGTATACTGTCCAAGCCTACTATGTTTTACATTCTCCTTATTGTAATGTTCCATAGGGTCATCCTATGTGGTACCCTATTGTATTTGAAGTGAAAATGTGGAAAATATCTCTGTGTGCATGCGTGTGAGAGAGAGAGCGAGATGAAGCAGTCAAGGTACAGAAGCACACTGTACTACCTCCTTTTCAAATCAGCTGTCAGAGTTGCATTGTTACTCCTACACGATAGCATCTGGCCATCAGCTCTGTAAATATCATGTTTTTCCTTGTGGAAAAGCAAACCGCCTCCCATTACTGCCTTCAACACAAGAATTTCATATGAACAGGACATCCTGGGTTTTTTATTTTTCAAAGTCAAATACAAAACATACAATGAAGACTCAAATGGCTTTCCCTTTGTTTGGGGGTGGTATGAACCAACTGTCATACACATCAAATCCCACACATATTAATTGCTTTATCAATAGCCTGACTTTGATATTTGATAGTTTTACAGTTAATGGCTTAATATACAGATGAGCACATAACAATGAGCTTCAGGTTATATGAAAACATAGTTCTTATAATAAAGCATCTGTATATGAAACTAGCATGATGCACATGCATGACAATTATTTGCAGGTAAACAATCAATAAGAGAAAAATGTACCTTTGTACAATACAGGTGCATGCAGCTGCATAATACTTGCATTATGCAGTATAGCCTAATTGAAATATTGTCCATGCCATTCCATATACACACAAAAGTATGTGGACACCTCTTCAAATTAGTGGATTAGTCTATTTCAGCCACACTCGTTGCTGACAGGTGTATCGAATCAAGCACACAGCCATGCAATCTACATAGACAAACATTGGCAGTAGAATGGCCTGTACTGTAGAGCTCAGTGACTTTCAACCTGGCACCGTCATAGGATGCCACCTCTCCAATAAGTTAGTTCGTCAAATTTCTGCCCTGCTAAAGCTGCTCCGGTGAACTGTAAGTGCTGTTATTGTGAGGTGGAAGTCTAAGAGCACCAGCTGCTCAGCCACACAAGCTCACAGAACTGGACCGCTGAGTGCTGAAGCAGTAGCACGTAAAAATTGTCTGTCCTCAGTTGCAACACTCACTACCGAGTTCCAAACTGCCTCTGGAAGCAAAGTCAGCACAATTCGTGCTTCTATATCCTGTTTCAGCATGTCAATGCCTCCGTGAACAAAGCGTGGTCCATCCATAAATGGTTTGTTGAGATCAGTGTGGAAGAACTTGACTGGCCTGCACAAAGCTCTGACCTCAACCCCAAACAACTTTGGGATGAATTGGAACGCTGACTGAAAGCCTGGCCTAATCGCCCAACCTCACTAATGCTCTTGTGGCTGAATGGAAGCAAGTCCCAGCAGCAATGTTCCAACATCTAGTGGAAAGCCTTCCCAGAAGAGTGGAGCCTGTTATAGCAGAAAAAGGGTGGACCAACTCCATAATTAATGCCCATGATTTTGGAATGAGATGTTCAACGAGCAGGTGTCCACACACTTTTGGTCATGTAGTGTAGCTTGTGACAAAAGCCTCCCTGTTTCAGAAAATTAAATAAGATCGCAGGCTACTTGAAGGTTGAACAATTATGTATTTTAGCTAGTGTGCAAAACACCAGCTCAAGCTTCAAAACTGTTAGCAAGGCTTCAGACTTCAAAATTAGGTATTTCGAAGCCATATTATGCAAGACTCTACTGCTATGTATAATTTGAACAGACTTCACTCTGACAGTGAGACGTTCAATGAAATACAATTAGTCTCAGCCTTCACCCTAAATAGTATTTACTATAATACAGCTATTTATTTGACATAAAATGAAGTATTCAAATCCTGAACAATCCATTGAATGAATCATTTGACGTGCGCAAAAGTTCGTAAAAAAAAGTTTAGCCTTTAACTGTAGCAAGTTATGGGATATATTTTGCTGATTGTTGTAACAGACACGGTGGAGACGGAGCAACACGCGCAGTCTGTCTGAAAATGTTGGCGCGCGTACGCACACACAGGACTCCCCGCTCGAATGCCAATAGTTGGACGAATGTAAATCTAAAACGTAGATAAATTATGACAGCATTTGAACTTGCTATAATGTGTATATCAAATTCGTATCCTATGAAAACCCGAGAGTAAATAGAACAGATCAAAGGAATTCGCAAGTAACTCACCACTTCTCGTTTGACACTGTTCCAAGTGTCAAAGCCTCAGCAAAGGTTATCACCGTGAGTCAATGTACTTTTACTTGACAATTCATTACTGTCATCTAATCAAATTAAAAGGTAGCATTTCGTTTTTGACATGGAAGTAGCCTAATTTCGCTCAACAGTCGTATTTCAAGGAAAGACAGAGCGTCTCTATCGCTCGCGGAGCTACAACTGCAGTCTCGATAGAAAAGCAGTAGCAGGTTCTCAGCAAGTCTTCCAAACCGCTAGTCACGTGGAGTAGACGCTAAGTAAATGCAATGTTCATTTTATTTGAGTCTCTAACATAAGTAAACAAATTATTGCCATGATAGGGAATTTAAACTTTGAATTAGATTCCTTTCTATGTCCTTCCATATTTCCTTGCTTTGCTTAATATCAAATCTGATATTTTTATTGTATTTATTTAACCTTTATTTTACTAGGCAAGTCAGTTAAGAACAAATTCTTATTTACAATGACGTTTACAATGATGGCCTACCAAAATGCCTCCTGCTGGAACAGGGCTGGGATTAAAAATAAATAAAACAATAAAATATAGGACAGAACACACATCTTGACAAGAGAGACAACACTACATAAAGAGAGACCTAAGACAACAACATAGCAAGGCAGCAACACATAACACAGCATGGTAGCAGCACAACATAGTAGCAGCACAACATGGTAGCAGCACAAAACATGGTACAAGCATTATTGGGCACAGACAACAGCACAAGGGAAAAGAAGGTAGAGACAACAATGCATCACGCAAAGCAGTCACGACTGTCAGTAACAGTGTCCATGATTGAGTATTTGAATGAAGAGATTGAGATAAAACTGTCCAGTTTGAGTGTTTGTTGCAGCTCATTCCAGTTAGCTGCAGTAAACTGAAAAGAGGAGCGACCCAGGGATGTGTGTGTTTTGGGGCCCTTTAACAGAATGTGACTGGCAGAACAGGTGTTGTATGTGGGGGATGATGGCTGCAGTAGATATCTCAGATAGGGGGGAAATGGCTATAAACTTGTTAGCTATGAACTTTCATGAAGCCAGTGTTTTCAACACTTTTCGCCTGGATTACTTCTTGGAAACTTTTGTATTTTTCTGTGAGCAACTGCACAAAGTTCTGCACAAATTCACATTTCCCCTTTTGACTGGTAGCCTAGAAGGCTATATAAATGTTGTAAATGTGCACACCACATGCCCTCTTTCCCCAAATGCCAGCTGTTGCCACCCTGCCTGCTGGTGGAGAAGGTGGAAAGCTTAAAGTTCCTCGGCGTACACATCACTGACAATCTGAAATGGTCCACCCACACAGACAGTGTGGTGAAAAGGCACAACAGTGCCTCTTCAACCTCAGGAGGCTGAAGAAATTTGGCTTGTCCCCTAAGACCCTCACAAACTTTGACAGATGCACAATTGAGAGCCTCTTGTCGGGCTGTATCACCGCCTGGTACGGCAACTGCACTGCCTGCAACCGCAGGGCTCTCCAGAAGGTGGTGAGGTCTGCCCAACGCATCACCGGGGGCACACTGCCTTCACTCCAGGACAGCAACAGCACTCAATGTCATAGGAAGGCCGAAAAGATCATCAAGGACATTAACCACCCGAGCCACGGCCTGTTCTCCCCGCTATCATTCAGAAAAAGCTTCTATCTCAAGGCCATCAGACTCTTTAATAGCCATCACTAGCCGGCTACCAACCGGTTACTCAAGCCTGCTGCCCTATATACATAGACATGGAATCACTGGCCACTTTAATAATGGAACACTAGTCACTTTAATAATGTTAATATACTGCTTTACTGATCTCATATGTACAGTGGGGAGAACAAGTATTTGATACACTGCCGATTTTGCAGGTTTTCCTACTTACAAATCATGTAGAGGTCTGTAATTTTTTATCATAGGTACACTTCAACTGTGAGCGACGGAATCTAAAACAAAAATCCAGAAAATCACATTGTATGATTTTTAAGTAATTGCATTTTATTGCATGACATACAGTGGGGAGAACAAGTATTTGACACACTGCCGATTTTGCAGGTTTTCCTACTTACAAAGCATGTAGAGGTCTGTCATTTTTTATCATAGGTACACTTTAACTGTGAGAGACGGAATCTATAACAAAATTCCAGAAAATCACATTGTATGATTTTTAAGTAATTAATTTGCATTTTATTGCATGACATAAGTATTTGATCACCTACCAACCAGTAAGAATTCCGGCTCTCACAGACCTGTTAGTTTTTCTTTAAGAAGCCCTCCTGTTCTCCACTCATTACCTGTATTAACTGCACCTGTTTGAACTCGTTACCTGTATAAAAGACACCTGTCCACACACTCAATCAAAGAGACTCCAACCTCTCCACAATGGCCAAGACCAGAGAGCTGTGTAAGGACATCAGGGATAAAATTGTAGACCTGCACAAGGCTGGGATGGGCTACAGGACAATAGGCAAGCAGCTTGGTGAGAAGGCAACAACTGTTGGCGCAATAATTAGAAAATGGAAGAAGTTGAAGATGACGGTTAATCACCCTCGGTCTGGGGCTCCATGCAAGATCTCACCTCGTGGGGCATCAATGATCATGAGGAAGGTGAGGGATCAGCCCAGAACTACACGGCAGGACCTGGTCAATGACCTGAAGAGAGCTGGGACCACAGTCTCAAAGAACCATTAGTAACACACTACGCCGTCATGGATTAAAATCCTGCAGCGCACGCAAGGTCCCCCTGCTCAAGCCAGCGCATGTCCAGGCCCGTCTGAAGTTTTTCAATGACCATCTGGATGATCCAGAGGAGGAATGGGAGAAGGTCATGTGGTCTGATGAGACAAAAATAGAGCTTTTTGGTCTAAACTCCACTCGCTGTGTTTGGAGGAACTGGTTCTTACTGGTTGGTAGGTGATCAAATACTTATGTCATGCAATAAAATGCAAATTAATTACTTAAAAATCTTACAATGTGATTTTCTGGATTTTTGTTTTAGATTCCGTCTCTCACAGTTGAAGTGTACCTATGATAAAAATTACAGACCTCTACATGCTTTGTAAGTAGGAAAACCTGCAAAATCGGCAGTGTATCAAATACTTGTTCTCCCCACTGTATATAGTGTATTCTATACTACTGTATTTTAGTTAATGCCACTCCGACATTGCTCGTCCTAATATTTATATATTTCTTAATTCCATTATATTACTTTTAGATTTGTGTATTGTTTTGAATTGTTAGATACTACTGCACTGTTGGAGCTAGGAACACAAGCATTTCGCTACACCTGCAATAACATCTGCTAAATATGTGTTTGTGACCAATAAAATTTGATTTGATATGGTGTGTTCATTCCCATAGCCATGCCAACAGCATGCTGTTCTATAGGATTTCCCACACAATGTGCTGTGTCAGACTTTCTGCTTGGCGAAGTGAGTCACCAGATTCCTTAGAGACCTCTAATTAATAACAATTTTCCTGACAGTTTTTTTACACTGAAGACAGGGAGAACCAGCTTACATTTTTTTCACTCACTTTGGTGCAATTTTCACAAGTATGTGGTAGATTTTGACAACTCTAGGCATAAAAGTCTAAACAGATGACCAGAATGGCTCATGTTTCAAAACTCACATTTTTAATTGACTGAGTACAACAAACAAATTCACGAAGTAATTTGTTCACTGCACCAAATCACTCTTTGAATTTGGATCTTAGTATCTGCTTGTCAAAATGTAATATTCACTTTACTTTTGATATGATTTTCTTGTAATTTGTAAACAGTACAACAAATTAGAATTGTAAGTCGGGAACTCAGGCCTCTTTCTAGAGCTACGACCTGCTGATCACTGACGTTATCATGTGTCAACCTTGTTTTTCTTACAGAGTTCCCAGTTGTCTCGAAACCACCATAAATCCAGAGAATGCCAGAATTTGATGACAAAATTTGCCCATGAAGGACCGCCGCACCACCTTCCTGTTCAAGTGAGCACAGCACAACAAGGTGAGTCCAAAAATGTCTTGTATGTTGCTGCAGAAATTATGTAATATGCCAGGGAGATATGTATACTGTAGCTAAGAAAGTAATACTAAGTGTATGTTGTGTAGTAAGCTGTTAGCAGCCCATGTGCCCCCTAATAAGTTGGTCTATTTCCCCCTCTTAATTTTGCCTACTGTTCTGACTTGGTAGTGCACATGTAGCCTATAACCTGTTTTAGAGAAATGTAATCACGGAATATTGTAAGAGCTTTCATTGTCTGCTTATATGCCCCTTTATTTATCCGACTGTTCTGACTTGGTGTACAGTGAGAACACTGCAAGAACGCCCCATGTTCTGAATCCTGTCGCTATACATTTCAAAAGTGCTGAACAAATAGTTATATTGACTACGTCCGTCCAAGCTCGCTCATTAATGTCTTAATCAAAATTACGGATTGCCTCTTATCCGCTTGTCGTCCCCTTATGCCATAGTTTGTACATCTCAATTGTCAGTAGAAACCACATTTGTTTAAGCAAGTCAGCCATATCCGCTATGTTTTCTTTTAAGGCAGTAAATGAGGAAGGCTGTGGGAGGAGGCTCTGTCCAATCTCAGCATGGAGAAAGCCATGCAATTGTTGTGGGCAGTGGCGACCCTTCATTCAGGGCAGTTTCGCTGCCAGACAAGGCTCCACTGATTGCCAGGTGTAGCAGTGGTAAGTTGTTGGGACTGCTGTTGGGACTTTGCTGTTGGGACAGCTTTATGTAGGCCCTAACAGCTTGTGGGCACCATTGTCACCATTATAGTGCAATTAATGTATTGTTTAGTGTTGTTGTGGCMTTGCTMGCATGCKCCCTCCRCKCCCCCCCCCCACAAAAAAATGTATTTGCCCCACCAAGATTTACATGCTAAAATCACCACTGGTTGTGGGGATGACATGGGAGCAGTGATGTATCCAAGTCGCGTCCTGAGTCCTTTGGTAGCGCTAAAGCTGTGGTTTAATAATTTAATCTACAATTCAACTCTAGCTAGGTAATGCAATAGCTAGCTAACATTTGCCGTTGTAGCTACCATGTTGAATTATGCAGGAAACAGTGACTTTCTGACATGTCACCACTGGTCCAGGCAAGGTATCAGAGCTCCAGTAGGGCGCCAAGTTGGACTGGCCAAGTTGCACTTCAGTGAATGAGCCGAGTCATCCATGCGACCTGGTTGAAGTTTTGCTTGTAGAAATGCAAAAGAGTGGAGCACATCGGGTGGCAGGTGGTGTGTTTAGCACTGAGAAGGAGAAAAGAGCCGAAGAGAGTGGAAGGAGCAAGAAGGTAGTGTAAGGAAGGTCCATCCCCCAGTCCTGGACCAAGGTTGTGCTGGACTGGCCAGTGCAGGGAAAGGTGGAAGTGGAGAGGGAGGTATGGCAGTTCTTCTCTTATCGTAGTTCTTCCAGGAGCCAGTGAATATCCGCAAAGTCTTTAGCCAAATTATCCTTTGGAGCTCTGTCATCACCATCTTTAGCATCATCTTGCTCTGAGGTTGCCTTCGTAACTGTGGGTTTGTTTCCCCAGTTTGGTGCATCTTTCGATGGATTACCATGTTGGTCGATTGAGTGTTAAGACTCACACAAAGGTTTAAAAAATGTAAGTTGGTTTCCCCCAAAATAGTCCAGGCAGACATCAAATCAAATCAAATTTTATTTGTCACATGGACCGAATACAACAGATGTACTTGCAAGCCCTAACCAACAATGCAGTTAAAAAAATATATATAAAAAATACAAAAACAAATTAAGAATAAGATATAAAAGTAACAAATAATTAAAGAGCAACAGTAAAATGACAATAGCGAGGCTATATACACGGGGTACCGGTACAGAGTCAATTTGCAAAGGCAGCTGTTAGTCGAGATAATTGAGGTAATATGTACATGTAGGTAGAGTTATTAAAGTGACTATGCATAGATAATAACAGAGAGTAGCAGCAGTGAGCAGTGTAAAAGAGGGGGCAATGCAAATAGTCTGGGTAGCCATTTGATTAGATGTTCAGGAGTCTGTTTAGAAGCCTGTTGGACCTAGAATTGGCGCTGCGGTACCACTTGCCATGCGGTAGCAGAGAGAACAGTCTATGACTAGGGTGGCTGGAGTCTTTGATAATTTTGACACCACCTGGTATAGAGGTCTTGGATGGCAGGAAGATTGGCCCCAGTGATGTACTGGGCCGTACGCACTACCCTCTGTAGTGCCTTGCGGTCGGAAGCCGAGCAGTTGCCATAACAGTGATGCAACCAGTCAGAATGCTCTCGATGGTGCAGCTGTAGTACCTTTTGAGGATCTGAGGACCCATGCCAAATCTTTTCAGCACCACACGGCCAGGTCTCTATGGCTGCCGGAATGGCTCATCTGGAGGAGTCGAGAACTATCAGAAGGGGCCGCAGGGAAGACCGGAGGTGCACCGTGAAGGCAGGGTGTGCTGTGGTGGCGGGAGGTATATCATGGAGGCGCACTGTGGAGAACACATTTCAAACATGACTTTCATTTTCACTCCGTGACAAGAGTCATTATAAACAAAGCCACAAGAGGGTAGAACACATTTCAATGTTGCATGTTAGAGGGAGGTAGTTGCAGAAACAATGGAATGGTTTAGTCGACTTCCTCACTGGTAGCCATGGGAGTGGCGAGGGAGGAAGAGGGAGGGGTGATAGTGACCGAAAAGGAGAGAGGTGCGGTGAGAGGGGTGATGGTGGTCAAGAAGGTGAGAGGAGCTGCGAGGGAGGATTGAAGGGGGAAAGTGTCCGAGAAGGCGAGAGGAGCGGCGAACGGAGGGGTGATAGTGGGCGAGAAAGCGAGAGGCACAGTGAGGGAGGAGGGGTGTTATTGGCCGAGAAGGCAAGAGGAGTGGCGAGGGAGGAAGAAAAGAAGATAGTGGCCGAAAAGGCAAGAGCAGCCACCATAAAGGCGAGGGGGGCCGCCGGTAGCGGTGTTTTGCTATGTCTTCCGTTTCTCCTAAATGAAAGGGAGAGAAGAACAACTCTGGGTAAGCCGAGGGCGGAACCACAGTAATGGACCCCGGCAGTGAGGCAGCATGCTGGGCCAGTCACAGGAGCCATCGAGAGTGGTGAGGTGACGGACATGAAAACCAGATCGAGAGCGAATCTACAGGGTTATCATAGGCACATCTGCTTTTCAATGGCTCAGCACGAACTTGCAGTACGGACTGTTTGTTAGGCAGATTTTGCTGGCAGCGCCACTTCAGCAAGTCAAATTCCGGGTATGTGTAAATGTACTCAGCGAATAACGATGATTCAGATATAAAGTGCTGAGCACAAGCACTTATAGTCCTAGATATGTAATAGATTTTTTATCGTTTGCAGTCATAGAACTGAACTAAGGCAGGTCAAGATCAATATGATTACTTATTCGGATCTGTAGTGGGATTATGTTAAACTGGAAACCACAGATAAGAAAAGTGCAAACCGGTATCAATACACTGACCCAAAAGGAATAACAGACTTTAAATTAAATCTTGCTTGGCATACCACAGCAAAATAATAAAATAAAAATGCTCCATATTTCTCTGGCCTTCAAAGCTTCCTCTGGACCAATTTCCAATAGTTTACATGGTTTGTGTTGCGTTCGTTGAATGAATTCACATTTTGACCCTGTGAGTCTTGGGAGTCTACTGAGACTCACTTTATTATTGTTCATGCCTCTGCAATGTGATTTACTGTGACTTTATTATTGTTCATGCCTCTGCAATATGATTTACTGTGACTATTATTGTTCATGCCTCTGCAATATGATTTACTGTGACTATTATTGTTCATGCCTCTGCAATATGATTTACTGTGACTTTATTATTGTTCATGCCTCTGCAATATGATTTAGTGTGACTTTATTATTGTTCATGCCTCTGCAATATGATTTACTGTGACTTTATTATTGTTCATGCCTCTGCAATATTATTTACTGTGACTTTATCATTGCTAGTAAATTTTAAGCTGTATGTTGTATAGTAGAGGTGTGCTGCTCTATCCCTGAGCCAAATGGGACAGTACAATGTAAAGACAGGGATATAGTAGAGTTACTGTATGTCTCTATGTTACTCCACTCTGACAGACTCAAACTAATGAATCATATTTTCTCCCATGTGGAATAAGTGTGTGTGTGTGAGTGTGATAGAGAGAGAGAGACAGTCTAGGGCAGGGGTATTCAACTCTTATTGTACGAGGTCCTGAGCCTGCTGGTTTTCTGTTCTACCTGATAATGAATTGCACCCACCTTATGTCTAGGGGGTTAGAGAGGGGCATTAGGTATTTCTGCCGGCGAGTCTGGGAATTTAGGCAGCTGTGTATCTCTGGGGAAAGACTTGGATTTGGGCAGCTGTGTGTCTCTGGGGAGAGACTGGGATTTGGGCAGCTGTGTGTCTCTGGGGAGAGACTGGGATTTGGGCAGCTGTGTGCTCTGGAGGAGAGACTGGATGTTTGGGCAGCTGTGTGTCTCTGGGGAGAGACTGGGATTTGGGCAGCTGTGTGTCTCTGGGGAGAGACTGGGATTTGGGCAGCTGTGTGTCTCTGGGGAGAGACTGGGATTTGGGCAGTGGAGTCGACGAAAGAAACAAAACACAAAAGCTCAACTTATCACTCAAACTGTAGGAGAGGATTTCTCAATAAGTTGAAAAACAGAGAGCGGTTATTGCTCAATTCTGTAAGATATAGTTAATAGGTGTTTTGGACCACACCACAGAGACCAAACTGATGTCACATCTTCAGTCGGGAAGAGGCTATGTGGACGTGTTTGATGGAACGAAAAAAATTGGCATGGTTGTTATCTATCTATGTATCTATCTATCCACTGTAGGCCTGGAATTTCATGGTTTTAGGGGCAAGGCCATTTGGCCTTCAAGGGCTGCCCAATCTGCCAGGGCACCAAGGCCATCTGCTAGGGCACTAAGGCCATTAACCAAAATAGCAAATTAAATTGATTTGAAAAGAAAAACTTGTGTATGCAAACTCAGAAATAAAAAGAAACGTCCCTTTTTCAGGACCCTGTCTTTCAAAGATAAATCGTAAAAATCCAAATAACTTCACAGATCTTCATTGTAAAGGGTTTTGTCAGGATTTGGCCAGGATTGTTCAGGATTTTGGTCACTAGATGCCCCCATTGCGCCTTTTTTGAACCTTTTGTTTTTCCCTTGTTCTAATTATTATTATTTGCACCTGTGTGTCATTTCCTTGTAGGTATTTAATCCCTTTGTGTTCCTCAGTTCTTTGCGCTGTGTTTGTATGTTAGCACCCAGCCCCAGCCATGCTGTGAACATATATTTCTCTTGTTGGATTTTCCAGAGGTTCTTGTTTATTTTTGGTTAGTCTTTTGAGGTTTGTTTTTTCCCTGCTGTTCTTACCACTTTGTGGATTTTCTTTGTATTTTGGAGGATATCCATTTTTTTCTCTTGGCTTTACTTTTGACGTTGTGGATTTATATTTTTGCCTGAAGATCTTTTACCTTGATTAAACCACCGTCTCTAGTACTGCTGTGTCTGCCTCATCTTCTGGGTTCTGCCGACTATTAGTGACTGTTTCTCACACCGGGTCCTGACAGGTTTAAAGACTGTTTCACATGCTTGTTCAATGAACCATAAACAATTATGTTTAGCCTCGGAGGAGGCTACACCTGTGGAACGGTCGTTAAGACACTAACAGCTTACAGACAGTAGGCAATTAAGGTCACAGTTATGAAAACTTAGAACACTAAAGAGGCCTTTCTACTGACTCTGAAAAACACCAAAAGAAAGATGCCCAGGGTCCTTGCTCATCTGCGTGAACGTGCCTTGAGCATGCTGCAATGAGAACTGCAGATGTGGCCAGGGCAATAAATTGCAATGTCCGTACTGTGAGACGCCTAAGACAGCGCAACAGGGAGACAGGATGGACAGCTGATCATCCTTGCAGTGGCAGACCACGTGTAACAACACCTGCACAGGATCGGTACATCTGAACATCACACCTGTGGGACAGGTACAGGATGGCAACAACTGCCCGAGTTACACCAGGAACGCACAATCCCTCCATCAGTGCTCAGACTGTCCGCAATAGGCTAAGAGAGGCTGGACTGAAGGCTTGTAGCCTGTTGTAAGGCAGGTCCTCACCAGACACCAGCAACAACGTCGCCTATGGGCACAAACCCACCATCGCTGGACCAGACAGGACTGGCAAAAAGTGCTCTTCACTGACGAGTCGCGGTTTTGGCCTCACCATGGGTGATGGTCGGATTCGCGTTTATCGTTGAAGGAATGAGCGTTACACCGAGACCTGTACTCTGGAGCAGGATCGATTTGGAGGTGGAGGGTCCGTCATGGTCTGGGGCGGTGTGTCACAGCATCATCGGACTGAGCTTGTTGTCATTGCAGGCAATCTCAACGCTGTGCGTTACAGGGAGACATCCTCCTCCCTCATGTGGTACCCTTCCTGTAGGCTCATCCTGCATGACCCTCCAGCATGACCAATGCCACCAGCCATACTGCTCGTTCTGTGCGTGATTTCCTGCAGGACAGGAATGTCAGTGTTCTGCCATGGCCAGCAAAGAGCCCGGATCTCAATTCCATTGAGCACGTCTGGGACCTGTTGGATCGCAGGGTGAGGGCTAGGGCCATTCCCCCCATAAATGTCCGGGAACTTGCAGGTGCCTTGGTGAAGAGTGGGGTAACATCTCACAGCAAGAACTGGCAAATCTGGTGCAGTCCATAGGAGGAGATGCACTGCAGTACTTATGCAGCTGGTGGCCACACCAGATACTGACTGTTACTTTGATTTTGACCCCCCGCCCCTTTGTTCAGGGATACATTATTCTCATTGTCTGTTAGTCACATGTCTGTGGAACTTGTTCATTTTATGTCTGTTGTTGAATCTTGTTATGTTCATACAAATATTTACACATGTTAAGTTTGCGGAAAATAAACGCCGTTGACAGTGAGAGGAAGTTTCTTTTTTTGCTGAGTTTACATGTACATAAAATGTCAAAGTGTAGGTGATAGCCTATACGTATAGGCTACAACCTGTAATGTCCAGAACGATTCTGAGATGTGGGGGGTGGCTACTTTGAAAAATATCAAATATATTTTGATTCGTTTTTTTGGTTACTACATGATTCCATATGTGTTATTTCATAGTTTTGATGTCTTCACTATTGTTCTACAATGTAGAAAATAGTAAAAATAAAGAAAAACCCTGGATTGACGTGTCCAAACGTTTGACTGGTACTGTATATATATTGGCTAAATGCCAGTCATGTTTGACAAATATAATGTAGGATCATGATTAATATCTAAAGGCTTGATTCTGTCGACATACTTGAAACACTGTTTGTTCTAATAGGAGAGAAAGGCCAGTACCTGTTGTGCACTGCAACATCACCCACCTTGCAATCTGAGTGGATTCAGACAACATTTTGAAACTATTTAACCAACCATAAACGTAATTGTTTAAAACCTGGACGTTTGACATTTTATGAGGCATATCTTACCATGTTCCAACTACAGGAATGTTAAGGGGATTATTTCATAAACACTTCCTCATATGCCATTGAAACCATTAGGGCCTATTTCTCTCATGTTTCTGTCACGCTTGTTGCGTCTTTAGATCTTCCCTCTATCTACATTTCTGAAAGATATTTTCATCTCTGTCATATGAAACCGCTCTGTTGCGGTGCACTTTTGAGAATGATGTTTTCCCACAAATTGCATTTTGGAACATTTGCTGCGTTTATAATGTGAAGAAATAGCCTAATAGTTTATCAACATTTTAAGCTAAACGTTCTGTTGCATCAGCCTCATTGCTTTTATTTACTTTTTGCACGGTGGTTGTATTAATTTGGGATCTATCACTTTCCATAACTGTCCCAAAAGTACAAGCTGACCAATAGAATAGGTCAGGGTTCCCCAACTGGCGGTCCACAGGTGATTTTTTTTTTGGCCCCCGAAGTTTTCTGAGCAAAAATAAATTTAAAAAACATTTTTTTCAAATAATTTTATTGTTGGACATAAAATACTATAAAAACACCAGCAAAACAGCTCCAAGTGATTTTAATTTTGGAAATCTGTTCCAAAGTATTCCCATGCATAATAGAGAGATATACAGTATGTGTTCGTATACAAATGTAAGCAAGGTTCGAAATTATTATGTTTTACTTCATTATATCTGTTTTCGCTTCTTGTGGTCAATTTGCAGTTTGCAAATTATTTGTAATTATGTTCCGGCCCTCTGAACATCTACTCAAGAACAAATATCGGCCCACGGCTGAATCTAGTTAATGATCCTTGGAATAGGTCAACTTTTGTACTATGGGGGATAGTACATTTACAGAGGCTAGTGCTTTTGCTGTTCTTTACTCATCTTGTTGGCTGACAAAAAGTAAAATGTGGGTAGTTCTAACATCAACAATATGCGGCTCGGAATTCAATAAGAAGTTTGCGCGTCGTTACATCCCCGATGTGTCTGTCTTCACTTGTAGCCTACTTCGGGACTGTGATGCCTGTGAGAAGGATCCGATCACATCATGGGCATTGGCTAATAAGAATTGAGATATCTGAGTGAGAGCCATGTGAGTGAGAGGTGCTTCGGAGGAGGCTACGGCGATTGGCAGCCGGGAGAAGGGAATCATAATTATTATATTCAGCACAAGGGCCACTTTTTTTAGAGGGCGACACAAGGATTCATTGACGGCCACAGCTGCCGATGCCGCAGGGAAATTCGAACCCTGATCCACTGTATCCATCTGTCTTATATAACTTTGTGAGAGGTTAAGGAGCAGTATTGCAGACCCTATCACTCCCTCTCTCTGGGTTCCATCACCCTGAGCCTGCTTTTGCCCCTCCCACACACAAACCCGTTACACACACACCTCACAGTGGAAAACAAACATCCTTCCTGCCCATGACATCACTGTGTTGGAGCTGGGCTCAAGGAGAGGAGGATGAGGAGGGAGAACAAGGCACCCCAGTCCCTGTGGAGAGCAGGGTAAACAGGGAGGGGGGTAGCAGAACGGCCGGACCCTCTGCTCTGCTCCTAGCCTCTCATGTCCCCATGCAGCCAGATGGCTGCCCGCACATCCTCTCAACACACACACAGCGCTCAGTCCTCTCACTGATCAAACGCTCCATTCAAGCAGGGCATTCATGTGGCTTGTTGTTAATTCAATCAGTATGATGAGTTGAAATCGTGGTCATTGCAGTGAAAGATGATTACATCAGATGCATGGGAACATAGGTATTTTATGATCTGATGGGTGGGAGAGTAGGACATCAGATCTGCATGTAAGATTCACATATATAGTTTACAGCGGATGACGGCTTTATTTCCACTGTGTGTTTGGTTGTGTACCTCTTTGAACCAAACAGTGGGAGTACATCAAACAACAGCATGTTTAATTTGATTTCATCAGAGTGCTTTACTGGCTCTTGTTAGAGGTGGACTTTGTTCAAGAAGTCACTCTGCATTTTCAACAGAACTGGGAGATGTGATGGTGTGTGTGTGCAATGTGCATAAGCAAATCAATTTCTTACGATTCAAGTCAACCTATGTGAAGTGAACGACTGTGCATTCCTAAAGAAAACAATGTTCAGAGTGAAAGTCCAGTATGCTTTACAACTACATTAGTTGTAAATGCATACGTTAGGAAGAAATAGGACAGAGTATGTGCACATACATACACTGGCTATGTTCAGGTGCTGGATATCCCAGTATGTTATATAAATCATGTTTATCAGCAAAGGAGAAGAATCTGCACTCCGATATAAACTCACAAATGAGTTTGAACATTATCACAATAAACACATCTGGGAGAATGTACATGTATTGCAGAGCAATTACATACAGTATAGGCCTACTGAATAGTGGGGCACCACATTGCAGCAAAGAACTGATGTTAAACTGGAAGAAAGCTTTACATGTTGCCAGTGAGAAACATAATTAAAACACTTGTTTGTTAAAGTTAATCATCTGTCCCCATTTGATTAGAAAAAACAATAGTTCATAAAAGAAAAAGTGTGGTTGAGGGGAGGAGGAAGTGTATTGACCAGTGCTGCAATTTGATTCCATTTTAATTGAGCAAAACCAGAAAGACCAGATTTCCCACATTTTGACCTTCACTACAGTAGGCCTATTTTGACCTAAGGTCAACAAAACACTTCTACACTTCCTTGAGCTTAAAATATCGCAGCTGTGTACTACTATTTGTATTTCTTTCCTTGTATAGCCTACTTTCCTTCATAATGACCACTATTGATAGTTAAACTGGATAGCTGTCCACCATATTACTGCTGCATAACAAGCTCTATTAGATCAGTGGTCCTATAGGAAAGGAAACAAGGAGAGGAAGCTACATACAATGCGGTACATCTCAAATCAAAAGCTGGTTCTCTCTCCTCGTCTCCTTCCCTTGATCTAAAAACAAATACAGTAGGTTAAAGCAAATGAAGGAAAGGATATGAGGAGAGGCCTCTTTAGACTGAGACGCACCCTCCCAAAGAGTTTCTTTCTCCTCATATTCCCTCTCACCTGCAGTGCAGTGCCAACACCGCGAAAACCATTCATCTCTCTCTCCTTGCCTGAAGGCAGCAGTTTAACTCAGACGTGAAAGCTGGAATTTCAGAGGAATAGTCCTGCCTGTATCAAAGTTAATACTCAGCCACTAGGGATCACTAGGGACGTGACCAAGAAAACCTCATATAACAGTAGGCTGTTATAGCCAATGTACTCCTCTAACAATCACAATCAAACTGTCCGGGACGAATGAGATCCTTAGAAGATCGCACTGTCTATACAACACAGTTCTTATGATGGCTTTTCCTCGGCTGTCCCTGATTCAATGGTAGACACCTAATTTTCAATATGTCACACCAGTCATTCAACCGGAGGTATAGGCTTACATCTCCCCGTCCCCAGCAGGCAGCAACCCACTCAGTTCTGTCCCCTTTATTGTTTTGCTGCCAGATAACTGGCCGGCCAGCTAATTTAGCAGACCAATGGCCAGACAGCCCCTGGTTATAACAAATAGCTGAAGATCCAATTCTATTTTCCAATGTCCAATTTGGTCTTTATTGCAGGTGTCACATCGAGATGTTCTCATATCCACACTGCAGGGGGCTAATGTAAGACAGACACAGGGTGCTGGAACCGGGATGAATGGTGGAGACTGAGTTTATTTCCTATTATGTTTCGATGGAGGGGGCTGTTAGAGAGGTTTCTGGATGTGAAGGGCAGATCATTCATCATAGATCATTGGAAATAGATGATCTGACACAGGGGAGAGTATAGACCCAGGAGGTGGTCGGCTTTGACAACTAGAATAAATGTTTGAGTCAATGTTTCTGACTCATTCTCAAAAAATGAAAAGTAGCTTTTTAAGGGCAGTCGCTCTTTAATGACAATGCAATCACTGTATTTACTAAGGCATCATCTGAACAACAATAAAAACATGTTTCCCCAATATGGGAAGTATTGTAAGATGTGAAATAATCAGTCCCATGTGAAATAACTTACCATTTCCAGAGAATTACTGTTTTTAATTGATCACTGGTTTGTCTATAATGGTCTCGTGTAGGTCTATTGACGTAGTCATGAGGGAATGTAAGCAGTACACACATTGGAAACACAACTCAATGAGTGGGAGTGTGTGGAGAAAGCTGAATATCTCCAGCCAGCTGATAACAGAAGTTAAGAATGTTGAACTTATCTAAAGTCAGGTCTGATACGTAGAATAACCTACAAGAAACTATGCTATACGTGTAGATGTTTCATAACAAACTAGCTTACCAGTACGATCTGCTTTCTAGGCTAACAAATATCTTTCAACCATTGATTGTCAGTCAAGTTCCAATGAGTCAACCCTTATGTCCATTACCTTATTAACCAGGTATGAAGACAGCTGAGGAGATATGCTTCTTAGAAAGTAAAGAACAGTGGAAGACAGCTGGCACATCAGTGGTTACAAGAGGTGTGAGATATGTTCTGTGTGTCATTGAATCCAAGCAGTTTAAATCATTTAAAATCACTTCAAACTCAACTGAGTATTTTCTTTGAGCGTCCTACTCCTTCTGCTCTTATCGTGGTGGACGTCACCCCGTTGTCCCATGAGGTCACAGGAGTTCCTTGACACTAGGTGGAGTGGCGACTGGTTGAGGACAGCCACTTCCCATTCTGCGTCACACACAATGGAAATACTCCCTCTGGAGAAGACCCAGGGAATGATGTCAGACCCAGGGAATGATGTCAGACCCAGGGAATGATGTCAGACCCAGGGAATGATGTCAGACCCAGGGAATGATGTCAGACCCAGGGAATGATGTCAGGATAGGAGTCAGGATAGATGCCTCGTTTTGCGATGAGGACAGATGCATGCAGAAGATTCAACACACATGCATATACACAGATAGTAAGCGCACGCTCTCTCATACATGCACGCGCTAACAACTTCTGCTTTAGTTAAGTGAGAGACATGTTCGAAACATCTTAAATAAACAATGAAAATGCAAATGTGTATTGAATAGTTCTTGAAATTCTATTGACACATCGATTACAAGGACAGGATGTTCCTGTAGATTTCATTGTTCCCAGAGCTACACCAGTAACACCACACACACCTCAGCACGGAATTGGAGGGTGGATACCGTACCAGTTGACAAGCAGAGGGATACTGAATAAAATTTGATTTGAATGCAATTGCCCAAGAGGGTTCTCAACTGTCACAATAAAGGATATGACATGCTCAGATCTTACTGTGATGCCATGAACATGCTAGACTACGGAAAGCCACACATTTTGTTTTCTAACTTTACCGCATGATGTGCATGTTGACCAAAAAAATTAAAAGTAGAATCACAATGTATAATCAAGAGACATACCCTGACACACCATCTCATCATGTATCCCCCCATGTCACCTGAGTCACAGCCCACCACCCCTCTCTACAAGATGCCAAGACACCATGGGCACCAGGTGGCCGGAGTGCCATCTTCATGGCAACCCTGTCTCCCTGGTGCGGTGGGGATCGTGCGCCAAAAGCCTGGGTACAGAGACGGACGGTAACACTAAACATTACATCTCCCCATCAATCTGCCGCTATGTTTCTGATGGATGCCAAGTAACGATGGAAGCTGCTTTAAGAACAGTGAGTGACCTTTAGAGTAGTTTGGATCCAGTCCTGGATGTGACTGCAGCAGAGGGTGGAATAGGGGATGGTTACATACTGCCCTCTGGTGGAGACAGGGAACCTTCACCCAATTTCAATTGTTACAGAAAAGGAAAATACAATACTGTAGCTTTATAGCGAGTATTCTGGATGTTTTCTGGTCTGTAATTTGTGATCGCTGACTCAATGTTTGAATAAATAGTAAGGAGAGGGTTTCTACTTACTCTCAGCAGCATATCAGCATTTCAATTTAAAATCACACTGTCCATGTTATTCTGTATAACAATGGTCTATGAACACATAACATGTCCTCAATTGGAGTACAATATTATAACTCAAACTTCCTTAAATAGTTTTATTTATTTTTAAATAAATGCATTTTTTTACAGTCTGAAAACAGCCGGCCATGCACTGCTGCTCTGGACATTGGAGGCAAACAATAAACAACTGTTATAGGAGGAAAAACTAGGCTAAGTTTGCTTCTTTTACTTCAGTTCACTTACAGACGTTTGTCTCAAACTCCAAGGTCTACTTTAACAAAAAGTGTCTCCTTCATACCAAAAACATTATTCAATTAAAAGCTACAATAGTGATCAAATCTGAAAATGAAGTGATACATTTTTGAAAAGGCACTGAACAGCAGAGTAAGGGTTTGGCAGCCTAGGGATGTGTCATTGGTGGTAGTTTACAGAGCTAGAGAGTAAGATCAGTGCCCAAAAAATGCAAGAAAATAGAATAGCAATGTAATTCAGCTTATAGGGGAGGCAACAAGAAAAAAGTACATTGAAAAGCCCTTTTATCAATGTTTGAGTAATAATAATATCTAGTGTGAGAAATCTTAATTAAATCCCAACCAACCTGGAGTTTGAGACTAGTGTTATCTTCATATATATATATATATATATATATATATATATATATATATATATATATATATATATATATATATATATATATATTCATGTTAAAACTCAAGACCGCAACATTGGCAGGCACACATTTTCATACTACACAATGTTGACAGATGGCTTTCCCCTCTCTTTTCTAGAAACAAAAACACACATCCCAAAAAAACAAGAAAAAAAGCAGCAACAAAATAACTGTACAATTCTATAAAACCGGTGTTTTTACATTAGTTACAAAAAACTAATACTTCATTTAATGTTCGTCCATACTGAGGGCAAAGAAAAAAAAGACTGCAAAATTAATTCCTCAAACTTGGTGACCTATTGCTGGTGCATAATAATAACGGTGCTGAATAATAACACTATACGGTGTAAGATAAAGAATGGCATTTAAAAGAGGAGGCTGCACTTGGGAACGCTGTTATTATTGTTAGTATCCCTCCAGCTGTACTACACAAGCACAATGCATTTGCAAGGGTCTGAGTCTCAAGGCAGAGCTGAGGTCTTTCCTTCATGTTGTGGACGCTGGACAACCCTCAGATACATGGCAGTATGTATCCGAGCCAAATCATTTGGGCACATGTTCCATGACAACATTCTTATTTGCATTTTCAGTAATTGCCTCAGAACTTGCCCATTAAAATTCCATCTCAAACAGAGTATCCTTGAGTGACCCCTTCAACCTTGAGAGTAGCTATGAGAACTAGGCATGGTTATTCAGCGGTTTACAGATAAGAAACTACAGGACATTCACCCTGCTTGAGCTCCTGTTGTGCTGACATGTTAACTAGTGCAGACAGAGAAGCGCTACTGTAGGTGTGTACCAAGGCTGTTTAAACTCTCCAAGCACACTTGTTAGCTGTTGTATGTAGTGTTTCACACAGAGGATAGGGGACACTCACTGGAGGTATGCTCAGACAAAAAAACAATGAATTGAACTACAGCTTATTCATTAAGGGATGCTCTACAGACTCTCCCCTAACCTTAATCCTTATCCTAACCCTTATTCTAAACTTAACCATTACCCTAACTGTCACCTCAAAAAGCAGTTGCTTATCAACAGATAGTTTGTTGATAGTATGGCCATCTGTAGAGCATCTACAGATGGAAAATCCAGATTATCCAAATAAAGTGTGACCAGGGATCATACATATACTGGAGAAGTGCTTACTGCGGAAGTGACTTCATATGGACTAGTTAGATCAAAGTGAGACTCTTTCATCAAGTGGAGAGGACACGGTGCCCAATTCTCTCCATGAGCTCGGGGTTCCTTAGCCTTTCCTTAACGACGGAAGGAAATTGACTCATATCACTTCCTGTCTCTGCTGAGAAAGTAAAAGCGTGTCACTGTTTTGCCGATACTCTTACTTTGAGGATTACTACTGCCTATAGTCACACCAAATGGAGTGAATATGTGGATGTACAATACGTGAGAGTGAGGTGGCACTCTGCAGCATAAATTAGACAGAGTATCATAACACAGGATGTCAGGCAGTACACAAACCACAACACACCAATTCAAAGACTCCGAACAGCACCACACCTCACCAAAATGACAACAATAAAACCAGAAAACAAAACAGGGACAAATAAATAAATAATGTGATTCTTCATAAGAACTGATACATGGTTTTGTGGGCTGGTCGGATTACGATGACGGCCTAGCTGAGAGGTTGAAGGGTCAATTTGATCAGTTCCTTCAGGGGAGTCAGAGTAGAAGGGGGGATTAAGAAAGAGTCTTTGGAATGGAGAGGTCTCCTGATGACATGTGATAGGTTCTCATGGACGTAGCTTTGTGATAGCTGCTTGAGGAAGAGGCGGCTGTCCCCAGTGCATTGGAGAGGGATGGGTGAGTGGAGAGGGGTCATGGGAGGAGGGGGGGGCGACGACTCCCAACTTCCTGTCAAATAATGTGGGCGATGGGGGAGCCACAGGCAGGGTTTGGAGTTAGTCTGGGCTGCAGCGTTGCGCAGAATATTAGTCTTAATGCAACAAAAATAAAGGGCATCAGCTTCTTAACAACAATGGCAATAATGGGTGGCCGCATGGGGCTCTAAAGCATGGTTCCATTTAAAACCACCAAAACAAATAAAATAAACCCATATGATTTAGCCACCACCCTCCCTCCCCTCTTGACCCTAAACTCTGACCCAGGGGGTCAGGTAGTCAGACCCAGCCGCTGGTCAGCTTGTAGAACATCTCCTCGTCCAGAGACTCGTTCTGGTCTTTGGCGCGTGTGGACAGGAAGATGTAGCCTCCAATGAACTCATGTACCACCTTACAGTCCACCTCCGCACATATGAAAGCCAGGCTAGGCTCGTCTGCAAACTCCACCGTCACCTAGGGCCACAGAATGATCACACAGTCAAAACTATAGGAAGGTTCATTTAGTAGAACAGAGATTCTCCTTTTAAAATGTACTAACCATGTGAAATGCCAAGCTAAGATGATGAAGCTAAAACAAATTGGTGGTAACTGTTCAGAGTATTAAATGCCTGTCTTTAAAACAGTTGATTTTCTGCTCTATAAGCTGAAATCCATACCATCTTGATCTCCCAGTTGACATTCCACTGCTTCATGTTGGCAAACCTCCAGGTCTTGATGGCGTCTCCGGTGCTGGCGTCCATCCGGATGAGACGGTTGTAGGTGATGCCAATCAGCTCGTCCCTCTTCCCACCCTGGAATCTGTGAATTACAGAATTCCAAGTGAGCTCACTGCTTGGGATGTGCTTATTGGAAGTAATAAGCTTATGTGTTTTCAACCATGCATCTTTGAAATCTGACAAAATCTCTGTTCGCTGTAAAAGAACAATCCCAAACACAGACAGAGGCAGGTGGGCAGACAGAGAGACCTGGGGGAAGAGATCTGTTATATCAATAAAGGAGTGTATGAAGAGACTTTGGAGAAGAGAGGGGAAACTCACTTGGCCAGGAAGTGAGTGATGCCAAACTCAGGCAGGGACTGCCACGCCTGGATGAAGCGCATCTTGGCCTCGATCAGACTCATCTGGGCCACGTTCTGGTGGGCCTCTAGGATCCGGGCCGAAATCTGATGAACACACAACAAAAGACTGTTGAACACACACGTCACAGACCACCACTCTGAAACCAAGCCCCAGACACACACCCGCACAGACATAGGTCTACTGTGCACACATGGCCCTGTCCTATAACCTCCCAAACCCAAAGACACCCAACACCTCCCCATAAATATAGGAAGGCACACAAGGTAACCAAATTAAAGTATCAACAAACATTTGAGATATGTGACCCTCCACAGAGGCCAGTCTAAGGGCCCATGAAGTGCCTCCCCACCCCGGTGTATGAGTCAGTGGGATGAGCAGAGAGATGCTGACCTGGGTCTTCAGGACAGACTCACCACTTTACTATTATAGAGTGTGTTAGTAGTTGAAGGAGAAATTAGAGGGAATGAGGATCGGACAAAACACAAGCTAGCAATCACCCTTGACCGGGCAGTTTATTTTTCTAATGTTAAAGGTGAAACTAACTATTGAGACTATGTTACAGATCTACTGGTAAATCAAACACGACCCAAAGACAAACCCATCTCCACTTACCAGGTCCCTGATATAGCCTGGCTGAAGCGGGAGGGAGGCAGACGGAGGGATGGGAGGACAGCGCAAAAGGAGGGAAGAGAGAAAACAGAAGGAAAGAACAAAGAAAAACAAGCAAATGAGAACAAGGCCAATGAGCCAAGAAAACAGCTTCAAAACAACGTAGCATAATCAGAAGAGGCTAAATTAACAGGAACATTTTGATCTCTGCAGGATCATGCAGCAGTCTCCATAGGGAGAGAAAGCAGTCTCCATGGGGAGAGAAAGCAGTCTCCATGGGGAGAGAAAGCAGTCTCCATGGGGAGAGAAAGCAGCAGCAGCAGCAGTCTCCACAGGGAGAGAAAGCAGCAGCAGCAGCAGTCTCCACGGGGAGAGAAGCAGCAGCCAGCGCAGTCTCACGGGAAGAGAAAGCAGCACAGCAGCAGTCTCCACGGGGAGAGAAAGCAGCACACAGCAGCAGCAGCAGTCTCCACGGGGAGAGGAAAGCAGCAGAGCAGCAGTCTCACGGGGAGAGAAAGCAGCAGCAGCAGCAGTCTCCATGGGAGAGAAAGCCAGCAGCAGCGAGTCCTCCATGGGGAGAGAAAGCAGCAGCAGCAGCAGTCTCCATAGGGAGAGAAAGCAGCAGCAGCAGCAGTCTCCATAGGGAGAAG
>NC_036843.1:15621748-15626625 GCF_002910315.2 Salvelinus sp. IW2-2015 | reverse complement strand
GGGAGAGAACACCAGCCAGTCAGCAGCAGTCTCCATAGGGAGAGAAACCAGCAGCAGCAGCAGTCTCATAGGGGAGAGAAACGCCAGCAGCTCGTCCATGAGGGAGAGAAACCAGGAAGCAGTCTCCGTAGGGAGAGAACCAGACAGCAGTCTCCTGGGGAGAGAAACCGCAGCGCAGTCTCCATAGGGAGCGAGAAACAAGCTAGCAGCAGCAGTCTTCAGGGAGAGAAACCAGCAGACAGTCTCCAGTAGGAGAGAAGCACCAGAAGAAAACCATCAGCCAGTTCTCATAGGAGAGAGCACCAGCAGGCTAGCAGTCTCCATAGGGAGAGGAAAGCAGCAGCAGCAGCAGTCTCCAGGGAGAGATAAACGCAGCAGCAGCAGCAGTCTCCATGGGAGAGAAACAGCGCAGCAGCAGTCTCCATGGGGAGAGAACAGCAAGAGTCTCCATGGGAGAGAAAGCAGCAGCAGTCTCCATGGGAGAGAAAGCAGCAGCAGCAGCAGTCTCCAGGGGAGAGAACCAGCGCAGCAGTCTCCATGGGGAGAGAAACAGAGCAGCAGCAGTCTCCATGGGGGAGAGAACAGTAGCAGAAGCAGTTCCATCGGGAGAGAAACCAAGTAGCAGCAGCAGTCTCCAAGGGGAGAGAAAACCAGTAGCAGCAGCAGTCTCCTGGGGAGAGAAAACCAGTAGCAGCAGCAGTCTCCATTGGGAGAGAACCAGTAGCAGCAGCAGTCTCCATGGGGAGAAACCAGTGCAGAGCAGTCTCCATGGGGAGAGAAATGACCAGCAGTCAGTCTCCATAGGGAGAGAAACCCAGCGCAGTCTCCATAGGGAGAGAAACCAGCAGCAGCAGCAGTCTCCATAGGGAGAGAAACCAGTAGCAGCAGCAGCAGTCTCCATGGGGAGAGAAACCAGCAGCAGTCTCCATAGGGAGAGAAACCAGCAGCAGCAGTCTCCATAGGGAGAGAAACCAGTAGCAGCAGCAGTCTCCATAGGGAGAGAAACCAGCAGCAGCAGCAGTCTCCATAGGGAGAGAAACCAGCAGCAGCAGCAGTCTCCATGGGGAGAGAAACCAGCAGCAGTCTCCATAGGGAGAGAAACCAGCAGCAGCAGCAGTCTCCATAGGTAGAAAAACCAGCAGCAGTCTCCATAGGGAGAGAAACCAGCAGCAGTCTCCATAGGGAGAGAAACCAGCAGCAGTGTCAGTATATCTGTCAGGGCAAGCAGAGGGTTTAGGACACAAATTATTACACAAACTGATTTAATTGATTTACAAGTTTGAAACATTTCATTGGAGCTTTTATGACAGTAAATCTTGTTTAATTTTAGAGTTAAGTAGCTACTGTACTAGTAGGGCAGGCCATTCATCTTGTGTATGCAATTCATTTCATGCCCACACGGTGGGAACACATACCAAGGCATCACACAGCTCAAGTAAACACCACTACAGCCCTCTGCATTAGATTATCTAGCAATATCCTGTTGTTTGTTATTGTGCCTGCCCAGTTTGCTTTCTCTTATGTAAAACTATGTTTAGCTAGGAAGTTAGGAATCCATCTAGCCTAACTCCCAGTGATCTATAAATTCCTTTGCATATCTGCTGGGAATTGCAGCGTGGAAGTCACATCGGGGGAGTCGGAGGAGAGGAAGTATGGAGAAAAAAAAAGGAAAGAGTAGAGGCAGCACCCTGCAAGCATCTCTCCCACAGCACAGCTGACTGACGCAGTGGCAGGTTGACCTTTATTGTCATGAGTCGTCATGAACGCAGAACTGAGCAATTCCCCGTAGAATGAAAACATTTGCTATTTTGTAGAAATTCATGACACCAAAAATGTGCTTTTTGGTCTTAATTTCAGGTTAGGGTTAGACATTAGGGTTAGCAGTGTGGTTAAGGTTAGGTTTAAAATGTTATGACTTTATGGCTGTGCCAGCTAGTGACCACTCTGCAAAGCTTTCACCAGAACAAGATTCATGATGAAAAACATTGACCTGCAACTGAGTAGCTGAAAGAGTGGCTTTTCCCAGCCTGGTTTCCCACTCTGCATTCCCAGACAGGACTCATTTCCTGAAGCTCCCAAACAAACAAACTCCCAAACAACTGTATGTCCACAAGCATACAATACCTGCACTCTCTCACATACACAACTACAGTACATACACACAGTCTCATGAAGGACACACACACCTTCTCTGAACACACCGCCAGCGGCCCTGTCCAGGCAGAGAAGTGAGGGGTGTTTCATGTGGTGCCTTAGGAACATCCCCTGCCTGCCTGGCTGGAGCTCAGAGCCCCGAACTGAGACTGGAGCTGGGCCAGAACCACAGTCCCATACAGACAGACCCGCAGGCCTGTGGAGAGAACCTAGGAGGGGTGCTACTATGAGATCTGAGGGGAGGCACATTTTTTCTCACACATGCATACGACACACACACACCTATCCTGTTTTTGGGCAGCAATGCAGAATAAACCAGTCTGTCTCCTTCTTTGGGACAAAAACACCATTCCAGTGTGATCCAGCAGACACGGTAATGACTGTTTTTAGGATGTCGACCCTGGATAGACATTTCCTGTTTGATTAGCTCTCTCCTCCCTTCTCACTCACACTATGAGTGGTCTTTGCCTATGCTCTTCTTCTAGACGACAGAGATTCACGTAAGGCTGAAGCTATGGTTACAGTCCAAACCCAGACTAGTACCGAGACATCACTTAACCAACACACACAAAAAAGAACCTCCCACTTTTCCTACACAGCTTAAATCAGAACCACATTGAGTGAGTAAGCGTGGGAAGACCACTCCCCCTCTCATTGTTACCGGTATACGCATCAGCCTGTTATATACGTTGGAATTTGATAAATAAAGAGCACAATTTTACTGTTACTTAAAAACGTAAGTTAATCTCTGCCTATGAGGGCCTAATGCGTAAATGTGACTGTCATTGATTGGCTTTTGGTGGTTTGTTTCGGATTTCTCAGTAAGACAACTCCTTTAGGTTGAGTCTCTTTCTCTGGCTGTGACTCTCAACCTTTAGTAATATATTAGTTTCCTCTTCTTCTTTCCTTCTTGTGTGTAACTGGTGTGAAATGGCTAGCTAGTTAGCGGTGCGCGCTAGTAGCGTTTAAAATCGGTGACATCACTCGCTCGTGGGTGACCGTTGATGTGTGCAGAGGGTCCCTGGTTCAAGCCCAGGATGGGGCGAAGAGAGGGACAGAAGCAATACTGTTACTTGAGCACAGATCTGGTAGGATATGGATGGGTGAAATTAACATGGTGGACCTCAATCCAGTCAACTAGCTTCCTTTCAGAGGTACATGACAGAAGGGAGACTAGGGAAGGAAGCTGATTAGAGTAAGGAGATAGCCTTTGAGCGTGACTTGTGGTAATCCTCTCCTTTAGACTGCTGTCCTGGGTTCCCCTTGGAGCGGGAGGGGTCGAGGGCGGTTGCATTCCTGTGCAGGACAACCCAGATGCCAGGAGGCACCCCAGGCCAGCTGGGAAGTAAACAACAATCTCTACCCTGAACACTGCTCTGCCCATCTCCTCCCCCTTCGTCTCTCTCCATCCTAGACTATCCTTAAACCTTCACCTGACTAACATCAACTCATCTGAACATGATTAAGGGTTGTTGACATAGCTTTTGTCAGTTCACTTGCAGTGTAGAAATATGCATCTGTATGCATGCGTATTTGAATCCAGGGAGTGATGGGCCAATCATCTCTTGTCTACATTGATGGGGTATCCTCTCCACACAGCCCCTGGCTAGTTACCTGCTTGTTCTTGTACTTCTTCAGGTAGCGCGGCGACACCAGGCACTCAGAGTTGATGTCGTTGGTGACAGCTGGCTCGGCGATGAACTGCGGGTCAGGGTTCATGTGCTGCATCTTGAGGAAGGACAGAATGTTCTGGACCTCCAGGTTATAGGAGCTGTCTGCCATGGTCTTCCCCTTAGAGGCCAGGCGGCACGCTGCCATCCAGTGGGCATATGGCTTCTCCTGCATGGGAAGGAGGGAGGTGGTGGTTATGCTGAGGCCAATGACATACAAGGCTTTTCATTAGGTCCTAGGGTACTTTCCCATGTATGTGGTAACTGCAATATTTTCACCTACACTCCAACTATTGGCACAAATCTGATCAGTCTTAATATGTTTCCAAGTCGCTTTTAAATGTAACACCATGAGTAAATGTATTGCATTCTTGACATTGTGACAGATGGTCCTCCATGCAGCCAGAGGAAGCCAGAGAGCCACACTCACAGCATCACACCGCAGCCAGATCTCGTTCATGCCGTCAGCCACTGGGATTAGCAACTTGATGTTGAATTTCTGACTGGAAATGTTCACATCTGGTGTTACCTCGCAACCTACAAAGACAAGGAAAAGAGGAAGGGAACAGGAGGGGGTTAAAACCATCCATAACACACCACTGGGGATCACACACACTTAGGTCATAAAGGAACTGTTGCCTTCTTCAGTGTGTGTGTGTGGGGGGGGGTCCTGGTACCTCTTAGATTCATTTGGAGGGAGGGTGTCCCATGAGCCTCCTCTTTGCTCTTGTAGCAGGAAATTGTGATGTCCTTGAACGTGCACCAGTACTGCTTGTAGCCTTTCAATGTCAGTTTTTTTGGCCTGGAAAATACATAGAAGAGAGAGAGCGGCAGAGAGAGAGAGAGAGAGAGAGAGAGTAGCGGCAGAGAGAGAGAGAGAGAGCGGCAAGATGAGAGGAGAGAGAGAGAGAGAGAGACGCGGCAGAGAAGAGGAGAGATGAGAGAGAGAGCGGCAGAGAGCATGAGCCCGGTTTTGGAGGTGGAGTATAGCTACTATACAGTCCCATTCATTAGTCAGACGGCACTATCGCATTCAACTTTCGTCCATTAAAA
>NC_036843.1:15617695-15621368 GCF_002910315.2 Salvelinus sp. IW2-2015 | reverse complement strand
CCGCAGAGAGAGAGAGCAGAACGCAACGAGAGAGAGCGAGGGAGAGCGGCAGCCAGAGAAGCAGCGACCGAGAAGCGCAGAGAGAGAGACGAGAGAGCGCAGAGAGAGACGCAGATGCGACCGCAGAGCGGCAGAAGAGAGAGCGCAAGAGAGCGGCAGAGAGAGAGCGAGAGAGAGACAGCGGCAGAGAGAAGAGACGGCAGAGAGAGAGAGCGGCAGAGAGACGAGACAGCGAGCAGAGAGCGCAGAGAGAAACGAGACGAAGAGCGCAGAGAGAGAGATCGAGAGAGCGGCAAGAGACGAAGCGGACGAGAAGCGCAAGAGAGAGAGAGCGAGATGAGAAGAGCAGAGAGAAACGGCGAGAGAAGAGCAGAGAGACGCGTTCAGAGCGCCAGCGGCCAGACCGAGCGGCGCAAGCAGCTGGCACAGCAGCGCGCAGAGCGAGCGAGGACCCGGCAGATGAGAGAGCGAGGTACATGGAATTAGAACCGCAAAAGTACTTTTTATGCTGCAACCATGCATCAAACACAGACTACTCGCAACGTGCAAGTGAGGAAACACCATCCTCTGGTGGGAAAATGTTTTCATGCAGATTTTGGAATATTCGCATGAGAATCTGTTGCCAGTTGGATTGGAAAACCTAGCTCCTCATCAGTTTTTCAAATCAAATCAAATGTTATTCGTCACCATAACACATGCTTTAGCCAGATGTTAATGCGAGTGTAGTGATAAAATGCCTTCTAGTTTCCAACAGTGCAGTAATATCTAACAAGTAATCTAATAATTCCCAGCCAACTACCTAATACACACCCACAAATCTAAAGGCCGTGAATGAGATATGTAAATATAAGTATACGGATGAGCGCATGCCAAACGGCATAGCGCAACGTGCAATGTGATGGTATAAAAATACCAGTATATGTGTACATGTGCATGAGATAATGCATAATAATATAATATGTAAACATTATTAAAGTGCATTATTTAAAGTGAATAGTGATCCATTTATTAAAAGTGTCACCTGATTGTGGTCTCAATGTATGCAGCAGCCTCTCCTGAGTATTTCTGTTTTTCCTATGCTTCCTGCCTGATGTTTTGGTCACTTGAATGCTGCTGTGCTTCACCTCTAGTGCGTAGCATTGAGACGGAGTCTACAAACCCACACCAAGTGGCTCAGTAGTGCAGTTCATCCAGGATGGCACATCAATGCGAAGCTTGTCGCAAAAAGGTTTTGCTCTGTCTGTCAGCGTAGTGTCCAGAGCATGGAGGCGCTACCACGGAGACAGGCCAGCGTACATCAGGAGACGTGGAGGAGGCCGTAGGAGGGCAACAACCCAGCAGCAGGACCGCTACCTCCGCCTTTGTGCAAGGAGGAGTACTGCCAGAGGAGCACTGCCAGAGCCCTGCAAAATGACCTCCAGCAGGCCACAAATGTGCATGGTGGAGTTGCAATTCAACGGCTCAGATACGAGACGTATGTGGCAGGATCTACAGGAAATTACGGACTACAAAAACAGCCACGTCGCGGACACCGACGTCTCGCTTCCAGACAAACTAAACACCTTTGCCCGCTTTGAGGATAATACAGTGCCACCGTCACAGCTCACTAACAAAGACTGCGCCCCCTCTCCTTCTCGTGAGTGAAACATTTAAACGTGTTCAGCCTCGCAAGGCTACTGGCCCAGACGGCATCCCTAGCCGCGTCCTCAGAGCATTCATAGACCAGCAGGCTGGTGTGTTTACGGACATACTCAATCTCTCCCTATTCCAGTCTGTTGTCCCCACATGCTTCAAGATGGCTACCACTGTTCCTGTGCCCAAGAAGGCAAAGTTAAGTGAACTAAATGACTATGGCCCCATAGCACTCACTTCTGTCATCATGAAGTGCTTTGAGAGACTAGTCAAGGATCATATCACCACCACCTTACCGGCCATACTAGAGACACTTCAGTTTGCATACCGCCCCAACAGGTCCACAGATGACGCAATCGCCATCACTGCACACTGCCCTATCCCATCTGGACAAAAATAATACCCATGTAAGAATGCTGTTAATTGACTACAGCTCAGCATTCAACACCATAGTACCCTCCAAGCTCATCATCAAGATGGAGGGCCTGGTCTCAGCCCCACCCTGTGCAACTGGGTCCTGGACTTTGACGGGCTGCCCCCAGGTGGTGAAGGTAGGAAACACCTCCACTTCACTGTTCTTGCAGACGACACAACAGTAGTGGGCTTGATCACCAACGACAACGAGACAGCCTACAGGGAGGAGGTGAGGGCCCTCGGAGTGTGGTGTCAGGAAAACAACCCCTCACTCAATGTCAAAAAAACTAAGGAGATGATCGTGGACTTCAGGAAACAGCAAAGGGAGCACCCCCTATCCACATTGAAGGGAATAGTGGTGGAGAAGGTGGAAAGTTTTAAGTTCCTGGGTGTACACATCACAGACAAACTGAAATGGTCCACCCACACACAGTGTGGTGAAGAAGGCGCAACAGCTAAAAAAAAATGAGCTTGTCACCCAAACCCCCCACAAACTTTTACAGATGCACAATCAAGAGCATCCTGTCGGGCTGTATCACAGCCTGGTACGGCAACTGCACCGCCCTCAACCGCAAGGCTCTCCAGTGGGTGGTGCAGTCTGCACAACGCATCACCAGGGGCAAACTACATGCCCTCCATGACACCTACAGCACCCGATGTCAAAGGAAGGCCATAAAGATCATCAAGGATAACAACCACCCGAGCCACTGCCTGTTCACCCCGCTATCATCCAGAAGGCGCGGTCCGTACAGGTGCATCAAAGCTGGGACCTAGAGACTGAAAAACAGCTTCTAACTGAGAAGTGGTCTGTGGTCACCACCTGCAGAACCATTCCTTTATTGGGGGTGTCTTGCTAATTGCCTATAATTTCCACCTTTTGTCTATTCCATTTGCACAACAGCATGTGKAATTTATTGTCAATCAGTGTTGCTTCCTAAGTGGACAGTTTGATTTCACAGAAGTGTGATTGACTTGGAGTTACATTGTGTTGTTTAAGTGTTCCCTTTATTTTTTTGAGCAGTGTATTAGCCCCACGCTCAGTCTCAATTCTGTTCCGAAAAAAAAACGGGAACAGTTAGCAATGCACAACGTCTCCCCCTCCCCACTAAAGAAATGTCTCATCATCTCCGCCCTGCACTGAGTAAGTGACAACGTCCAGACCACATTAAAAAGAGGGAGAAAAAAAAAATCAATAGCCCAGCCTACATAGACCTCCCCCAAAGCACATTGGTCCAAACGATTAGCCCTAATAAAACAGAAATGTTGGGGCAAATCCTTAAGGATCTATAGGATAAGTTGTTTGTTTTTATTAAAACGTAACAACAGGATAAGGCCATAGGCATAAAATTGACACATTGAGCTTCTCGTTAGGTCTGTAAATGTATTGTAAATCGACAGCCTATAGATGGTGGAGGCCTATGTGAAAATAATAATTTAATAATAAAAAAATTAAAAAGGGGGAAATAAAAGTAGTCTGAAACGTTAGTAGGCCTAGGTTAGGCTATAGAGCCTATCCCTCAGCTAAAAGAAAATAAATACAAATTAGACGGCTATAATGACATTTAGGGGGGCGGTGGGTCTTTGGATATCGGCTATATGTTGTCTTACCTCCATTAGTAATAACAGT
>NC_036843.1:15535195-15612695 GCF_002910315.2 Salvelinus sp. IW2-2015 | reverse complement strand
AAAAGAAAAAAAAACCAAAAAAAACAAGAAAAAAATCATAATAACAACAAAACAAAAAAAAAATAGATTCAAGAACAAATACAACAAAACGAATACAAAAAAAAATCAATATCTTACAAGAAATCTAAAAACGATATTAGAACAAGATATGTGTCAAATATCTACAATAAAAAAATCAACAAACAGTAAAAAAAAAAAAATCATAAACAAAAAATAATGAAAATATAGAATAAATGCAAAAAAAAAAAAAAAAAAAAAAAAAAAAAAAAAAAAAAAAGAAAAATAAATGCAGAAAAAAAAAAAAAAATTAAATAGTTAAAAAAAAAAAAATACTAACAATTAGTAGAAATTCTATTTTAAATAAAAAATAGAAGAAAAAAAAAAAAAATCAAAACGAATAAATATATGTGTTCGACAATAGTATAAATAAAATAAAACAAATATATTTAAAAAAAGAAAAAAAAAAAAAAAAAAAAAAAAAAAAAAAAAAAAAAAAAAAAAAAACAAAAAAAAAAAAAAAAAAAAATAAAAAAAAAAAAAACAAAAAAAAAAAAAAATAAAAAAAAAAAAAAAAAAAAAAAAAAAAAAAAAAAAAAAAAAAAAAAAAAAAAAAACAAAAAAAAAAAAAAGATACAAAAAGAATAAAAAAGAAAAAAACAAGAAAAATAAAAAAAAAAAAAAAAAAAAATGATCAAAAAAAATATAGTTCATAAAAACAATAATATCAAAAAAACAAAAAAAAAAAAAAAAAAAAAAAAAAAAAAAAAAACAAAATAAAAAAAAAAAAAAAAAAAAAAACAAAAAAAAAAAAAAAAAAAAAAACAAAAAAAAAAAAAAATAAAAAAAAAAAAAAAAAAAAAAAAAAAAAAAAAAAAAAAAGATTAAAAAATAATATCTACTAAAAAAAAAAAAAAAAAAATAAAAAAACAAAATAAGTAAATACTAACAAAAACATAATGTGATGCATTTAATAAAAACTAAAAAAAAGATAATATCTAAAACATAATTGAACAAAAAAAAAAAATAAAAAAAAAAAAAAAAAAAAAAAATAAAAAAAATTGTAAAAAAAAAAAAAAAAAAAAAAAAAAAAAGAAAGATCAAAAAAAAAAAAAAAAAAACAAAAAAAAAAAAATAAAAAAAAAAAAAACAAAAAAAAAATAAATGTACATCAAAAAAATATAAAAGTAAACAAAAAAAAAAAGACAAAAATACTTGTAAAAAACAAAAAATTATTGAAAAAAAAAAAAAAAGAAAGCAAATATAAGCAAAAAAAAAAAAAAAAAATCATAAACAAAAAAAATATTGAAAAAAAAAAAGAAAAAAAAAAAAAAAAATAGTGCAAAATATATAATAAATCAGTAACAAAAATAAATTAAAAAAGAATAAGTTCAGTTAGTTGCTAAAAACAAAAAATATATATAGAAAATATTCAAAAAAATAAAAAATGAAAAAAAAATAGTAAAAAAAAAATAGAAATACAAAAAAAAAAAATAAAAAAGCTAAACACAATATCTAAAAGAAAGATGTTTAAAAAATAAAAAAAAATATAATAAAGATAATCTAAAAAACTTTGATAAGTGAAAATGCATAAATAAAAAAAAAAGTAAAAAATAAAAAAAATCTAAACAATAAAATATAGAAAAAAAATAAGCAAAAAAAAAAAAAAAAAATGCAAAAAATATAAAGACAAAAAAAAAATAATAAAACAATAAAATAATAAAAAAAATAGAAATACAAAAAAAAATATTAGTTCAAAAACAATATTAAATAACAACAAGAAATAAAAAATGCATAAAAGAACAATCATAAACAAAAATAAAATGTGTGCTAAAAAAATTAATAAAGTAATACAATAAACAATAATTAAGATGATAACTAAAATATGTACATAACATAAAACAAAAATATACTAAAAAAAAAAAAAAAGAAAATAAATACAAAAAAAAAAAAAAAAAAAATAAATAAGAATTTCATAAAAATATATAAAAATAAAAAATTAGTAAATCAATAACTTAAATATCGAACTGTGCTAAAAAATAATAGATAAAAAATCATAAAACATAAATTAAAAAAAAAGAATAAGTTTCAAAAATTAAAAGAAAATCTAAAACAATTGATGAATATCTTAAAAAAAAAAAAAAAAAAAACAATAAAAAAAAAAAAAAAAATAAAACGTTATACTAAAACAAATAAAATTAAAAAACAAACAAAAAAAAAAAAAAGAGAAAATAGACAATAATAGCAAATAATATAAACAATAAATTATGTAGTAATACAAAAAATAATATCAAAATCTAACATATAATGAATGAAATTCAAAATAAATAAAAAAAAAAAAAATGTCACCTGTAATGTCGCCTTTGTAGCCCCATTACTTTTTTGACTAAAGCTAAAGGAGTTAACTTGAAGTGGAGGTAAGATAAGAATTGAAACTACTTGTGCGGAGCTCTTAATTCATGTGGCCATCTCGTTCAAGGGACACGTGATCCCCCAAGGTCAGTTTTGAATTACTCCCTAATGGTTTAGATTAGGGTTGCAAAATTCTTTCAATATATCCCTGGTTTTCAAGAACTCCTGGTTGGAGGATTTCCGGATTTCCTGCTTATTCCCTCCAATTCCAGAAATCCTCCAACCGGGATTTGGGAAAATCAGGGAATTTAATTGTAAGTTCCTGGAATTTTGCAACCTTAGTTAAATTTCAGGAATACACGTATTCTGAGCTGCGATTAAAGACAACTTCTACAGCAGAAGCAGTTATTGAACTTACTTGAAGACTTTTACGTAGCGGCCAGTTCAGGAATGGACGTGATATCACCCTGAAGGAAGAGAAGAACAAACACGTTTATTGATGAAAGGAGAAGGCAGGATTCTGCACAACTAACAATACCTCAAGTTTGTAGCTCTCAGCAGGCAGCTTGCACATAAAGGAACAGTTGTAACAAGCTCAACTTCCTCAGATAAGCTGTATAAACTGCAGTCATTTGGTGAGGGGTACGTGTTTAACAATGGCCACATGTTATACCAAACATACAGATGTAGCCTTCTGAACAAAACCTCTGTATTGCAGTAAAGTAACATTCAGTGAACTCATAGTAGTACCAGGTGGTTGAGGTCTTTTCTCCCTCCAGGTATGACAGGTTAGTATAGGGACAGTAAGTGTAGTACCAGGGTGTTGGAGGCCTTTCTCTCCCTCCAGGTCTGACAGGTTAGTATAGGACAGTAAGAGTGTAGGACCAGGGTGTGAGGCCTTTCCTCCCTCCAGGTCTGACAGGGTTAGTATAGGACAGTAAGGTGTAAGTACCAGGGTGTTGGAGGTCTTTCCTCCTCCAGGTCTGACAGGGTTAGTATAGGACAGTAAGGTGTAGTACCAGGGGTGGAGGCCTTTCCTCCCCCAGGCTGACAGGGTTAGTATATGACAGTAAGGTATTACCAGGGTGTTGGAGGCCTTTCCTCCCTCCAGGTCTGACAGGGTTAGTATAGGACAGTAAGGTGTAGTACCAGGGTGTTGGAGGTCTTGCCTCCCTCCAGGGTGATCTCCAGGTCTGACAGGGCAGCGTCAACCTCGTCCACCTCCTTCTCACTGTTGTTCATGTGGTTTCCTGACGACATGATGGACAGCTTGTTGATGTGGTACTGGGGGACAAATAGAGAAGGGGTTTTTAAGGTTTAGCTTACAGTCCTTTACCCTATATGCCATGAAGGTGACATGTCATTTAAATACCACATGATCAAATAGTCTCCTGTTATATATTAAGAACGTCAATAGAAGAAAAAGAAAAGAAAAAAATACATACATTCGCTTTTCTGTTTTGCTTCACTGGGTTTCGTTTCTATGTACACTACCGGTCAAAAGTTGTAGGGCTCAAATAAGCAAAGAGAAACAGTCCCTTTAAGACATGAAGGTCAGTCAATCCGGAAGATAAAACATTTAGAAAGTTTCTTCAAGTGCAATCGCAAAAACCATCAAGCGCTATGCAGAAACTGGCTCTCATGAGGATCGCCACAGGAATGGAAGACCAAGAGTTACCTCTGCTGCCGAGGATGTTCATTAGTGATACCTGCCTCAGAAATTGCAGCCAAAATAAATGCTTCACAGAGTTCAAGTAACCGACACATCTCAACATCAACTGTACATGAAATCAGGCCTTCATGGTCGAATTGCTGCAATGAAACCAATACTGAAGGACACCAATAAGATGAAGAGACTTGTTTAGGCCAAGAAACACGAGCAATTAGACCGGTGGAAATTTGTCCTTTGGTCTGTAGTCCAAATTGAAGATTTTTGGTTCCAGCCGCCGTGTCTTTGTGAGACGCGGTGTGGGTGAACGGATGATCTCTGCATGTGTATTTCCCACCATAAAGAATAGAGGTGGTGGTGTTATGGTATGGGGGTGCTTTGCTGGTGACACAGTCTGATTTATTTAGTCATGCTGGTTAAGTGTACCTTGAATTCTATCACAGCATTCTGCAACGATATGCCATCACATCTGGTTTGCGCTTAGTGGGACTATCATTTGTTTCTCAACAGGACAATGACCCAACACACATCCAGGCTGTATAAGGGCTATTTGACCAAGAAGGAGAGCAATGGAGTGCTGCATCAGATGACCTGGCCTCCACAATATGACTAAAACAAAGTATGTGTTCAGTGTGTAGCAACCATGTCGAGACAGAGTGGCTTTGGGGGGCGGGAGGGTAGGATTTAGTAGAGAAAATGGGTGGGAGGGTCTAGATGCTGCAATCTCAGCAGTGACTGTAAATGTGTCTTTAATAGAAGCATATGTGAGTAGTGCAGACTTGGGACACAGCGTGCAACATTTCTACACTGATTCACAATGGAAATACCATCTCGTCTGTTCAGAATCCTGTTTGTTATATTGGGGAGAGTCCCTGACCTTGCCTGGCCATTCACTCATTATCATGTGGACCAACGAGAGTCAGTCTCAGAACGGTCTGATCCACCCCACAGTGGCACTAAGCCTATGACTCACCAACACTCAATACAACTTGTTGACAAACGGTATTTATACTTTCAAGCCACCCACTAGTCCCCTTCGATATATGAATGAACAGCTGCCTAGAGGGAGGGAGTGAGTGAGATGGTGTGGGGGTGAGAGGTAGAGGGGGCTGGAAAGGAAAAGAGGCGTATTTCAGGACGCTGTGGCGGAAGCGCCCATAGCCAGCTAGGGTTTCAGAATGTAGGACAAAGGCTTCTCCCTCTATGTCACCATGGCCTTTTCTCAATTAGATTTGCTCACCTCATGCGTCCTCTCTCCTCCCTTGCCTCCTTTTGAAATAGGTCAAAGTTAATCAAGGAGAGTCGGCGAGGAGAGTGAACGTGGTTGGAAATTTGTTTGCTTGAAATGAGACGGTCATTCTCCACTCACACGTCATTACACAAATTATGTTTACAGGGTGTGGATCCCAAAATAAATGTGTAGAGTGATCCCCCAAAATTTGTTAGGATAAACATAAGTATCCTTAATGAAAGGTGGCTATCGAAAGGGGAGGACACTCCTGTTTACCTACTAACAAATTGTCACAACACTCAACTACTTATCGGTTTCCGAGGAGAGAGGACAGTCTTTTGCCCAAATGAGAATCTCCCCATACATCTACCTCTGACACCCACACTACACTGTGTTTCTGGTGCACGCATGTGTTTCTGGGATGTGTTTTACTGGTGTGTGTGTGTTGTATGTTTAGGGTTGGAATTGGGAGCAGTAGGCTGATTGGAGACCATGCCCTGTGCTTTTATTCTCCACCCTATGGGCAGGACTCCAAATACAGGCCTGTTTACTGAGCTGGACATGGCGGGCTAATCGCTATACTTAGACACGCTGACATATCCAGGTGATAGCCTGCTAATGCCAGCCAGCTCCCTGGACACAGACCACTTAATGTAATAAACCCACCCCTTCTCTTCCTGCCTGACTTCAGGGAAACCTTAGCCATGACTCCAACAGCTACCTTTAACTTAGCAAGAGAGAGTGAGATAGCTGTGCTAACAGACAGGTAGCGACAGGCTAGCTGTTAATCCAAACAAACTGTAGATCAGCATCTCCTCAGGGGGATCCAAACACTAAACCCTCAACCAATGGTGTATTAATAAATGTCTCGGCCCCTGTTGGAAAACGTAGCATGGTAGTTAACAGCTTTCAGTGTAAATGGGGATAGAGGAATGTGTAGAAGGCTGCAGGTCCGGTTGGTGTGGGTGGTCCATCCGGTATTTTTGTATGTTATTTTTTGGTTTTTAAAACTCCTCATTCACCGATGTCGGTTAAATTATTTGAATTCCATTTCATTGTTTTTTCTCTAAAGACAAATCAGATCAAGCCCGAACTGTGTGATGTAGGGAGTTGTAGTTTCTCTAGAGGTAAATCAGATCCAGCCCGAACTGTGTGATGTAGTAGGGAGTTGTAGTTTCCAACAGGCCAATACTTAACATAGTTTAGCAGAGAAAATGTGATAATTAACTACAATGGCTCGTCATTCAGCAAACTTCCCCCGCCCCCCCCCCCCCCCCCCCCCCCGAGTTCCCAGTTGTCTTGAAAGCACCATAAATCCAGAGAATGCCAGACTGATGACAATTTGCTCATGAAGGACTGCTGCGCTACCTTTCTGTTCAACTGAGCACAGCACAGCAGTCAGTCCAAAAATAGTCTTGTATGCTGCTGCATAAATGTAATATGTCAGGGCGATATGTATACTGTAGCTAATAAAATAACACTAAATGCATGTTGTGTAGTAAGCTGTTAGTAGCCCATGTGCCTCACCCTAAAAATGCTGTCTATTTTCACCTCTAAATTTCACCTACTGTTTTGACTTGGTGGTGTACATGTAGCCTATAACCTGTTTTTGAGAAATGTAATCAATTGTCGAATCTTGTAAGAGCTTTCATTGTCTGCTTATATGCCCCTTTTCTTTATCCAACTGTTCTGACTTGGTGTACAGGGAGAACACTAAAAACGACCAATGTTTTGAATTCTGTTGCTGGACATTTCAAAAGTGCTGAACAAATAGTTATATTGACTACGTCCGTCCTAGATCACTCATTAATGTCTTCATCGAAATGACAGATTGCCTCTTATCCGCTTGTCGTCCCCTTATGCCATAGTTTGTACATCTCAATTGTCAGTAGAAACCACATTTGTTTAAAACCATTGTGTAGTCTTAACATTCTGTATACTCCTTGTCCTAAAGATAAAAAAATGACCCGCCTTCTCTAAACCCCTAAAATAAAGCAGCTTAATTGAATTTTAAACCACAAATCTATTTTGCACGAAGAAACATCCTGTCATTCATGAAACTTTATGAATATCTGGATTTTCCCTGTTCACAATGCATAAAGACCGCATTTAAATCAGTGGACACCACTCTTTTTTATTACAACACCTGTCATAATTTTTTTTTTTTTACTAAAGTAGAGGATTATTATAGGTACTGCAATGGATAGCACTTGTAGCCTAGGAAGTAGCAGAAATGTGCAGAAAGTAGTTTTGAATGCATTTTATTGAAGGGAAACAATAACAGTCTTGAACTTTTTTGCCAACATAGTTGTACTATACAATGAGGAATTCAACTACAAAATAGTAGTCTTCTCCCATTTTTTTTAACCATTATACACCTTGTGGGTGGGGGCAAACAACAATAAGAATAAAATAAGATACAAAACAAAAACGTGAAGAACATAAATCAATGACATTACAGCAATACATAATAAAATTAACAGTGAAAATCACTTACATTACAGATGTACCTATGAATGGAACCAGTTGCTCATCCACTGTTACTTCAAGCCCAGGGTTGTAGAGGTATGGCAGACGCTCCACCCACTTCTCCCAGACCTCTCTTATGGCCGCCAGTTTGTCTCTCACACGTCTTGCAGGTCGACTCACGGTTATCAAATCGTAGCATTCTTGAGAAAGTGTGAAAGACTTTCAGTGGCATCGTGGCACGGAGAAACACCCTTCCACTCTCTGCATCCCAGAGACTATATAACTATATATGTAGCCTCGCCTCGGAAACCTAAACACACCCACTAAGATTAGCAGCTCTATGTAGGCATGCAGGTCAATCTCATCCATCCTTTTCCAGTTGTCTCCATATTTACGGAAACCCTCCATATTTGTCATCTCCAGGATTATTTTTTCGATGGCTGGTGTGATGAACATGTAGAATGTTGAGGCGATGTCCTGGGCATGGGCAACTGCATGTCTTGTGGGCCCTGGGGTCATATGACATTTTGTGCTGCCATCCTTCCCTGGTTGTCATATGGTGACAAGGACCATGTTATTTTGCTCTTCTTTGACAAAAATGTCTCAGCTTGGGGGATTTCTTCTTCATCTGAAGATGATGCATCGTGCTTTGGGTTGTATTCTTCCCCATCTTCTTCAGATACTTCCTCCTCTTCTAAATCATTGTTCACTTGTTCCTCCTGGACATCTGAAAAGAATCAGATCTACGACCTGTTGGGCACTGAAACGTGCACTCATGGCTTCAGCAAAGAGAGAACTTGAGGGACTGTCATCTGCAGCACCTTTATAGCCTCTGACTGCATCCCCCATTAGTAAACAATGCTTTCAACAAATGTTTATTTTGTCTGAAATTGTTTATTTCGTCTGTGAACTTGAGTCATGTGTGGGGTCGTGGAGGGGAGATGCTGCACATGCACAATAAAGTTGTGTCTGAGTTCAATCAGTAGCACACAATCTCAATTTCTCATTGCGTGCGTGTGTGTGTGTGTCTTTGTGGTGTGTAAATTATTTTATAACTGCCGGGTCAGAAATGACCCTAACACCTTGCCCAAACCGGCTGCGCGCATGCGCCATCGTGCGCTATCGTGCATAAATTTATTTTGCCCCCCCACACCAAACGCGATCACGACACGCAGGTTAAAATATCAAAACAAACTCTGAACCAATGACATTAATTTGGGGACAGGTCGAAAAGCATTAAACATGTATGGTAATTTAGCTAGTTAGCTTGCACTTGCTAGCTAACGTTAATTTGTACTATTTAACTAGCTTGCTGTTGCTAGCTAATTTGTCCTGGGATATAAACATTGAGTTGTTATTTTACCTGAAATGCACAAGGATCTCTACTCCGACAATTAATCCACACATAAAACGGCCAACCGAATCGTTTCTAGTCATCTCTCCTCCTTCCAGGCTTCTTCATCGTTTAAATTATATGGTGATCGCATCTAAACTTTCATTGTATTACCACAACTACCGGCAAAACAGTTTGTCTTTCTATCACCCACGTGGGTATAATCAATGAGGAGATGGCACATGGGTACCTGCTTCTATAAACCAATGAGGAGATGGGAGAGGCAGGACTTGCAGCGCGATCTGCGTCAGAAATAGGAATGAGTTCTATTTTAGCCCTTGGCGTCGCAGACGCTCGTTGGTGCGCGTGAGCAGTATCCGGTATCCAGTATCCGTATCCGGTGCAATAATTGAATAACATCGATTTCAAATTTTATTTTGCGACTCTCGCGCACGCGACGTATCCGGTCTGGTCAGCATGTAAGACAATCTTTGTACCCTGGTGGTGTGCAGCTTTCATGGAAATATGAACAAAGGCGATGTTTCACTTTTTCTAATATTGGGGTCACTCTAGGAAAAGTCAAACATAGTGGAGGGTCATTTTTACACTTAAGACAACACAAGGGTTAAGCAAGTCAGCCATATGAGCTGTGTTTTTTTAAGGCAGTAAATGAGGCTGAATTAACTGTTTTGCTGCCAGACAAGACTCCGCTGATAGCCAGGTGTAGCAGTGGTAAGGTGTTGGGACAGCTTTGCCCCACCAAGATTTGCATGCTAAAATCGCCACTGACAATGACCATAATCCACTGTGCACCTACTTGTCCAGTCTGTGCATTTCTTTTACGCCTGCTATGTTAGGATAGCGTGGGGCAGACACAGAGAGGTTGAGAAAAGAGAAGAATGCAGGGTAGAGAGCAGTTGCCTCGCAAGGTATCTATACCTGAAAATACATGATCTAAGTGAATGATAGCTGGTGTTCAGCAGTCATAAAAGTATGCCTTATTTACATTGAATAACTACTAAAATTGTGATTTTATCAGACAGCATACAGTAGGCAGCAGCTCTATAGAGATGAGATGACTTGGAATGAAATAATAAAACTAATGTAATATACACAACTGAGATATTTTATAAAAATAAGCAGTAATGGGCAGTCACTACCATCATGTGACTTTTATTCATTGTTTCATTCTGTGTTACAGCATTCAACCTACTTGATGCATCGTACATTTCATATAAAATGTATCAAAACCCGAAAACCGTGTTTATTTTTTAATAACTGAACCCGAAACCGAACGGACCTCAAAAAGCACTAAATCGCTCAGCACTAGTAGCTGTGGTTACTCTATAATTACCCATTGGGGGTGAGGACACGCTGGCGCCCCCAGGTCCTGTCACTCAGGCTTTACGAGGGTCAGAAATAGCAAGGGGCTAAGGCCCAGGCATCAGACAGGATCATTTTGGTTTCATTGCAGTTGTTCCATGCAAGCATACAATATTGCATACAGTTAAAAGGACAATTGTGCCATTTAAAACCTCCTATTCATTATCGCCAGCACCAAACAAGTGTCTACATACAATACCAGTCAAAAGGATGGACACACCTACTCATTCCAGGGTTTTCCTTTATTTTTACTATTTTCTACATTGTAGAATAATAGTGAAGACATCAAAACTATGAAATAACACATATGGAATCATGTTGTAATCAAAAAAAAAGTTTCAAACAAATCAATTTTTTTTTATATTCTTCAAAGTAGCCACTCTTTGACTAGACAGCTTCGGACACTTGGCATTCTCTCAACCAGCTTCACTTGGAATGCTTTTCCAACAGTCTTGAAGGAGTTCCCACATATGCTGAGCACTTGTTGGCTGCTTTTCTTTCACTCTGCAATCCAACTCATCCCAAACCATCTCAATTGGTTTGAGTTCGGGGGATTGTGGAGGCCAGACCATCTGATGCAGCACTCCATCACTCTCCTTGGTCAAATAGCCCTTACACAGCCTGGAGGTTTGTTGGGTCATTGTCATGTTGAAAAACAAATGATAGTCCCACTAAGAGCAAACCAGATGGGATGGTGTATTGCTGCAGAATGCTGTGGTAGCCATGCGGATTAAGTGTGCCTTGAATTCTAAATAAATCACAGACAGGGTCACCTGCAAAACACCCTCACACCACCTCCTCGGTAAGAACCACACAAGCGGAGATCATTCATTCACCTACTCAAAGACACAGCAGGTGGAAACAAAAACCTCAAATTTGGACTCATCAAAACAAAGGACAGATTTCCACCAGTCTAATGTACATTGCTCATGTTTTTTTGTCCCAAGCAAGTCTCTTCTTATTATTGGTATCCTTTAGTAGTGGTTTCTTTGCAGCAATTTGACCATGAAGGCCTGATTCCCGCTGTCTCCTCTGAACAGTTCGTGTTGAGTTGTGTCTGTTATTTGGGCTGCAATTTCTGAGGCTGGTAACTCTAATGAACTTGTCCTCTGCAGCGGAGGTAACTTTTCGCATTGACTGACCTTCGTGTCTTAAAGTAATGATGGACTGTCGTTTATCTTTGCTTATTTGAGCTGTTCTTACCATAATATGGACTTGGTCTTTTACCAAATAGGGCTATCTTCTGTATACCACCCCTACCTTGCCATAACACAACTGACTGGCTCAAACGCATTAAGTAAAGAAACTCCACAAATGTACTTTTAACAAGGCACACCTGTTAATTGAAATGCATTCCAGGTGACTACCTCATGAAGCTGGTTGAGAGAATGCCAAGAGCTGTCATCAAGGCAAAGGGTGGCTACTTCAAAGACTCTCAAATATATTTTGATTTGTTTAACACTTTTTTGGTTACTACATGATTCCATATGTGTTATTTCATTGTTTTGATGTCTTCACTATTATCCTACAACGTAGAAAATAGTGAAAATAATGAAAAACCCTGGAATGAGTAGGTGTGTCCGAACTTTTGACAGGTTCTGTATGTGCTAAAAATATAAGAAACGTCCTAAAAAATGCTTCTCTGTGATATCACAGGGTAGGATTAAAAGTAAGAAAAAGTGTGATTTTCAAAACCTGCAAAGAGTTTCTAGCCAGATAGGGTATTTTCTCTCCCCACGTCACTGTGAATCTCAGTGTTTTAAAATCAAACTTTTTATTTAACTTTTTCACATATGTAGACTGGTATTGTGCCGGAGATAATGAAAACGAGGTTGAAAAGTGGTGGATTTGCTGAACCATGTTTCTGAGTTTGAGTACTGAAGCAGACCAGACACCTACCACATCCAAGTCTAACCCCTGGGCAACACGCCCATTCAATTCATTAGTTGTTCTGCCGTGTTCTGTTCAACGGGCAGTGAGCCAATAGAGAAGATAACTACTGGAGGGCTTAGTAAATAGTCCTCAACCAGGCCAATTAACATGACACACACACACACACACACACACACTTCTCACCTGCAGGGCGGCGAACATCATCATCTCCTCCTCAGTGCACTCTATTTCCTCGAGCAGGATGGCCCACTTGGCCTGCTCATAGAGCTGGTTCACCCTGATGGCATCGTACTGCAGGGTGGAGAACACATAGCACTAAGCCTGCCTCTTCACAAGTACATAGCATAGACCCACACACAGCAGTCAGAGACATTCCAGCTGAGAAAACAGGACGGCCCAGAGGGGTACTTCCTCTCCACTCTACGCCCCCCCAAAATCTGCCAGCTGCAGATGTAGACTGGTGGGGAGTGTGCATATTTTGTTTGTGGTGTGTAAGCTGTTACACAATTCAGAGAAATGCAATAAAAGTTAAGAGAAACCCTAAAGTCTCATCTGATGGAAAAACAAGTCCATATACTGTACCTTGGGGTTGAGGTCGAAGAAGCTGTGGTATTTAAACCGCAGGAGGAGCACCTCGTTCTCCTTGACATCCTGCTCCATCAGAGACCTGGACGAGTCCAGCCACCTTCACACACACACACGAGAAATAAAACACACCATATTTGACAGAACAGTGACTGTCACACTTCTGAAAAAAGGTTCCACAAACAGAATGACCTCAAAGTTTAAAAAAAGTTGTGAAACAGGGGCCAGTTGCACTACAGCAGACAAGACTGGTGCTAGATGGTTATTATTAGGGCGACTCACCCCTGGTTGATCTTGGCCTTGTCCAGGAGGGACTGGGACTTGTAGAGTTTAGCCAGGATATCGGGCGAGGATATTGGCTGGCTGACAGCAAGGATGCTGGGATTGCCCTCAGAAAGGGGGCTGTCTCCGAACCAGGCGGTGGTGGGAGACAGGGGGCTGCCGTCTCTGGAGTCATAGGTGGGGGTCATGGTCTTACTGTACAGGCCTGGACTGGAGTAGATGCTCCCTGCAAATCAGACAACACATTTTGTACCCTGGGTTAGACTGAGGAATGTTGGGCTCAATTCCATTTCAGTTTGAGAGAATGATTAAAATTCCAATTACATTTATTTTCAATTCTTAGATTGGAATTTCAATTCACTTCTGAAATTGATCCCAATTGTGTAAGTGACATCCACCAAGACAGACACACATCACAAGTACCAAAACTGGAAAAAACTGAATATGATAAAACACAGTCACAATACAGTCCCCTGCAACAGAAGGTACTGAATGTGTGAGTGTAGCGCAAAACACAAGTGCCTTCCAAAAAAAGTGAACATTGTTCCACAGCACACTTGCAGCCTGCGGTTGGTAGCACCACCGATCTGACAGGTGCTCTTGATGCCCTGCCAATGCTTTATCATGCACATGGTTCACACGATCATGATCACATGGTCCACAACCTGAGAGGTGCACAGAGCAAACTATACAGCACAACCAGCAACATATGGGCGGGGCAGTGGAGGGTGTGACACAAAAGTGTAAAAGCTAGCATCTCTCTGATTTGTTTGTGTCCCATTTAGGGGAAACCGGTGGATGTGCGTTTGGAGGGAGAGATTGGGCTCCCTTGGCTTGAAAGAGAAGTGCTCATGTATAAAGAGTTGTGTGTATGAAAACATAGTTCTATTCAGATTTAAGCCATTGATAATTGAACTAAGACATAAATAACCAATGTGAAACCATGACACTTCCTGTTGGCTAGCCTGTCCAGTATGTTTGGTGTAGTAACAGCCCACACACTGACCAGGCCCCGTTGGCCTGAAAAAGCAGGCAGGCCAAACCACAATCTCAACAAGAAATGGCCTGTGTGTGTGTGTCTAATACAGTCAAAGTAATGAGAACAGCAAGGGTTTCTAGAAGGCTCTATAAAGGTCGACTGAAATGCAGGGAGGGAGGCAAGGCAGGTCAGCTAGAGTGCTGCTCTCCCATACGGTCACAGGAGGAATCCCAAACATCTAGCGAAAGCTGGTAAAAGTATATACTGTCAGGACAAAGTGGTTACTCCCAGCGGTTGACTTTCAGTGGGATAGTGCAAATGGGCTGGAGGGCACCAACTAGGTTAACATTTCCTAATCCTTCAACCCCTTTCACTGGGGACTGCTAGGGTCTGGAGGGGTAGACCACCCAGCGCTTTGTCACCTAGATGTAAACTAGGAGGTGTCGTCACCATATAGAAGTGTCTGTTTCTACACATGGCTTCTGTATGGATTTGGGATGGGGGTGGTCCATTTGAAATTGGGTGAATGTATTGTTGTGGAAATACCACCCTTTTTCCAACCACATAATCATTTTATTTCACTCTTCCTGGTACCTGCTGAGCAAAACGTGAACAGATTTCTAGCAAAACAAACACATAGTGAGCAAAGCTGGTTTTAGTGAGCTCGGTTCTGTTGGAGTGAGGCAAAGCCTATCTTGTCACCTGACTGAGGAAATCAGCTGACTCTGGTTACAAGGGCAGCAGCTGGCTTCCTATGGATACAGCCTTGTCAGGTGACCAGACCATCACCCCAGCTGATGGGTGAGGGGGGTAAGGGAAACGGAAGGCCGCGAGGAAGGGGAGAAAGCAGACAGAAGACCAGGAGAAACCTTACCTTTGACCGGCCCAATGTAAATTATCTCAGAGGCTGGAGTGGGAAAAGAGAAAAAGAGAAAGGAGGAGGAAGAAGGGAAGGAAAGCAGAGGAAAAGGAACAAAAACAAGAGGACAGATTAAAGAGATATTAAAACGACAAGAGGAAAAAGGAAGAAAAAGTAGGGAGTAGAGTAGCAGTTTTTTTTTAAGAACATGGATGAGAATGTGTACCAGGGAAGGGCACTGCCAGTATGCCAATCTAACCAGCCCTAGATGAGGTCCCTTTGCCCCCTCAGCAGAGGAGAAAGGAACGTGGTATGACAAACCATGGACAGTTCCTATCAAATGTCAAATTGAAAAGCCAGGCAGGGCAGGGTGTTTGTTAGAATGACCCAGTGCTACATAACACACCTCCTGAAATTAAAGTCCTGGACATAACTTCACATGAGAATATTGTAGAGCTGATCATCTGAGCAGAACAGCAAAGTTGCAGACCCCATGGCAGAGAAGGAGCAAGCATGGTCTTAGTCCTAGTTCTGTGTCATAGTTAACTGTTAGTAATATGGATAGTAACAACATTCATGTTTCTGTTAATGGAATGTGGGTGGGGGGTCTGGGATTTTCCAGTGACACCGTAGACATGTGGGTGGAGATGGGTTGTGGTTTTAGAGTCAGAACTGACTCGTTCTAAACACGATCTGGATCAACCCCATACATCCTGCTTGGTCTAGGGTGAACTTCTGAAGTCAAATCTTGCCAACTGATCTTGGCCGCAGTATTGCCCCTTCACCCGGTTTCCTCTGTGGTCCAGTGATTGTGTTGGGAAGGAGATAAGGAGTTATCAGGTCAAGGTCAGAGAGGCAACAGAGGGCCTCACTCAGTATGGGTGGAATGGGCAGGACTGTAGGGAGAGGCAGTGGCTGAGCACCATACAGATAGCATCAAGTTTAAGGAAGAGGCTGTGTGTGCATCCGTGTGTGTGTGTGTGTGTGTGTGTGTGTATTGCATCGTAGGCCTGGACCTTGTGATTCCCATCAGGCGGCCACAGCCCTTCCCAGAGGGGAAGCAACACAACAGTCAGCAACTAACTTCCAGCAGCTCGGCCATGAAACCCTGCACATGAAACATTGACTCACTCCTACCATCTGAGCTGGGGGGAGGTGTGTGTGCGCACACGTTTTTCTGCAAGTCTTTTTTATCCTAAAGCAATTTTGACTCTTTGCACAGAGTTATGGCTTGGCCTAATTCCTTTTAGAAACCCCTGGCGAACAACTAACATAGATCAATAGGATATCAGTGTGGTCAAATGTGGGGCAATACCAGTCACACACACCTGTTCAAAAGAATGCGGTCACATAGAAATGTCCTTGTTTTTGAAAGAAAAGCAATTTTTTTGTCCATTAACATAACATCAAATTTATCAGAAATACAGTGTGTTGTCAAAAAAATGAAGAACTCATACAACGCTGTGTACTACTCCCTTCACCGAACAGTGGAAACTGGCTCTAACCAGTTTCTTGGCAATTTCTCGCATGGAATAGCCTTCATTTCTCAGAACAAGAATAGACTAACGAGTTTTAGAAGAAAGTGCTTTGTTTCCGGCCATTTTGAGCCTGTAATCGAACCCACAAATGCTGATGCTCCAGATACTCAACTAGTCTAAAGAAATTATAAACTTGAATTAGCTAACAACGTGCCATTGGAACACAGGAGTGCTGGTTGCTGATAATGGACCGCTGTACGCCTATGTTGATATTACATTAAAAAAAATAAAGTTTAAAAAGGCCGTTTCCAGCTACAATAGTCATTTACAACATTATTGCATTTCTGATCAATTTGATGTTATTTTAAATAGACAAAAAAAATGCTTTTCTTTTATAAACAAGGACATTTCTAAGTGACCCCAAATATTGAACGGCAGTGTATATACAGTTGAAGTCGAAAGTTTACATACACCTTAGCCAAATACATTTAAAAACTCAGTTTTTCCAAATTCTTGACATTTAATCCTAGTAAAAATTCCCTGTCTTAGGTCAGTTAGGATCACCACCTTATTTTAAAGAATGTGAAACTTCAGACTAATAGTAGAGAGAATGATTTATTTCAGCTTTTATTTCTTTCATCACAGTCCCAGTGGGTCAGAAGTTTAAATGCACTCAATTAGTATTTGGTAGCATTGCCTTTAAATTGTTTAACTTGGGTCAAACGCATCGGATAGCCTTTCCACAAGCTTCCCACAATAAGTTGGATTAATTTTGGCCCATTCCTCCTGACAGAGCTGGTGTAACTGAGTCAGGTCTGTAGGCCTCCTTGCTCGCACACGCTTTTTCAGTTCTGCCCACAAATTTTCTATAGGATTGAGGTCAAGGCTTTGTGATGGCCACTCCAATACTTTGACTTTGTTGTCCTTAAGCCATTTTGCCACAACTTTGGAAGTATGCTTGGGATTATTGTCCATTTGGAAGACCCATTTGCGACCAAGCTGCAACTTCCTGACTGATGTCTTGAGATGTTGCTTCAATATATTCACATAATTTCCCTTCCTCATGATGCCATCTATTTTGTGAAGTGCACCAGTCCCTCCTGCAGCAAATCACCCCCACAGCATGATGCTGCCAAATCCGTGCTTCACGGTTGGGATGGTGTTCTTCGGCTTGCAAGCCTTACCCTTTTCCTCCAAACATAATGATGGTCATTATGGCCAAACAGTTATATTTTTGTTTCATCAGACCAGAGGACATTTCTCTAAAAAGTACGATCTTTGTCCCCATATGCAGTTGCAAACCGTAGTCTGGCTTTATGGCGGTTTTGGAGCAGTGGCTTCTTACTTGCTGAGTGGCCTTTCAGGTTATGCCGATATAGGACTAATTGTACTGTGGATATAGATACTTTTGTATCCGTTTCCTCCAGCATCTTCACAAGGTCCTTTGCTGTTGTTCTGGGATTGATTTGCACTTTTCACACCAAAGTACGTTCATCTCTAGGAGACAGAACGCGTCTCCTTCCTGAGCGGTATGACAGCTGCGTGAACCCATGGTGTTTATACTTGCGTACTATTGTTTGTTTGTACAGATGAACGTGGTACCTTCAGGCATTTGGAAATTGCTCCCAAGGATGAACCAGACTTGTGGAGGTCTACAATTATTCTTCTGAGGTCTTGGCTGATTTCTTTCTTTTTCCCATGATGTCAAGCAAAGAGGCACTGAGTTGGAAGGTAGGCCTTGAAATACATCCACACGTACACCTCCAATTGACTCAAATGATGTCAATCAGAAGCTTCTAAAGCCATGACATCATTTTCTGGAATTTTGCAAGCCATTTAAAGTCACAGTCAACTTAGCGTATGTAAACTTCTGACCCACTGGAATTGTGATAGTGAATTATAAGTGAAATAATCTGTCTGTAAACAATTGTTGGAAAAATGATGTCTTAACCGACTTGCCAAAACTATAGTTTGTTAACAAGAAATTTGTGGAGTGGTTGAAAAATGAGCTTTAATGACTCCAACCTAAGTGTATGTAGAAAGGTATGTGGATATATTGAAACAACATCAAGACATCAGTCAGGGAGTTAAAGCTTGGTCGCAAATGGGTCTTCCAAATGGACAATGACCCCAAGCATACTTCCAAAGTTGTGCCAAATGGCCTAAAGACAACAAATTCAAGTTATTGGAGTGGCCATCACAAAGCCCTGACCTCAATCCTATAGAACATTTGTAGGCAGAACTGAAAAAGCGTCTGCGAGCAAGAAGACCTACAAACCTGACTCAGTTACACCAGCTCTGTCAGGAGGAATGGGCCAAAATTCACCCAACTTATTGTGGGAAGCTTGTGGAAGGCTACCCAAAACATTTGACCAAAGTTTAATTTGTTTAAGGCAATGCTACCAAATACTAATTGAGTGTATGTAAACTTCTGACCCACTGGGAATGTGATGAAAGAAATAAAAGCTGAAATAAATCATTCTCTCTATTATTCTGACATTTCACATTCTTAAAATAAAGTGGTGATCCTAACTGACCTAAGACAGGGCATTTTTACTAGGATTAAATGTCAGGAATTGTGAAAAACTGAGTTTAAAATGTATTTGGCTAAGGTGTATGTAAACTTCCGACTTCAACTGTATAATATAAATAAAAGGTGTAACTCAAGGAATTAGGGAAACTCTGCTTTTATTCTAATACTCAGAAAAAGTCAGACCATTTCACAGGATCACCCATGGAGTCAAATGGCAATGGGAACCAAGAAGCATAAAATTGACATAAAGCATTGAGAGAGAGCCAAGAGTCAGAGGTTGTTGGCTTCATGTCCCTTCTCCCCCCTTCAATTTCCCCCCCCTCATTCTCCCATTTTTCCCCTCTCCTGCCACTCTCACCCCTTCTGTCCCCTTTTCTCACCCCTCCTTGAGCCTACAGGCTGTGTATGTATGTTTGGGATAGTGGGCCAAGTAGATACAGGGGCAGGGCTGGGACAATGGAGGCCCATTCACACTGCCTTAGCATTATCAACACTGGCTAACACTGCATAGATACCACAGCCCCATGTTCCTCCTCCTACCTCACATCACTGTAGCAAATTCACTGACAGGGCTAGCAGGCGGGAGGAGGAGTGGCCGCGTGTAGCTATTGCTCTGCAGCCTGGTTTGGGTTTAAAATGGCAGGCTGACCAACTATGCAAGGAATCCCAACTATTCACTCCCTCCCTGCCAAGGAGTAAGGAACCCAGAGTCTGCAAATCATACCCTTACTCCTCAAACTCAGTCTTATTTAGGCAGATAATATAACAAAAAAACACTAATTTGTTGTCGACTGTTTTTAAAACCCTATGGGTGGTTATAGGTAGAGGAATAGCTAGATGCTCCAAGAAAGACAAAGGATGCTGCTATTCAACCGGTTATTGGACTGTGAAGACATGATTCCATCGTGGACATTCCAGGAGTGGAAGTGTAACCAGAATTCTCCAGATTTACACAGACCTTCATGGTGGTGTAATGAAAGGATTTTCCTCCAATCAAGGTAAGATCCCTGATACAGTAGCATCCCTTATATTATTAATGTATTTCATCAGAGCAGCATGTGAGAGCCAGAGCCAGAGCCAGGCCTGTGTTAAAGACATAGATTAGTCCAGCTGCTAACCGCTAACAGGGATAGTATTTAGACAGTATCCACAGGCTGGACAGCATATGTTAACTGGGTTAGCATTCATAGGCCCAGCCAGTAGGACACTATGGAGTAGAAGGCTGTTGGAGATGGGTTTCGGGGTAGGCATTGTGTGTTTGAGGTAAATTAGTGAAACTTACTACCTGATCCAGGGGTGAGCAGTGGCCCCTCCAGCTCCAGAGCCGCCTCCTCAGCCTCCTCCAGCTTTTTCTTCTTCTTCTTGGGGTCGCGGGGCTTACGCAGCAGAGATGCCTCCTCTGGATGACGGATGTCTAGAGAGTGAGACACAGAGAGTGAGACACCGAGAGAGTGAGAGAGTGAGACACCGAGAGAGTGAAACACCGAGTGAGAGAAACAGAGACCGAGTTACAAGAAATCCCCAAAACACAGTGTCCAGGTGCTTCAAGTCTGACACCTACAGGCTCCTGAACAGCTTATCCCCATGCCATAAGACTGCTAAATACCTAACAACATGACTACACAGACTGAGTTGAGCCCTGTATTTGAATTATTATGTCTCGATGCACACTCAAAGGGCCCTACACACACTGACACCAACACACTCCATTTGCTCACACACACAATATGCAGAAGCACCCAGCCACATACAATCATTATATATGCTGCTGCTACTCTGTTTATCATCATATATCCTGATACCTATTCACCTTACCCCTATACATACAGTGCATTCGAAAGGTATTCAGACCCCTTAACTTTTTCCACATTTTGTTACAGAAATACCTTATTGACATACGTATTCAGACCCTTTGCTATGAGACTTGAAATTGAGCTCAAGTACATCCTGTTTACATTGATCATACCTGAGATGTTTCTACAATTTGATTGGAGTCCACCTGTGGGAAATTCAATTGATTGGACATGATTTGGAAAGGCACACACCTGTCTATATAAACGTCCCACAGTTGACAGTGCATGTCAGAGCAAAAAATCAAGCCCTGAGGGCGAAGGAATTGTCCGTAGTGCTCCGAGACAGGATTGTGTCAAGGCACAGATCTAGGGAAGGGTACCAAAAAAATGTCTGCAGCACTGACGGTCCCCAAGAACACAGTGGCCTCCATCATTCTTAAATGGAAGAAGTTTGGAACCACCAAGACTCTTCTTAGAGCTTGCCGCCAGGCCGAACTGAGCAATCGGGGGAGAAGGGCCTTGAACCCTAAGTAAAAAGGCACATGGCAGATTCTCTGGTCTGATGAAACCAAGATTTAACTCTTTGGCCTGAATGCCAAGCATCACATCTGGAGGAAACCTGGCACCATCCCTACAGTGAAGCATGGTGGTGGAAGCATCATGCTGTGGGGATGTTTTTCAGCAGCAGGAACAGAGAGACTAGTCAGGATTGAGGGAAAGATGAACGGAGAAAAGTACAGCGAGATCCTTGATGAAAACCTGCTCCAGAGCTCTCAGGACCTCAGACTGGTGCGAAGGTTCGACTTCTAACAGGACAACGATCCTAAGCACACAGCCAAGACAACACAGAAGTGGCTTCGGGACTCTGAATGTCCTTGAGTGGCCCAGCCAGAGGCCAGACTTGAACCTGATCGAACATCTTTGGAGAGACCTGAAAATAGCTGTGCAGCGACGCTCCCCATCCAACCTGACAGAGCGTTAGAGGATCTGCAGAGAAGAATCTGAGAAACTCCACAAATACAGGTGTGCCAAGCTTGTAGCGTCATACCCAAGAAGACTCAAGGATGTAATCACTGTCAAAAGGTGATTAATTTGCAAACATTTCTAAAAAAAAACAGTTTTTGCTTTATCATTATGGGGTATTGTATGTAGATTTTTGAGAGAAAAAAAGACATTTTAGAATAAGGCTGTAACGTTACAAAATGCAGAAAAGGTAAAAGGGTCTGAATACTTTCTCAATGCACTGTATCTCCCTCCATCACTCGAGTGTCCCTGCACATTGTAAATATGGTACTGGAATTGACCCTGTATATAGTATGCGTACTGACTTGGTGTTCTAATTTCTATTTTGTTGTCTCAGTATTACCCTGTTATTGATTACTGCAATGTTGTGTTAGAGCTGGAAAGAAAGGCATTTGACTGTACTTGTGCATGTGACATTAAAACTTGCAACACTAACCCAATCCAGAGACCCTGTGGAGTGTTCAATGAGAGAGAGAAAGAATGAAATATGGGGATAGCCAGAAATATAGTGAGATAAAGAGGGGGATAGAGAGAAGTGGGAGAGCCCAAGAATCAATGGGGTTGTCAGAGTTTAGCTTAAATCACAAAAACATAGCCTTGTAACAAGGTTAACCCAATCCAGACCAAATGGGTCACTGCCCTGGTTTACAGATCTTTCAACTCCAGGCCTCACATGAACCACACCGTTGACTTAAAGAATTAGAATAGGAGGTAGGCAAACCCAGCACAAAGACGACATGAGAAAGACAGAGAAATAGAAAGAGAGCGAGTTGGAGAGAATCATAGAGAGCTGTGCACAAGGGGGGACTCCAACACCCCCCTAACCTTCCCCAAACGAGAGGGGTGAGGATGTGTAGTCGACTAACTGCACACGTACATAGAGCTGGCACAATTAACAAATAATTGTGTAACCGACGATTATGGATGAAGACCATCATGAACATAAAATAACAGATAAATTAATAATAAATCATTTTGGGGGGTTTTGATAGTTATTTGCTCCACAACAACCTGACTGAAGACGGGACAGCTGGGCATTCGTGCGGTTGAGTCCGTTTCCGCAGTAACAAGGACTCTTTACAAGGTGATGAAACGTTGTTACTCCTTGCTGAAAGGTTAGTGCTATACGGTATCCTTGGTACATCTCTAAACCCTACCTATTTTAAATTTCAACTTCAAATGGGGTAACGTCAGAGTTGTGAGGTCCCAATAATCCCAGATAGCATGGACCCTTGCTGAAACAAACTTGTTAAAGCAAACAAGCATTTGGTTGCCTAGGCAACGTCCCCCTCCCTGCAGCAGCAGCACATGCAGTCAGGAGAGGAGAAAATGAGAGTCATAAAAAAAAGCTAACAATTAGAAAAATGCTTTTCAAACAATTATACCGGTGACCGCGGTCATTTCACTGACCAATAACAGTCATTCAAAATTCCATGACCGTCACAGCCCTACACGTACACACACTAAATATGCTGCAGTGTGAAGTGCAGCAGCTCCTCTGATATCACACAATGTCCGTGTTTAGCAGCAGTCACTAAATAATGAGCTGGTTGTATTAACAAACAGCGTATGTCATAACACCATAGACTCTAGCCTAGCACTTCTTCACAACATACTGGATGAGAGACTAGCTGAGAGGCAACAGATGGCATAAACAACTACATATCAGATCTTGTGTCTGTACATGCGTGTGTATATCAAAAGACTAGCTGAGAAGTAAACAGTCACATTGCAGTTCACAGTTTGAGGGTGCGTGTGTAGGACTGTATCTCTGTGTGTGTGTGTGTGCAGATGCAATTAAACTATGCTGGGAGCTCCTCTGACAGACACAGACACTGCAGACCTGATATAATGACTAAAACAGAGCTGCATACTCCTCTCTCTGTGTTGGCTGAGAAGGCCAGCGAACCATTACTCAAAATTCATCTCCAGCGTTCAGGACGGCTCTGAGGAGCTGGCTCAATCTGCCAGAATGCATCTGGAAAAGATAGACGTGCACTGTCTAGATTCTAAAAGCACAGCTGGAGTAAATGGCTGTGCTGTCTTTTTTCTATGCTTCTACTCTCATTTAAGAGATGGGTGGTTGTGACTTTGGAATTTAAATGTCATTTTGTTCTATATTTGCCAGTTTTAAACCTCACTCCCTATTTTCCATTGCTGAGGAGGAACATGTGTAGGATAGAGGGAGAGTAGTTTGTTTAGTTTGTGTTACTATAGCAAAAAGCACTAAGGGTTTTAAGAAGTACCAGATGGTAGCTCACTCTCCCCCTCTCTCTCTAGCCTTTCCTCCCTCTACTTCTTCCGCTCTCTTGCATTGCAGCACAAGCCCTGTGCCCTTATACAGCCATTTGAGTGCAGGCAGGCTACCTAGCCGTAGCACTGCTGAGCACAGTAGAGTGAGTCAACAAGTGTGTCAATAGGAGTTGCACCAAAGCTTCAAGTTCGGTTGTTACCCACATAACTGTTTGGTATTGGAAATGGCTATGATTGCTACCTTTGACCCCAGCACCTGCAAGAGATGGGCTGAACAAGGGAATGGACAGAGCCCTTCTTTTCATCAGTCACATGAAAGGAGGAGAGGAATGCAGGCCCCTGATGCAGCCTGCCAATACTGAGAAGGAGGAGAGGAGCGGGGGAGGCAGAAAGAGGATAGGGTGCAGGACAAAGTGATAATGCCATACCAACCAGAGCTCTGCAGGTGGTGCTGAAGTTGACGTAAGACACTGAACTACGGTCAGTTTTGCATTCTATGCACTAATAGGACTTGGGGTAGTTGAGCTGATCCTAGATCTGTGGCTAAGGACAACTTCTACCCAGAGCCAAACAGAATGGGGTACCAGAGCAAGGCTGCAAAATTGATAAGTGGTTCAAAAACATGACTCACAAAATAAGAAACATCTTAAATCAAATCCTTTTGACAATATCCAGGGTGCCAGCTCAGCAGTAGAGTAGTAAGAATAGATGACTCATCGCTATGGGAGTGAGACCCACCACACAGAACCATTTACATTTTAGCAGACACTTATCCAGAGCGACATATGCCCTTTCTGCATTATGACTAGGGACAGGAGCTTTTGTGGATGGACAAACTAACAATACAATGTTAATAGATTGATATTCAAGCTAGTGTGTTAATTGTGGGTAGAAATAAAACTGAGGTCAAACCACACTTATATTTTATCAACATCCAGGCCTTGACACTTTGGACAGTGAACCAGACCACGGTGTGATGGTCCACAAATGAACTGGACCACAGTTGACCGCAGTAAACTGTTGATAGAACGCTGGTCAACTACACCAGAGGACAGAGCCTGGGAACTGACATTTACACCTCTCCCTCTTCTATCCCTTAATTGATCTATATCTCCATCCAACCCTATCAGTTCCTCGCTCCCTCCCTCTTGTCGTCTATGCAGCTTCCCCATAGGCCCACTTCAGGGCAGGGCCGACCTACAACACAGTGACAGGACAGTGACAGACTCTCAGCAGCAGTCTCTATAGAACCAGGCAAAGCCAGCGCTGAGCAGAGTGGAGAGGCTAAGTGAAGCAGGCCAGCCAGCTCTAAGCAGAGTGGAGAGGCTAAGTGAAGCAGGCCAGCCAACGCTGAGCAGAGTGGAGAGGCTAAGTGAAGCAGGCCAGCCAGCTCGAAGCAGAGTGGAGAGGCTAAGTGAAGCAGGCCAGCCAACGCTGAGCAGAGTGGAGAGGCTAAGTGAAGCAGGCCAGCCAACGCTGAGCAAAGTGGAGAGGCTAAGTGAAGCAGGCCAGCCAACGCTGAGCAGAGTGGGGAGGCTAAGTGAAGCAGGCCAGCCAACGCTGAGCAGAGTGAAGAGGCTAAGTGAAGCAGGCCAGCCAGCTCTGAGCAGAGTGGAGAGGCTAAGTGAAGCAGGCCAGCCAGCTCTGAGCAGAGTGGAGAGGCCAAGTGAAGCAGGCCAGCCAGCTCTGAGCAGAGTGGAGAGGCCAAGTGAAGCAGGCCAGCCAGCTCTGAGCAGAGTGGAGAGGCTAAGTGAAGCAGCAGGACTGACAAACACTAACTGCTCCTCTAGACCGTCCCATTGGTCAGAACAGACTGCTCCTCTAGACCGTCCCATTGGTCAGAACAGACTGCTCCTCTAGACCGTCCTATTGGTCAGAACCTGGTAGAGACTAAGACCTACCTCTAACACCTCAGGCTGCCAGGTCAGGTCAGCTCCCACAGTCAGTCATGTACAAGTCAGATGTGATGGCCAACATTTCCTGGCGGTCTTCCTTGGTGGAATGGAAGAGGCTTCAGCCTGCTGTGTGAGTGCTTGAGGGCCCTATAACAATCACGCTCTCGGTGTGCAACACCACCACTCTAAACAAAATCAGCATGAGGGAGACAAATACCTTATCGAAGAAGACAGAATGTTACCATACATTTAAACCAGAACCAGGGAGTGTCTTTCCTCTTATATCAAGAGGTCACTAGCTATAATAATAGTGCATCAATCCGATTCATTTAACAAACCACCAGTAGGCTAAAGCAGTCCCCTTCCCTACACCCATGTGTAGACCCCATACTGGGCTTCCCTCTGCAGACAGACAGGGTGGCAGAGATGCGCAGCAAAATTTTTGCTGCGGACTGTGATCTCGCCGTCTCTCCTGTGAGGCAGACGAGCCGCACAACCGTGTCATGGTTGACACCTAGTCTGTCTCCCACTATAGATCAGTTTTACACACCTGGCCCAGGTCTGTCCTCTTGGGCAATATGGGGTAGTAGCACTACTGGCACACAATGCCAGCATTAAAGAAATCAGGAAAGAACATTTACTAGATTGGCTCAGTATGAAGGATAAACATGGTATTTCACCATCCAAGTTATGAAAACGTCTCCCCTTCACTGACTGAGACAAGCCAAATAAACAACATTGTGCAGAATCACAGAGCTGCCAGTGACTCATTGATAGTACTAAGACAGTTAGAAAGCTGGAGCAGAGTGAAGGGGTCATTTTACTACGGTGTTCTGATGAGTGGTGTTCTACGGTGTTCTGACGCATCTGGTAAAGGGGGAAAGAGAGAGGAAGGGAGCGGGAGAAGAGAGAAAGAAGGGGAATGAGAAGTAGAGAGAGCGAAAGAAAGAAAGTGTTTGGATGTTAGCAATGTGTGTTCAGATAGTGTACTTTGTTTGTGACGGGAAAAAGATAGAGGGAAAGAAAAGACAGAACTCCCCTGTGGTGAAGGACTGAACTTGGTCTGCACCAGGAAACAGCTACTGCATGACTGAAGACAAAACCAAAAAAAATCCCCTGCCTCCAAATCAATCATTATGAGGAAAGCAAGAGATAGAGAGGGGAAAACAGACAAGAGTGGGAGTCAGTCTGAATGGCCAGTGTCTTGTACAGCTGCAAAGATAATACATCTCTATACTCTCTCCTTCTCCCCGTCTGCAGTGTCAGCCAGTTGGAAAGGCCTCCAGTCTTCCCTTCTTGGCCCTGCTTATTCCTCATTTCATTCCCCATGCTGTGCAGCGCTCTGTCAGTCACACTCACAGGAAATGATTAAACTGAAAGTTCCCCAGATAATGAAAAATAAAATAGTTCCAGAAGAGGTCACCATAAGAATGATATGATTGAAAACTTCCCAGAGAGAGACGCACTGCGTGTACCTCCCCAGCCACCGTAAGTCATGTGCCAAGTCAGCCAAGAGCAATTTGTCCTGAATTTCTCAAAAACAAAAACCAGATTTATTGTGGCAGAGGTAGACGCATTCCTAATGAGGACTGTACAGCAGAGGTGGGGGAGGGTGCTGCTACTAGCCCTTTTCATTTAGTTATTCAGCCATCTCTGAATAAGAGTCACCCAGTTTATTTATACTCCAACAAATGTTATTTGTTCTTTCTCATTTCAAAGAAAAGGAATTCATAGAGGGCCTCTTTTTGCCTTTATAAATAAAAGTTCCCGTTTAGCAAAATAAAAAGCAAGATTCCAGTGCTACCTGGAAGAGCCAACCATAACAGTAAAACAGCCATAACTCCTGAGTCGTGCCTTCTGAACAAAGGCCAGACAGTGCCTGATGGAGGTTTCATATATAAATCCTCACCTGCTCTTCATTTGAGACAGAGGGCTCTGGTTGGAGCCGACATGGAGGAGTGACCGAGATCCGTGTTACAAGGTCAGGAGGGCATTAGGCTCCGATGTTTGACCTCTAACATTAGCTGACAGGGCCATAGGGCAGAGATATGGATAGAGGAAGGCTGTCTGCTGACCGCCCAGTGGTCGTCAGGGGGCAGGGCCTTAAGGGCTAAATCTAGACAGTAGTGTGTGTGTGTGCGTGTGTGTATGGGAGACAATATCCCTCTCTCCGAATGTTTGAGTCATTCAGGTGCGTTAGATTGATAAACTTTGTTGACTAAACATGATTCAGACTATTTTTAACAGCTGTAGTTCAAGGACAGGACAGAGGCAAGGTGCCTGAACAGTCCGCGTCACCTCTCCTGACAGGGAGCGTTGATTGCTGATAGCTCAGGCTCTGTTTGATAAACACAACAAAAAGCTAAAGGAAAGAAAAGAGCAGCAGCAGACATGCCTGGCTCAATGGGAGGCGGAAACACTTCCACTAGTTTACCTAAAATGATCAACAGTCAGTATTATGGCAAGGTTAGAAAGAGTACATACTGTACAGCAGGGATCATCAACTAGATTCAGCCACGGGACGATTTCTTCTTGAGCTGATGGTCGGGGGGGGGGGGGATATAATTACAAATCATTTGTAGACTGCAAGAAGCCCAAACAGTGGCGCAGCGATCTACGGCGTCACTACAGACCCTGGTTCGATCCCGGCCGCAACCGGGAGACCCATGAGGCGACGCACAATTGGCCCAGAATCGTCCGGGTTAAGGGGGGGTTTGGCCGGCCAGGATGTCCGTGTCCCATCGCGCTCTACCGACTCCTGAACGCCGACACGGTCGCCAGTTGTACGGCGTTTCCTCCAACACATTGGTGCGGCTGGCTTCCAGGTTAAGCGAGCAGTGTGTCAAGAAGCAGTGTGGCTTTGCAGGTTCGTGTTTCGGAGGACACATGGCTCTCGACCTTCGCCTCTCCCGAGTCCGTACGGGAGTTGCAGCAATCACGAAATTGGGGAGAAAACGCGTTAAAAAGTATTTTCTTTAAATAAAAAGCCCAAACAGATACGTTTGACTAAAACAGCATTTCAAAGCGTATACGATCACGTCTGTCTTATGTGTGGGAATACTTGGGAACAGATTCCTTATAGTCTTATGTTCAACAATGTAAATGCAAAAAATATATACATTTGTTTTTGCTCAGAAAACTTGGGGGGGGACAGGCCACCAGTTGGGGATCGCTGCTGTACAGAACCATCGGTAGGATAGGAGCATTATTGAATGTTGACAAAATGACTGGTGACTTACTGAAAGTCTTGCAGATGTCAGAGACCGCCTTGAAGACGCGGTCGGAGAAGTTGACCTTGACCTTCATGTGTTTCATGTTGGGCAGCTGCAGGCGCAGCAGCTTGTGCTGGGGGGTGAAGAGGAGCCGGGCGTCTGCCTGAATACCATACTTGTCCAGGGTCCAGTGGGTCTTCAGCAGCCACGTCTTCTTTTTCTCCCACCACAGGGCATGGTCCGACCAGTCCTTCTTCACATCTGATGGAGGAAAGGAGGGTATTAGTTTGTCAGTCCGTGACCAGCACAACATTTGTTTGTTGCAGTGACTAGAACATAATCCTGAGTCAAAACACTTCAGAGCAGCTGAAACTGGATGACAGTTTCATAACTATCAAAAGAGTTGAGGAACACAAACCTGTAATGTGTATGGAATTCACTGACTGGAATGACTTATGTACTGCCTATGGCCAAAATACTATATTCATTCTAAACGTATGACAATAACAGGCTTCATGTGTCACTGACAGGGTGATGTGACAACACCAAATGTGTCCCTCACAGGCAGAGGGTCACGTTTATGACCAGGGGGGTGAGGTTGAGAGAGAGGGCTCCTGGGGTATTTAGAGAAAAAGGGGGTGGGGAACTCAGTGAGTAGGAGGGGAAGTGTTTGAGGAGAAGGGGAAGAGTGTGAAAGAGGTCTGCTGTTTGCGTGAGGGCATTTCCATCGAAAAGGACCAATGAGCACCATCATGTGAAGTTTATAGGAGCATATCAAAATGAAAGCTAAGAGTCTATATTTTTGTGAAATGAAGGCATAGATAAAAATAAAATAAAAAATCCCCCCAATCTTAAAAGCGACTGGGAGACTAGTCAGGATCAAGGGAAAGATGAGCGGAGCAATGTACAAAGAGATCCTTGATGAACACCCCAGTCTGAGGTCCTGAGCAGGTTAAGGTTCAGCTTCATAAGTAAAGGCTTTGATTTCTGGATTAACAGATGAAAAAGTGGTCTCAGAAAATATTACCAGAAAAGGCTTAAAAGGGTATCAGAAATACATGTCTACGTATAGGCCCCTGCCAACTAATATCAACACATACACTGCTCAGAAAAATAAAGGGAACACTTAAACAACACAATGTAACTCCAAGTCAATCACACTTCTGTGAAATCAAACTGTCCACTTAGGAAGCAACACAGATTGACAATAAATTTCACATGCTGTTGTGCAAATGGAATAGACAAAAGGTGGAAATTATAGGCAATTAGCAAGACACCCCCAATAAAGGAGTGGTTCTGCAGGCGTGATCTTGCTAATTGCCTATAATTTCCACCTTTTGTCTATTCCATTTGCACAACACAGCATGTGAAATTTATTGTCAATCAGTGTTGCTTCCTAAGTGGACAGTTTGATTTCACAGAAGTGTGATTGACTTGGAGTTACATTGTGTTGTTTAGGTGTTCCCTTATTTTTTTGAACAGTGTATATATTTAGTTTGATACACTGTTTTACCTTCTGTTAGTTTGAAATATTTTGCCTTATATATTTTGGTAACAGAATTACATCTTCTAATTCCTCTCCCTCACTGAGGGAGGACAATGAAAGTTCACAGAAGTAACAAGTAAATGGTAGACCTACCAATTAGTTAGTGATTTTACTGTTATCAAATTTGGCCTACAAGCCCTCAGTCCAGCCTCTCTCAGCCTATTGCGGACAGTCTGAGAACTGATGGAGGGATTGTGCGTTCCTGGTGTAACTCAGCAGTTTGTTGCATCCTGTACCTGTCCCACAGGTTGTGATGTTCGGATGTTACCATGCTGTTGGCAGGTGTTGTTACACGTGGTCTGCCACTGCGAGGATGATCAGCTGTCCATCCTGTCTCCCTGTAGCGCTGTCTTAGGCATCTCACTGTACGGACATTGCAATTTATTGCCCTGGCCACATCTGCAGTCCTCGTGCCTTTAGGCATGCTGCAAGGAGGCATGTTCACACAGATGAGCTGGGACCCTGGGCATCGTTCTTTTGGCATGTTTCGGAGTCAGTAGAAAGACCTCTTTAGTGTCCTACGTTTTCATAACTGTGACCTTAATTGCCTACTGTCTGTAAGCTGTTAGTGTCTTACCGACCGTTCCACAGATACATGTTCATTAATTGTTTATGGGTCATTGAACAAGCATGGGAAACGGTGTTTAAACCCTTTACAATGAAGATCTGTGAAGTTATTTGGATTTTTACGAATTATCTTTGAAAGACCGGGTCCTGAAAAAGGGAGGTTTCTTTTTTTGCTGATTTTACATTAGTTTACAGCACCTCAGATTGCAACCCATATAAATGCTTCAGAATTCAAGTAACAGACATCAACTGTTCAGAGGAGACTGCGTGAATCAGGCCTTCGTGGTCAAATTGCTGCAAAGAAACCATCACTAAAAGGACACCAATAAGAAGACTTGCTTGGGCCAAGAAACACAAAAAAATTACATTAAATTGGTGGAAATCTGTCCTTTGGGTGAGATTTTAGGCTCCAACCGCCGTGTCTTTGTGAGACGTAGAGTAGGTGAACAGATGATCTCAGCATGTGTGGTTCACATCGTGAAGCATGGAGGTAGTGTGATGGTACTTTACTGGTGTCGGTGTTTAGAATTCAAGGCACACTTAACCAGCATGGCTACCACAGTATTCTGCAGCAATACACCATCCCATCTGGTTTGCTCTTAGTGGGACTATCATTTGTTTTTCAACAGGACAATGACCCAACACACCTCCAGACTGTATAAAGGCTATTTGACCAAGAAGGAGAGTGATGGCGTGCTGCATCAGATGACCTGGCCTCCACAATCACCCGATCTCAAACCAATTGAGATGATTTAAGATGAGTTGGACCGCAGAGTGAAGGAAAAGCAGCCAACAAGAGCTCAGCATACGTGGGAACTCCTTCAAGGCTGTTGGAAAAGCCTTCCACATGGAGCTGGTTGAGAGAATGCCAAGAGTGTGCAAAGCTATCATCACAGCAATATATTTTGGTTTGGTTAACACTTTTTTGGTTACTAAATGATTCCATATGTGATATTTCATAGTTTTTGTCTTCACTATTATTCTAAAATGTAGGAAAATAGTAAAAATAAAAACTGTTGAATGAGTAGGTGTCCAAACTTTTGACTGATACTGCATGTTTCACAAGTCTGGATAGCACAGTACAGCAAGCAGAGCACAGTCCAAGACAATACAGTAAAGATAGTACAGTATATTGTACTGAACTATACATTACTCTGCTGTGCTGTATTGTACTCCGATGTGATGTCCAAACTTGTGAAACATGAGAATGACATTCATATCCATAATTATGCATTTCCGTGTAGTATAGATCAGGGACCATGACGTAATTACGCTACCGTAATTCCATTACCGGGTGTAAATCCACTTCACTTACTTTAGTTCAGTAAGAAAATTGTTTCTTTCAAACTCAAGGGGCCATGTCATGGCTGACACCACATTCTTTCTGCAGAGCAGATATTGAACTCAGTTGCATCTGCACAGAAATTGTTGAAAAGTAGTCTTTGTGCAGAGTTGTTGAAAAACTGCATCATTTGTTTACCATGGAATTGCCCATAACACCGTGGGGATATCATGTTTAAACCTCACTCTTTGTTCCAGAGTCACACAGTGATCCCAGTAATGCCAGAGACATGTCACAAAAAAACCTCTCACCTCCCAGTACACTGTCTGACGGGGGTTCACAACAATGAGTGTGTCCTTTGAGCGCTGTCTTCAGAAAGAAGGTGAAAACCCCAGGGATTTGAGGCAACTGACAGCAGCTGGTTAAGAGATAATTACTTTGCTTTCTATTCCAAACACAGTATTGTGATGACCTGTGTTCCCTTTGAACCTCTAATACCCCAGAAGCAGAGCAGAGCAGTTTTCCTGCTACTACACAGATGGAAGACGGTCAGCCTGCACTATTAACTGTGTGTGTGTAAGACGAGTCTGTAATCATGACAAACCCATTGTGAGATTCTTCCCCTCCCATCATTTTTTTCTTCTTCTTTTTACATGGATGACCAATTTACAGGCGTATCAGATGTTCCCCACAGCAATGACATCACTCCGGCATGCAACCAGAAAGCCACCTCCCGTCGGCCCCCTTCTCTTGCCTCATCCCACTCCCGCTCTCCTGGACGCATTGAGTGAAGCACTGAGTCAGTTTCTAGTGGGCTATGAGGTTGATCCAGTCAGTCAGTCTGTGGGTGAACCCCCCCTATATTCTTTCCATTTCTACCACGCTAATCTGTTTCCATTTAGAACATCAACTCAGTCATTGTCATCAAAGACACTTAAGATCACTAAATTCTGGTGTTTTAGAGCAGTATTATATATAGTAGGTTGGGAACCACGGGTGTGTTGAGACAGTCTAATCCCTCTTCGATCATAACGACAGCAGGTTGTGGTTAGAAACATGGTTTCGCCCGTTTGGTGGGAGAACTCAAGACACGGTTTTAGAGCCCACCTCTGTGTAGAAAAGCAGCCATTATGACACCACAATCTGAAGGTATTGTGGTGCTCTTTCAATGTATTTTGCTAATTTAGAGTATTTAATCTACTTCATATTCAGGACTTGTAAACTAGCCCATTAGGATTTTAGCTATCTACTACACATTGAAAGAGCAAACTACCAAGGGGGAGTCTGGAAAGACTTAATGTTCTCATCAAAATCCTAATGTACTATCATTACTCTGGTATTCGGAAAATATTCAGACCCTTTCACTTTTTCCACATTTTGTTACATTACAGCCTTATTATAAAATGTTTCCCCCCCCTCAATCTACACACAGAACCCTATAAAAAAAACAGAAATATCCCATTTACATAAGTATTTAGACTCTTTACTCAGTACTTTGCTGAAGCGTCTTCTTGGGCGTCTTCTCAGCCTCAAGTCTTCTTGTGTATGACCCTACAAGCTTGGCACACCTGTATTTGTAGAGTTTCTCCCATTTTTCTCTGCAGATCCTCAAGCTCTGTCAGGTTGGATGGGGAGTGTTGCTAAACAGCTATTTTCAGGTCTCTCCAAAGATGTTCGATCGGGTTCAAGTCCGGGCCACTCAAGGACATTGAGACTTGTCCCGAAGCCACTCCTACGTTGTCTTGGCTGTGTGCTTAGGGTCGTTGTCCTGTTGAAAGGTGAACCTTTGCCCCAGTCTGAGGTCCTGAGAGCTCTGGAGCAGGTTTTCATCAAGGATCTCTCTGTACTTTTCTCCGTTCATCCCTCAAATCCTGACTAGTCTCCCTGTCACTTCCGCTGAAAAACATCCCCACAGCACGATGCTGCCACCACCATGCTTCCCTGTAGGGATGGTATTGGTCAGGTGATGAGCGTGACACTTGGCTATCAGGCCAAAGAGTTCAATCAGAGCAGAGAATCTTGTTTCTCATGGTCTGAGTCCTTTAGATGTCTTTTGGCAAACTCCAAGCGGAATGTCATTTGCCTTTTACGGAGGAGTGGCTTCCGTCTGGCCACTCTACCATAAAGGCCTGATTGGTGGTGGAGTGCTGCAGAGATCGTCCTTTTGCAAGGTTCTCCCATTGCCACAGAGAAACTCTGAAGCTCTGTCAGTGGCCATCGGGTTCTTGGTCACCTCCCTGACCAAGGCCGTTCTCCCCCGATTACTCAGTTTGGCTGGGCGGCCAGCTCTAGGAAGAGTCTTGGTGGTTCCAAACTTCTTCCATTTAAGAAAGATGGAAGCCACTGTGTTCTTGGGGACCTTCAATGCTGCAGAAGTGGTTTGGTACCCTTCTCCAGATCTGTGCCTCGACATAGTCCTGTCTCGGAGCTCTACGGGCAATTCCATGGACCTCTTGGCTTGGTTTTTGTGCTGACATTCACTGTCAACTGTGGGACCTTATATAGACAGGTGTGTGCCTTTCCAAATCATGTCCAGCCAATTGAATTTACCACAGGTGGACTCCAATCAAGTTGTAGAAACATCTCAACGACGATCAATGGAAACAGGATGTACTTGAGCTCAATTTCAAGTCTCATAGCAAAGGGTCTGAATACTTATGTAAATAAGGTATTGTTTTTTATTTTAGAATACATTTGCAAAAACCTGTTTTTCGCTTTGTCAATGTGAGGTATTGTGTATAGATTGAGGAAAACAATTCAATCCATTTAAGAATGAGGCTAACGTAATAAAATGTGAATGGGTCTGAATACTTTCTGAATGCACTGTACATCTGTAGTTATACAAGAGCACATTCAGCAAGAACCCATTTCAGCCCTCTCCTCAATGCAGCCCTGCTCTGACCTCTTCTGCCTGTCAATCAATGGCCGGCTGCCATGGCAACCCCAGACCAGGTAGTGCAGTGCTTAGTCACACAGTGGCATACTGTGCTGTGTTGACAACCTTAATCCCTCTCAAGTTGAGTGACATGGGTACATTTACAGTGTGCACTGAACCCAACTACTGGCTGAGGAAAGGGATGTTAGCAGACCAAACCAAACCAGTCTGGGGAGGCAGATTAAGAGAAACTGGTGATTTACCAGGACGATAAGGGAAAGTTAAAGAGAAAGCAGAATCTCAGCGTAAACCTGGTTCAGATACTATAGTGCATGGTATTGTTGTACGGTGTAGGAGACTCTTCTGGGGTAGTAAGATACTATTGTTAAGGATAGGTCTGTGTGAATGGATAGGATGATGGGTGGGCAAATTGTTTGTCAAGCTGTTGCTTTGGAGTTTTTACCTTTAAGGGGGCACTTGACTGAAAACATTCCAAGCTTTCTGTTCAGAAGTGTGTCTGCTATTCCTTTAAGGCCAGGCTAATAGGGATTTTTCCTTTACTCTCATCAGACAAACTTAATCAGTTGAAAGTATACATAAATACAAGATATTGTATTACAAGTTTAATTTATTTTAAAACAAAAATATGCAAATTAGGCAACCTCCTTAAATGTGTGCTAATTTGCATATTACAAAAAACTGTTTTTCAACACATTGCTTCAAGGCAGAATGTTTTTTTTTAAATATTGTGATAACACTAAAAATGGTCAGGCTTACTGATCAGTTCATCAAAATATTGTCATTTCATGGAATTAGTTAAAAAACACTATTCCCATGTACTGTATGACGGATGCATATTTTTACAGATAAAAATAACAATCAAAACGACACAAGATATTAAAAAAGCCTCTAAAGTCTGACTAAGATCTAAGAACCTGTGTGTGGAATCATGTGAATGTACTTCCTTTGAAGACAGAAAAACGAACTGGCACATGGGGAAAACGGCTGATAAAAGATAGGCTGATGCAATTAAAACGTACTTCCAATAATTATGACCATTTAGGTCACATTAAACTGTTGTACATATATCACTTATAAACATAAAATACATTGGCACGTTTAATACATTTGTTTCAAGCAGTAGAGCATATGCTTAGAATACTGGTCTATTGGGCAAATATGACATTATGGGCAAATTCTCACATCACTTTGTATGGCTATTGATATGTGCAGAACATTACATCAGCCATGCCTGCCCAATGTGTAAGACCATCAGTTGTTTCTGGTGCCTCTTTACTTTCTTGATTGTCATAGGACCTGCACCTACGCTTGACAAACTCAAATGAAGCAGCATCAGCTCTCACAGCTCCTTTCTGATTGCTTCCAGTGTCACCAAAGTGCTGTGAAGCCACAATTTGTCCATCACATTTGAAATAGCAGTGGCTCCCTCACTAAAACGTGGCTACTGCCATACTGGATGCTGCGTCAATGTGGCTTTTGCCCACAGAGGTTTTGGGGGCCTTGCGACCAGAGTTCAGACATTCATTTGCATTCTGGGTTCCTCTGTGCTACATTCTTTTGAACACGTTATCATTTGACATCGTATGATACAGGTACCATTTCCCGTGCAACCTTAATTAAAAAATGTATGGCCTCCATGGTTTTTATGACTGGTTGGATCTTCACCTTTTTCTAGCACCAATGCACACACCTATCCCATAGTTGGAGGTGAATCCTCTAGTGCCAAGTGCCATCAAAGGATACATGAATATTTATGATGTCATCCTCATCCTCCTTCAGAAACTCTGCTATGTCTGGGTCTATATCTGCCTATGCTCTTCTAATGATCTTTGCAGCATTCCCCATTGACTGTAGCCCTCTCTGAATCTCAGCAACTAAAGTGGGGGGGAAAAGTACTTATGTCTGTCGACATTAGTCGTAACTGCAGGACTAAATATCAGCTAATTTCTCAGTAATAAAAGTAGGCTACAGCCCTATGACACTGTACATCTACGTGACAGTGATTTTATAGTTATGTTTTCCTTTCACTCGCTTTTATTCACTTTGAATAAGTTTGCTGGAGCAAGGATATAAATATTATTTATACACCGCAAGTCACCTGACAATGGGCTACTCTCCCTTTTTATTCATTTACCTATCATGTCTCTGATATGAGCTGAGAAGCAAGGATGGAATCCCTAGAACTTTGCCAGTTTTCATTGGAGCTGCATAACCAAGTCCAAGTTCATGAGCTAGAAGAACCATCCTCACATTTATATAAAATGCCACATCTCCCCTGGAGCACTCCTGCAGCCTAGAGGAAGTGTAAACACTCCTAAATGCATCACAATCACCTTACAGTGTGCACATTCTATCATGACAGAATCCCTGGTTGGTGGGGTCTATGGTGATTTTCAGTCCAGTGTTAGACACTTATGGCAAATCAAATCATGTACAAGTTGGTTTATTTGTGACATGTGGAATAAAAGCTGTTGACTGGCTGATCGCTGCTAGCTGTCATCCTCATCTCAACAAACGTGCGTCACAACGCGTTGCTGCCGGCTACCTCCTTTTCCTTCTCTACCTGTACTGCCACTGCCTCAATCGCAGCGGTGTAAAGTACTTAAGTAAAAATACTTTAAAGTACTACTTAAGTTTTATTCACAGTGTAGGTATATTCTTTGAGATGTTCCAATTGTCTCTCTTTACATATTCTCCGCAGGAAATATTTTCAAACAAGGAAGTGCTGCGGAGCACGTGAGGCACTGTAACCAATCGAGTTGCCGGAAAGGGCCTTTAAATGCCAGTAACCAATAGGTTGTCAGGAAATTACTCCTCTTTCAGCACGAGCACTATGTCCACAAAGCTATTCTGTACATGGCTATATCCTAACTGGCAGCTTCATTAAATAGTACCCGCAAAACACCAGTAGCAACGTCAACAGCGAAGAGGCGACTCCGCGATGCTGGCCTTCTAGGCAGAGTTACAAAAAAAAGCCATATCTCAGACTGGCCAATAAAAATAAAATTTAAGATGGGCAAAAGAACAGACACTGGATAGAGGAACTATGCCTAGAAGGCCAGCATCCCGGAGTCGCCTCTTCACTGTTGAGACTGGTGTTTTGCAGGTACTATTTGCGGGTACTATTTAATGAAGCTGTGTGAGGTATCGGTTTCTCAAACTAGACACTAATGTACTTGTCCTCTTGCTCAGTTGTGCACCGGGGCCTCCCACTCCTCTTTCTATTCTGGTTAGAGACAGTTTGCACTGTTCTGTGAAGGGAGTAGTACACAGCGTTGTACGAGATCTTCAGTTTCTTGGCAATTTCTCGCATGGAATAGCCTTCATTTCTCAGAACAAGAATAGACTAACGAGTTTTAGAAGAAAGTGCTTTGTTTCCGGCCATTTTGAGCCTGTAATCGAACCCACAAATGCTGATGCGCCAGATACTCAACTAGTCTAAAGAAGGCCAGTTTAATTGCTTCTTTAAATCAGAACTGCAGTTTTCAACTGTGCTAACATAATTGCAAAAGGGTTTTCTAATGATCAATTAGCCTTTTTAACTGATAAACTTGAATTAGCTAACAACGTGCCATTGGAACACAGGAGTGATGGTTGCTGATAATGGACCTCTGTACGCCTATGTAGATATTCCATAAAAAAAATAGTTTTAAAAAGGCCGTTTCCAGCTACAATAGTAATTTACAACATTAGCAATGTCTACACTGTATTTCTGATCAATCTGATGTTATTTTAAAATAGACAAAAACTGCTTTCAAAAACAAGAACATTTCTAAGCGACGCCCAACTTTTTGAACGGTAGTGTATTTGTACATTTTATGAAAGTAATAGTTGCAAAATATCCCAAAATCAAAAAATTAACAGATCGAAGCAAATTCACTAATTTTGCCTGTGGTGTCTGGCCTTAAAAAGGTCCAATGCAGCTGTTTTTATATCAAATAATTTCAGGGTAACAACTAAGTAACTTACTGTGATTATTTTTGACAATTTTATTTGAAAACAAACAAATTGTTTCTTTGCAAGTGGGGAGGGGAAAACTAGATATATTGGCAGAGAGGTTTCGAACTCTTTCTTACTGGTCTATTAACTAAATTTTTCACCAGGCAGGCCAAAACTCCATCCCACCAAACCAGGCTGAAATTTCAGGCGGTCTTTTCAAAAAGCTCTTACACTAAAAAGGATATGATCATAATTTGTACAATTCCACAGTATTATTCCAACCTCAGTATGGAGATAACACAGGGAAATCAAGTTTGACTGCACTGGGCCTTTCAACCAGTATGAGGTGCTAGCTGTCATCAGTACGTTCTCAGATGCCTAAGCTGTGTGGCATACAACTTCATTGCCCCAATCCCTAAACCTGTTCCTCTAGTGTATTTTTGAAGTCTGGCTATGCCACTGAGGAAAGAGAAAGGAGGGAAAAATGTACTTGGTATGTATTTTTATAGCAAATGTTCCCTCATGCAACCTAGCAATTTCTGGTATCTGTGCACTGTGTGGTATATGCATTTGGCAACTCAGGTCTTAACCACAGTCCAACTTGTAGCTATAACAGTTCCTTTTGGCTTAATGTGTGTGCAACATATAGCAGTCGCCCTCGCTCGCCGGATGATTCTCTCCACTTCCCCAGAGGGCTGTGCTGCTGAGGTTCTATCCCCGCCCATCGCCAAACCCAAATTGGTCGGTGTTTACATTATTATTTTGACATCACTGCGCTGAGCTTGAGAGGGCTGGTCCTGAGCATCCGTCAAGCAGCCTTAATAAAAAGCTTGGTAATTCAATCTGTAAAAAGAGAAGAGAGTGGGAGGAAATGGGGCCAATGGCATCTCCCAGCTACAAATACTGCCTGCCTGCCAGGCCTGACGCAACACAGATGAACCAGGGGGCTTAAGTAATTGGGTGCATTAAATGCAGAGTCCTTGGGTAGAGGGTGGGAGAGGGGTATGGATGGAGGGAAGGAGTGAGAGATGTTGGAGGGGGAACTCATGTATTATGACCTCGGCGGGCACTGGTCATAAAAAGTGTGGTGTTAAATTGATATGCACGCAAACTATCAGCTTTCTGTACTGTGCGTAATTATGCGAGTCATAAAAAAAAGTGCCCCCTTACAGGTAAACACTCCAAAGCAACAGCTTGACAAATAATTTCCCCACCCAAGTTCTGTCAAAGCGCTTTCCATTCACTATCACGACCATGGCGGTGCTAACACAAACTGTTCATAAACCTACCAAGCCCTTCCCCACTCTCAATATGTACCACAAGAACATGAGCCTCAAAATACAGCATTTCAATTTAACAGTACAACAAAATAGCCAAGATAGAATGAGATAAGGCAACAAGTGGGTTTTGTTGTAGCATTGATAAGACGGCAGTGCTCTGAAGACATTGAACACTTTTCTCCTTACCACATTTTAGTCATCTTATCCAGAGCGACTTACAGTTAGTGCATTCATCTTAAGATTGATATGTGGTTGCCCCACCAAGCTCAGGCATAGTAAGTACACTTTTCCTCAATAAAGTACTTGTCAGCAAACTGGGGGAGGGACTCAAGTATAGGATCAGGATTTTATTTGTTATGTTTTACAGGCATTACTCTGAACAGTCCCCAACTAGGACCGGTTGCTGATTTCATTTCTGAAGCTGGCCCTCCCTTTCTCCTCCCTCCATTCCAGGTAGAGTATCTGTAGTGTTCACACTAGGAGAGACAGAAATAAAAGGAGAAAGAGAAAGGAGGACAGGAGAGAGACAAAGAAGATGGGAAGAGAATACTGGGGAAGGGCTTTGGAGAGACGAGGAGAGGTGTATTATCCTGTCAAGCGATAGTAGCAGCTGTCAAGCTAGAAGTCACACTGTGTGTTACTGACAGTTTACAATGCCCATAAAAGTAAACGTAGACATAAGAAAATGCATTGGACAGGCCAGACATTTCAATTTTTAAAACATACACATTACGCACGTCAGCCTGTGTCACCTCACAAGGGTCGAAGCCAAGCAGCAAACTTTCACATGAACATAGTCATCAAACAAGCTCAATCACCTCCTCCTCCCATTCTGTGCCTTCTGAGTGATGCAACCCGAACTGCCCCTCACTACATTATATCTTAATGGTTTAAAGAACAGCAACAGTCATGTCTGTAGAAAAAAGAAGCCCTAAACAGAGGCCCAGAGTGATGCCCATTGAACCCAATGGCCTTGAAGGAACTGAATCGTCCTACAGTCCAACTAGAGTTAAATGATTATTCTGCCTCTAGAGAAACATTACTGCTCTATTCCTGACAGCTCTCTAATGAATTAAGCCTGACCAAGACAACCTAGTCTTTCACGTACACACACAATGTGGATATTCATAGCAAAAAACATTCATGCACACCATCTTCTCACAAACATTTGTAGTTGGCTGTTATCATTACAACCTACTTGAGGTTGGTCACGTTGCACGGCTTGCATTTCCCTGGCGACTGCCTTCTCAGAGGCTGCGGTGCCGCAGGGGTAGTGGTGCGAGGCGAGCAGTGTGTTATCACACATGGCTGTCCTCCCCTCATAGCCTGCAGCTGACCAACTCCTATTGGAAATAGTGACTAGAGCTGGGACAATAAACCGAAAATGATCAACACAGACCAAACTGACTACTTCCAGTGCATTTGGGAAGTACTCAGACACCTTGACTAATTGCACATTTGTTACGTGACAGCCTTATTCTAAAATGTATTAAATCAATTGTTTTTCTCAATCTACACAACACCCCATAAGTGAAAACAGGTTTAGACATTTTTTTGCAAATGCAGTAAAAAATAAAAAGCAGAAGTACCTTACATACACTACTGGTCAAAAGTTTTATAACACCGACTTATTCAAGGGTTTTCCTTTATTTGTACTATTTTCTACATTGTAGAATAATAGTGAAGACATCAAAACTATGAAATAACACATATGTGCACACTCTTGGCATTCTCTCAACCAGCGTCACCTGGAATGTTTTTACAGCCTTGAAGGAGTTCCCACATATGCTGAGCCCCTCTTGGCTGCTTTTCCTTCACTCTGCGGTCCAACTCATCCCAAACGATCTCAATTGGGTTGAGGTAGGGGATTGTGGAGGGCAGGTCATCTGATACAGCACTCCATTACTCTCCTTCTTGGTCAAATAGCTCTTACACAGCCTGGAGATGTGTTTTGGGTCATTGTCCAGTTGAAAAACAAGTGACAGTCCCACTAAGCACAAACCAGATGGGATGGCGTATCGCTGCAGAATGCTGTGGTAGCCATGCTGGTTAAGTGTGCCTTGAATTCTAAATAAATCATTGACAGTGTCACCAGCAAAGCACCCCCACACCATCACACCTCCTCAATGCTTCACGGTGGGAAATACACATGCGAAGATCATCCTTTCACCCACACCGCATCTCACAAAAGACGCCGAGTTTGGAACCAAAAATCTAAAATTTGGACTCGTCAGACCAAAGGACACATTTCCACCGGTCTAATGTCCATTGCTCGTGTTTCTTGGCCCAAGCAAGTCTCTTATTATTGGTGTCCTTTCGTAGTTTCTTTGCAGCAATTCAACCATGAAGGCCTGATTCACACAGTCTCCTCCGACACATCTCAATATCAACTGTTCAGTTACTTGAACTCTGTGAAGCATTTATTTGGGCTGCAGTTTGAGGCTGGTAACTAATGAACTTATCCTCTGCAGCAGAAGTAACTTGGTCTTCCATTCCTGTGGCGGTCCTCAAAAATAAATCAACACCCTTGAATGAGTAGGTGTCCAAACTTTTGACTTGTACTGTGTGTGTGTGTGATATATATATATATATTTTTTTAACCTTTATTTAACTACGCAAGTAAGTTAAGAACAAATTATTATTTTCAAATGACTGCCTAGGAACAGTGGGTTAACTGCCTTGTTCAGGGGCAGAACAACAGATTTTTACCTTGTCAGCTCGGGGATTTGAAAGTCCAACGCTCTAACCACTATTTGATCTAACCACCACCAGCAATTCGATACTGTAATTTTATTGCAATTAGATTTTCCAAACATATTTCTCATTTTATGTCAACTGGAGAGGGACAAGAGAACCATGAGAAATGTTTCAGTCATGGATAGGTCTGTGGCGATCATGAAATTGTATCAGCCAGTGAATGTCAAGCAACTACCTGCCGGTCTCACTGTAATTGACTATTAATTAACATATCATTTAGCATCTCCTGGCTTCCAGACATGGCCTACAAGCCACTGATACAGACCTTTAGAACATCTACATTTTTTAAAAGTCTAATAAATCCATGTAGTATATCCTACACCATCACAATAAATCCATGATGTATTTTAGACAGGTCTAAAGAAACATGAAGACAATTTAGTTTATTTCAGAAGAACAGCATACTCTGAGTTGAGTATGCATATCTTGAGTCCTGATCAAGATATGCCATATGGCTGTGGGCTACCCTAGTTCATTTAGCAGACAAGATTTGCTTATAATTCCATGGCATTATTTTATAGTATGAAGACCACAATTGAACATGTCCTTTCTATTTTATTCAGCTATGTTCTCCAAAACGATTTAAGTGAGCACATGCGGCTATTCTGTGTTGAGCGGGTAACAAAGAAACAGGTACTCCTATATGCTTAATTTAGAGTTATTTATGTAACTTTAGTTGTGATACAAATGTTGGGCTATAAGTTTTGATTTTTTAATACATTCTAAGGCTGCATGATGTGACTAATGATGATTTGAAAAAAAAGTCACATGAAAGGCATGAGCTCTGCTTATCTTTTTGCACAGGCTGTACACACTTCAGTCTCATTCACAATTTGACAAGCACTTGATAATGTCTTGAATTTCCCAGCTGCATCCCTTTTGTGTCGCCATAATGCTCCCTAAAAGAATCCATGCCTTTTGCACCCAGTGACTGTTGTGCCCATGGGCTGAATATAATAATTATAATTCCCTTTTCCTGGCTGCTCACGTGATCGGGTCCTTCTGACAGGCTACAAGTGAAGACAGACACTTCGGGGACTACGCGCGTGCTTATCCAATTCCGAGGTGCATATTGAAGATATTGGAAGAACTGTCCACATTTACTTTTCATCAGCCAACAAGAGGAGTAGGCCTAACAAACAGCAAAAGCATTAGCCCATGTCACTCTACTATCCCCCATAGTACAAAAGTTGACTCATCCTGTGCAAGAAATAAATATTCCAAAACATAGTCTGGGACAGTTGTGGGATGCGATAGACTAACCAAACTAATACAACCACTAGCGTAAAAAAAAGGTTTTAAGCAATGAGCCTGATGCAACAGATGAAAGCTTATCAACATTAAAGTAAACAATTAAACATTTCTTTACGTTATAAGCGCAGCAATGCACACACGGCAGTAGGCTATATGCGCGAATGTTCCATTATCAGGAAAACACCATTATCAAATGACAGCAAATGTGATTACTGTTGTAATGCTTATATTATAAAGGTGCATTTTTATGGAGAAAATTATCTTCCACAAACTTCAAATTCAAGTGCTGCGTATGTATGCCAGATAATCTGCTTAACAACGGGTGTAGAGCCTAATGTGCTTCATTTTAAGAAGTTAATTTGCCCACTTTAGTTGTGATACAAACCTTATCAAAACATATAGGCCTATGGGCTAGGCTATATGTGGTGTGTGACTATGATTTGAGAAATTAAAAAAAGGTATGCAATGTTTCTTGCCTCACGCTGGGCATCATTCACAAGTGATGGGTGACAATATTAGCCTATCACACTATTCTTGATTTAACAATGGTTTTACATATGCCAAATAATGTGTGAAATTTGTATTTATGTAGAATGGACCATTATCATGCACCTGTCTCAAAACAGGGGCAGCTGGGAAAAAATAAATAGCGAATGGAGGTCGCTTTTCACGTGGTTCATTTTAATGCCAGCCAGGTAGGCTATACTCCTGTTGTAAAGAGACGCAATGTGCTTAATATTAGGAAAGTTGAGAAATATAGTAGTCCTAGCCAATAGAAAGCTGATGGGAACCTCCTCTTTTTAATAGAGGTCATCACTCTGTTTTCTCACGCAATTGCATCGACAATATAAATGTTGCGCAACATGAGCTCTCATGAAGTGTTTGATTAAATTTTTGATTACATTGGCATTGATGTCAGAGTGAATAGAGGTACAAGAGTGCTGAGTACCAGGCAGTGAGCAAGTTTGGTAGGTTACTAATGACCAGCAGTGTTAGAGCTTGGAAAAGCCTAATTACTGTGACTAAACCATCACGTGGAATTTGACTGCCGTCATGACTTGTGACCGCCGGTGTGGCGGTAATACGGTCACCACTCAGCCCTAGTTATGGAAAAAAAAGGTGTTGAAAACAAATTGGCTCCCTATTAAAAAAATAAGATGGAGAACAAGCTATGAAGTAAAACAACTGGAGTTTTGATGCAGGCACAGCCAACTAGCACAAAAATAATATTGCGAGTCAAAACGATACCTTGTCAAAAATAGTATCCCGCAATCACCGAATGCAGTTAATAAACCCTACAGGAAACTCCTACAGTATAGTCTATCAAATAATGTGTGCCTCTGAGCAGTCATTGTGAATCTTCAGACAGTCACAAATTTGATAGGCATATGCACAATTCACTACATAAGCATCTCGGTCACAGACATGAAGTCTTAACAATTCAGAGAGACGTGAGGGAAATATGCAATCTTCTCCGGTCCTAGAGCCTAGGTTATTTTCCAAGTTGCTTATATCAGGTTCATTTGTTCTGAAATCTTTTCAGCGACACTATGTGAAGGTGACACAGCACCTCTCATTTGGGGAGAATCCTGGCATAGTGACCATATCTTGGTTTTAAATGCTTTAAATGACCATCTGATTTGTGCAGTCTTTCACAGGATTCTTAGGCTAAATATGAATTATTCCTGATATTGAAACTTGGTAGATTTTTCAGGAAAATATGAATCCCGAGTGCACATTGAGGTTATGAACTTATTGTTCAATGTATCATTATAATTCAGTCAGTCAATTTATCATGATATGGATTTTTGTCCATATCACCCAACTCTAATACTGATAACACTTTACATACAGCCAACAGGTCGAAAGCATGATACATATTAATTTTATCAGCCATTATTTGAGAGTCACGTAGAACTTGCCAAATAGTACCATAATGTACCAGTGTGGCAATGTGTAACATTGTGACGTAACGGCATTATCGATTCAAGTAAAGTGATAGAGCAACATTCAATACCGTTGCCTGCTTTACCATGAGCCCCCTTTGTTTAAATATACCCTGACTATGTCTGTAGCAGGGGGAGGGACCAGGTTAGGTCATACTAACCAGCTGAGAGAGACACCAGACAACTGTCTTGCATTGTTGTCCCATTAGCGTAATTGTACACATGGTATGTAGACAGTCTTTACTGTAGCATCTATAACTAATAGTTATAGGAGTTCCATGTCACGAAAGTCACCCAACACTAGAATGGTGATAGGGAGATGGTGACAACGTTTGTGTGGCTTGTAGATAAAATGTAATGACATGGCGTCACAGTGTGAGATGATACATTGTGTTCAATAGCCTGGGTGGGCAGAATAATGTATTCAGAGATATGGTACAAGTACGTCAGAAAAGGCTTTTGTGAAAAGATTGGAGCCCGGTAAGCAGACAAACTTATTTTGGTAAAAAACTAGGAGTGATCTGTAGATAGTGACTGAAGAGTTCTGATAAAACTGAGCAACACTGTTCACAATTGTCACCACACAACATCGCATACAGTCTAAGATGTAGCAGGGTATAGGGTAAATCTATTTGAAGTCAACCACTTTTTGACAGTACGCCTTTGATTTGAACAAAACCTTCCATACCCATTTGGTCATAGTAGAAGTGCATAAAATATGACTTTTTGGACCAGAATGCCAAAACATTCAAGAGATTAAAGTACTCCGTTGTCCCCTTTTGCACACCCCACCACACCTTGACAGCCATGTCTTCATCTCTGGAAAAGAGAAAAGGTTGAGATTGACCCAATTTAAAAAAAGTTTACAAAAAACAGGGTTGGCATACTATTTTCTAATTTCTCGGAAACATAAATTCAATCATTTATATAAATTAACCTTTAACGTCAATTATCTAAAATGTGTAAACTCCAATTATTTTCATATTCACATATGTCGTAGTTTAGGCCCTATTTTACATAATCTGAGGTTGTGTTGTGCCCACCATCGGTTGAGACAACATGCTCTTGAATACAGGGTGGGTTGTCATGTTTAGGCAAATAATTGTACTAAAATGGGAATAAAATAGTCATTTAAACTTTAAAAAAAATTGTAGCACAAAGATGGTTGGAGATCCAGACATCAGAGGATGTTGACTTGAATGAGAATATCTGTTGTTTGAAATTATACTGTCAATCCTCCATACGAAACCTATTGAAACCATAGAAATAGATAACAGAATAGACAACCATTTAAGCTGAAATTTGACAGTGGGTAGACCGGTGGCCATCTTTGTGGTAGTAATTGGAAGTTACAATTTCAAATGGGGTACCAGATACAATGCAGTGGTCTGAAGGGATAGGTCAATTCTATGAATTATATTTCTATGATTGAAATGAAACCCACCCTGTCTGTATTCAAGAGCATGATGTGTCTCAACCGATGGAGGGCACAACAAACCTCAGATGTAAAATAGGGTTTAAAACTACAAAATACGTGAATATGAAAAAAATTGAAGTTTACATGTTTATGGATCATTGAAGGTTAAATTATAATTTATTTCAAGAAATTATAAAATAGTTAGACAACCCAGTTTGAAAGCATTAAAAATGATATCACACTCAACCATTTAACTTTTCCAGTGATGAAGACATGGATGTCTCATGGTAGGGTGGGCAGGTAGCCTAGCGGTTAAGAGCGTTGGGCCAGTAACCAAAAGGTCGCTGGTTCAAATCCCTGAGGTGGAAAATCTATTTGCCCTTGAGCAAGGCATTTATCCCCAATTGCTCCTGTAAATAGCTCTGGATAAGAGCGTCTGCTAAATCACTAAAATATGAATGTATGTATGCCAAATGGGTCACCTCTACCGCCTGATTGTTTTGGCTTTCAGGTTCAAAAAGTCACTTTCTGACCACTTCTTCCATGGCAAACACATATGGAAAGTTTTTCTTGAATCAAAAGGGATGCGGTCACAAAGTGATTGAATTCAAATGGATTCCCCCCATAGTAGGCCTGTAGATTTATAGCCTCATATAGATCTCCCTTCAAGGGAGGAAGGATGGATATATTTGTTAAGCATTCCTAAAATCCAAAGAGTATTCAACATATACAATCAACAACAAACATCAGATGATTGGTAAGAATAAATCTGTTCCATCTCCCGACGACACTTCCTTTGCACAAACCTTAGTTCTAATGGCGCTGTTTTTTTTACCTGTGGTGTACAAGAGAATTTAGCTTATTTCTGTATTGCATTATAATTCTGAAGAGCAGCCAGCCAATAGCCAATTGATGAGTGTACTGTAATGGTGTATCATGCACTAACACATTAAATATAGATGCTGTATAACGTTGGTGGCTGTTGCTAATGCTCTGGAGTGTTTAAAATGGTCTAATTGTACCTGACCCTGCATGTATGTTACACAAAATAACACAGAGACCTTCAGGGGCAGCCTCCTTTTGGCTACGGACATGAGATACACAACACAGTACAGTGTAGCGCAGTCAATGGCAATGAACTGACACACACACTTTTCTTCAGGAAAGAAACAGAGGGATATATATACACTGCTCAAAAAAATAAAGGGAACACTTAAACAACACAATGTAACTCCAAGTCAATCACACTTCTGTGAAATCAAACTGTCCACTTAGGAAGCAACACTGATTGACAATAAATTTCATGCACATTTGTGGCCTGCTGGAGGTCATTTTGCAGGGCTCTGGCAGTGCTCCTCCTTGCACAAAGGCGGAGGTAGCGGTCCTGCTGCTGGGTTGTTGCCCTCCTACGGCCTCCTCCACGTCTCCTGATGTACTGGCCTGTCTCCTGGTAGCGCCTCCATGCTCTGGACACTACGCTGACAGACACAGCAAACCTTTTTGCCACAGCTCGCATTGATGTGCCATCCTGGATGAACTGCACTACCTGAGCCACTTGTGTGGGTTGTAGACTCCGTCTCATGCTACCACTAGAGTGAGAGCACCGCCAGCATTCAAAAGTGACCAAAACATCAGCCAGGAAGCATAGGAACTGAGAAGTTGTCTGTGGTCACCACCTGCAGAATCACTCCTTTTTTGGGGGTGTCTTGCTAATTGCCTATAATTTCCACCTTTTGTCTATTCCATTTGCACAACAGCATGTGAAATGTATTGTCAATCAGTGTTGCTTCCTAAGTGGACAGTTTGATTTCATAGAAGTGTGATTGACTTGGAGTTACATTGTGTTGTTTAAGTGTTCCCTTTATTTCTTTGAGCAGTGTATATATATATATATCTATCATGTAGAAGTCATGTGCGTCCAGAAGGAACAAAGGCCATATATTGATCCTGGTGATCTTATTGTCGGACACTAACCCTCTGGGACAGGTCTGATAAAAGACCCTGCTCAACAGAATCACACACACACGTGCACAAACTCTCCAGGTAAAGTCCCTGGCTACTGTACATGGTTGAGCAGGCTCTTGATGCCACTAGCTGCAAGCAGAGAGCCCATGCTCAGCCTTCAGCCCGGCTGCAGCTCGTGGATTAGAAGTGTAGCCGGGAGTATCCAGGAGGATTTTCCAAGCAGGCTCACTCAGGCTTTCCCCAAAGATGCACTGTGTGTTATGGTCTGGGAGAATCAGTGTAGAAGACCCATGAGCTACCGGATACCTTACAGCCCAGGAGGATACGCTCAGAGCTAGAGCGAGACAGAGGAGGAAAGGAGAATGGTGTGTCCAATTTCTAAAGCCCTGGAGGTTCATAAAGGGAGTGGAATGGCCTTACCTACGGACCATCACTGCCAGGATTCACTGAGTCAGGCCTGTTTCAGAGAGAGAGGAGAGGGGAGACGGAGAGCTCTGCCGTGGGGGTTATTAGATAACAAACGAGAGGCTCGCCCTGGCCTCCTTGGAGACTGATAGTTTGTATCCATTTATGTCATAATCCAAACAAAGCAAAACAATGGTGGTGCTCCACCCTGACGCAGCTTTATACAATTACCCAGCTGGGTTCAGAGTCAAGCCCCAGTCCTGTAATCACGTTATAGCCAGTCTCCTGGCCCAGGATCAATGGAGCACAGAGAGAGGCCATCCAACCCCCAAGGCACCGAAGATGGATATGGGAGAGATCTGCCACACTCACTGACAACCCATCATCCTAATGTAATGTCCCCCCTCCATATACTACCACTATGATTTATCAGAAAAATAAATAAAAATAGATATATTTTTTAAACATGCTGTGCTCACCCGCCTTGGCAAAAGGATCAGTGAAACTTCACAACAAATGATAATAATAAATATAGGCCTAGCTATTTCCAATAGGCCCTAGGTATCCTGATGTTAACAGGCTAAGGAGTTGCTAGCGTAACAGAATGTTTCTCTGACAGAAGGGAACAGCCGAGTGGGATGGCTAGTTTGGCTACACAGGTAAACAGACAGTTTTTTCCAGTGATTGCGCCATACTACACCTCACCCAAATAAGAGGGACAGTGAATAGGCTTACAGCTCTAAGTGAGTGACTAACCAACACTGGGGACCAGAGAGAGGTTGGAGTTTAGAAGCCATCTATGATATGAAAGGGAGGGAAAACAGAACAGGGCTGCATATCATCCCAAAGTTGTTCCCTCTTCTACCCTCACTCACTTCAAGGTCTGATAGGAGGTGAAAGCAATAGAACAGTTGTCCGATGTATAGACGGGAGTAAATGAGGATAGAGTTAAAGGTGACAGGGTTTTGGAATGTGACGTAGCTTAGGGACCAAAATGATAAAAGCCATATCGATTTACTTCATTGACCAGCAGGTGCTTGGTGTTTCTCCGAGGAGGACAGTTCCTTGCCTGGGTGTGAGGATAGCCAGGCAGTAGCGTTGGGAATTGCCAGGGACCTCAAGATATACTTAGGTGCCGATACGATATGTATTGCGATTCGATTCTGTGATTTCATTGCAATTTGATATTTCAAACATATTGCTAAACATGTCCGCTGCAGAGGGACAAGAGAGACCCATGAGACTGTTGATCAATCAGGGGAATAAAAGTGCTGAAAACCAGCTACGAAGGGCTTTTGGTGCAGATACAGCCAACTAGTGCTAAAACAATATTGCGATATTGTCAGACCGACATATCAAAAATAATATTCCAAAATGTAACTGTAGCTATTTTTTCCCTATCACTACCAGGCAGCACTAGGAGGTGGAGCCAGGAAAGGCCGTTCTGTTGCATGTTTGAGATGCCAAACATTATTCATAAAAAAATAAAAAGCAAGGACACAGAAAGGGTCCAAAAACAGGACAATTAGTTAACACGAGGGAGGAAGAGAATAGTACTGCGAGTACTAGATATTAGACATCTTAGGGAATTTTTGGAACCGCATTGCAATGTACGCTCAATTTAGGGTAGTAACCGCAATTTGTAGTGTAGTGCTTGGATCTTGCTACGTAACAGGAAGCTCTGGGCAGGGCAGGGCTGCTACTTAGCCTAACTACTTCCTGTAAGATAGATTAGAGCAAAGCAGAGTGGGGCTAATCGCCTGGTCCGGTGAGGCCCTCTCTCTGCAGGGAGCTATGGTTGTGGAGGGTTCTGACCAATGGACAAGACTGTGAAGCAGTCACGACTCAAATCTCTACATTTTACCTCATTTGTGAGTCATGGCAACATCATAAGTGAGATGACAAAGCATGTATAGCAAAGAGGGATTTGCAATACTTCCTGATTCTATAGAAGGGAGATTCTCTTTGTAGGTAGTAAAGACCCTCATTCCAAACCAGAGAAAATTCTGGGAAGTATCCGTTCAGAAAGCCCCTAAACAAGGAGAGCAGAGTTGAGGGGATGTTAAGAACAACATTTCACAGGAAGTCACACATCCTGCGTTAAACCGCGTCCGTTTCCTCACAAACCCCCTAATACATTGTCAAACCCTGACCATCTCCATTGTCAAACACGTACAATCTTCCTCTGGTCACTAGCACCAACGGACAGGCCGGTCAGCGGGGACACCAGCCAAAACCCCACCACGACAACGGACCATTCAAACTTTCCGTTCTGATTGGAGAACTAGGAAAACCTCTCCACCACTTTTTAAAATGAAATGTCAGTTGCTTAGCGCCAATTGGTCTTTGTTTCTGGCCATTTTGAGTCTGTAAATCGAAACCCACAAATGCTGATGCTCCAGATACTCAACTAGTCTAAAAGGTCAGTTTTATTGCTTCTTTTAAAATCAGCACACGTTTTCAGCTGTGCTAACATAATTGCAAAAGGGTTTTCTAATGATCAACTAGCCTTTTAAAATGATAAACTTGGATTAGCTAACACAACGTGCCATTGGAACACAAGAGTGATGGTTGCTGATAAATGTAGATATTCTATTTTAAAAAATGTAGAAAACAAAAATCAGCTGTTTCCAACTACAATAGTCATTTACAACATTAACAAGGTCTACACTGTATTTCTGATCAATTTTATGTTACTTCAATGGACAATTTTTTTTTGCATTTCTTTCAAAAACAAGGACATTTCTAAGTGACCCCAAACTTTTGAACGGTAGTGTACATTTCTATAAAAACGGTAGTGTCTATTTATAAAAAAATTAGGGCAACAACTAAAACAATACCGCACATGGCGTCTAAATAGACACCCCAAAAACAATTTCAAGGGACATGGATTCTCAATGAATAAAACCGCTATAGGAAAATGTCAGGGCACAGGCTCCACATACGCAAAACATTTTCCAAAAAAGGGGGTAGATCGAAAGGGAAAGAAACAGAGTGAATGAAAGAGCGGGGGAAAGAGCTGAAGCAGAAGGTATTGGATGACAGCATTGTAGCTTCCAGAGAACATGCCAAACCCTGGAAATAATTTCCTGCTCCACAGAAGACTTTTATGGAATTCTAGCGCCGTGTCTCACGTCAAAAAGACCACCTCCCTCTATCCCCCTCCTCCCCAAGCCTACCCACCCCCCCTTCCTCTCAGCCAGCCCACCGCCACTTCTCCATCCCTTACAACACAGATCTAGGATCAGCTTACCCTCGAATCCGAACCACAACCATTAGGATGGGAAAACAGCGTTTAAGGGCAGCTGAACCTTACTCCCCTCTACACAGCTGTCAGGATGAAGCTAAGCAGGGGCTACACAACACTGATTGGCTCTACTATTCAGAGTCAAAGCCAAAGCCCCTTAGAACGTTCCCACTGGGAGTCAACACCCACCCAGGTTGGAGGGGCAACATTACTTTACTCAAACACGCCTTTTACATAAGAGTTTTGACTTTCCTCCATGCGGTCCCCCTCCCTCAGGGTAAAGGTACTGTATACTAACAAAGTAACTCCTCTACTCCCTAAAGTCAGAGGTTTGACTTCTCAAACTCTTTTCTTGGAGCCCTGATACAGAAAACAGGGACTTTATTCCAGGATGGTGCAACATTACAACAACGCATTCTTAGAAAAAAAGATTGCGCAGAACAAAAGTTTGCTGGAGTGTTTGCATTCCCACGTTCACAGGAAGGGGGAGGCCATACCGGTGTGTGTGTGTGTGTGTGTGTGTGTGTGTGTGTGTGTGTGTGTGTGTGTGTGTCTGTACAAAATGTGCCTCGCTCAATTTAATGACGTCTGTGTTAGAGCATCAGAATTCCAGAGATTGCATTAGCATTGAGTGCTAGTACAAGTTGGGCCAACTGCCAGCCAGGCAGGCCTCCATTATATAGGCTAACAATAAGAGCACAAGGCCAGTGGCTGTCCTGTCCCTTCATGGACACTGTATAAAGGCCTGTGTAAAAGGCCAGGACAGATCTTGGCACTGTTTAAAAATTGTGATAATATGGGTATTTTCTGGTACTCGCGTCAAAGAATTCAACATTTTTAACCAACAGTGCTTCATGGTGCTCGCTTCAACAAAGCCCAAAGAAACCAACGTGTTTGTTGGACAATGATCATGTTATTACCACCTCATAGGCAGTGCAAGGGACTGGGCAATTACTACCAACGTACACTACCGGTCAAAAGTTTTAGAACACCTACTCATTCAAGGGCCTTTCTTGATTTTTACTATTTTCTACATCGTAAAACTATGTGTGGTGTTTCAAAACTATGAAACACCACATATGGAATCATGTAGTAACCAAGAAGTGTTAAACGAATTAAAAGATATGCGATTCTTCAAAGTAGCCACCCTTTGCATGACAGCTTTGCGCACTCTTGGCATTCTCACAACCAGCGGCACCTGGAATTATTTTCCAACAGTCTTGAAGGAGTTCCCACATATGCTGAGCAATTGTTGGCTGCTTTTCCGTCACTCTGCAGTCCGACTCATCCCAAACCACCTCAATTGGGTTGAGGTTGGGTGATTGTGGAGGCCAGGTCATCTGATGCAGCATTCCATCACTCTCCTTCTTGGTCAAATAGCCCTTACGCAGCCTTGGGTCATGCCAAGGCTGTGCAAAGCTGTCATCAAGGGAAAGGGTGGCTACTTTGAAGAAACGCAAATATATTTAGATCTGTTTACCCCTTTTTTGGTTACTACGTGACAGTTTTGACTGGGCTGAGCGGGAACTGTACTCCCTACCTCTGAGGAAGTACAGTTCCCGCCCAGCCCAGTCAAAACTGTTCGCTGCTCCGGCACCCCAATGGTGGAACAAACTCCCTCACGACGCCAGGTCAGCGGAGTCAATCTCCACCTTCCGGAGACACCTGAAACCCCACCTCTTTAAGGAATACCTAGGATAGGATAAAGTAATCCTTCTAACCCCCCCCCCCCCTTAAAAGAGTTAGATGCACTATTGTAAAGTGGTTGTTCCACTGGATATCATAATGTGAATGCACCAATTTGTAAGTCGCTCTGGATAAGAGCGTCTGCTAAATGACTTAAATGTAAATGTAAATGTAATTGTCCCGTTGAAAAACAAATGATAGTCCCACTAAGCACAAACCAGATGGGATGGCATATCGCTGCAGAATGCGGCGGTTGGAACCCCCCAAAAAAATTATTAAATAAAAATCGACCATGAAGGCCTGATTCACTTGGCCCAAGCAAGTCTCTTCTTCTTATTGGTGTCCTTTTATTAGTGACAACTTTGCAGCAATTCGACCATGAAGGCCTGATTCACACAGTCTCCTCTGAAAAGTACATGTTGAGATGCGTCTGTTACTTGAACTCTGTGAAGCATTTATTTGGGCTGCAATTTCTGAGGCTGGTAACTAATGAACATATCCTCTGCAGCAGAGGTAACTCTGGGTCTTCCTTTCCTGTGGCGGTCCTCATGAGCCAGTTTCATCATAGCGCTTGATGGTTTTTGCGACTACACTTGAAGAAACTTTCAGAGTTCTTGAAATGGTCTATATTGACTGACCTTCATGTCTTAAAGTAATGATGGACAGTCGTTTCTGTTTGCTTATTTGAGCTGTTCTTGCCATAATATGGACTTGGTCTTTTACCAAATCTATCTACTGATTGGCTCAAACGCATTAAGAAGGAAAGAAACTCCACAAATTAACTTTTAAAAAGACACACCTGTTAATTGAAATGCATTCCTGGTGCCGACCTCATGAAGTTGGTTGAGAGAATGCCAAGGCTGTGCAAAGCTGTCATCAAGGGAAAGGGTGGCTACTTTGAAGAAACGCAAATATATTTAGATTTGTTTACCCCTTTTTTGGTTACTACGTGATTCCATAGTTTTGATGTCTTCCCTATTATTCTACAATGTAGACAATAGTAAAAATAAAGAAAAACCCTGGAATGAGTAACTGTGTCCAAACTTCTGACTAGTACGGTGTTAAAAAAAAAAAAAAGATCTAGGCACCGTTAATACTTCACTAGGATTAGTTAGGATGACAAAGGCTACTGAAACCCCTCGGATTAGATGGAGGTGATGCCCGGCAATGGAAACTGCTCATGAGGTGGCAAATGATCATGGTTTACTGTGTGAAATTGAGTAAGATGACAGTTACCATTGCCGTCATCTTCAACGCAGCAGCAAAATCTCATGTTTGAGTGTGAAATAAAGTTAGACCATTTTAACCATATTTGATGATGAACCCAAAGTTGATAGTGAGCCAAAGTCTCAGAAGTTTAGACTTCCTACAATGGTTGATACAGTAGTGTGACAATTGTTCCATCTTCATCAAATAAAGTCCATAGCTGATGTTGTTTTGTCAGATGTTGGTTTCCCCTTCGATTCCAACAGAAAAGCTTTCAAAAGGAAGCACTTTGGATAAGAACAAAGTAATAATGTCCAAATGTAGTAGACACAAACAAGTGAAGTAGTGAGTGAGGGGCGATCAGAGGTGAGGATTCTTAATAATGCAGCCTGAAATACCGTACTCCTCAGATCAGGGGGAATGAAGACTAATCAATGGCAAAGTGCTTTCCTGGCATTTCACAGTTGAATCCATTATGCTGTACTGTAGTTACTAGCTCCCCATCTGAGCCTCTGATGTAAAGTGGATAGTCACTGCTTATAGTAGGGGATGGAGACGGACGGAAGACAGAACACATGCATTATGCATGTTAACGCATGCCCCCACCCACAAGAGAACTGTGCTGGTAAAGGGTTGTGTTTTGAATGTGGCCTGTAAACAGTAGCTGTGAAACCACAGTGAGAAATCTTAGCTCAGTATGTGTGACAATGCAGCGCAGCGCATGCCACGGACAGCACCCTTAGACATTAACAGAATCACAAGGGATTTGAGAGAGACTGGGACAGGACACCCTGTGTGTCTGAGTGCCAGAAGTACGTGGCATCTGCGTGTGTGTGTTGACAGACTACCTTCAAAAGGATGCCCTCTAAATTAACCTCCCTGCACCAAGACAACCATCTGACTATCATTCAACCAATCAGAGTCCATATGCCTACATGTGGCCAAAGCACTTGAATGCAGTTCAGTCTGTACTCAACGATGTCACCAGTGAGAGGTGGGTGGAACGGGAGGCATGAAAAGAGGTCACGTACAGCTGGGAGAAAGCGCGCACACACACACACATAAAAAAGAGGTGGTGCCTTTTCTCACAATACAACAGTGTCACACTAGAGGTGCTCCCAGGGTCCCACTCTATCCAGTGTAAGTTGTTGATTTACTCTAAATGTGGATAATACTTGATCATTACTTCATCATCTCATTACCACTACTGGCTATTCCACTGCTGGTCATATGTACAGTATCTGAACAAGGCCAACAGAGTAGCCATGTGTCAAGTCTGCAGGGAGACTGGGTTAATGATTACAATGGAAAACAACCTGACTAGACCTATTTGAATGTTCCCATGCCATCTAAGGTGCACCCAAACACCAACATGTCAACTATGGGGGCCGTTTGAGGATAACCATAGCAGCTACATGAACTTTTTAACTTGCCAATCATTTCAAATCAAATTGTATTTGTCACATGCTCCCCATACAACAGGTGTAAACATTGTAGTGAAATGCTTACTTACAAGTCCTAACCAACAATACAGTTAAGAAAAATACAAAAAAAAGTAACAATTAAAGAGCAGCAGTAAAATAACAATAGCGAGGCTATATACAGGTGGTACCGGTACAGAGTCAATGTGGAGGCTATATACAGGTGGTACCGGTACAGAGTCAATGTGGAGGCTATATACAGGTGNGGTACAGAGTCAATGTGGAGGCTATATACAGGTGGTACCGGTACAGAGTCAATGTGGAGGCTATATACAGGTGGTACCGGTACAGAGTCAATGTGCGGGGGGCACCGGTTAGTCGAGTTAATATGTAAATGGAGTTATTAAAATGACTATGCATGGATAACAGAGTAGCAGCAATTTAAAAGAGGGGGGGCGCAATGCAAATAGTCTGGGTAGCAATTTGATTAGATGTTCAGGAGTCTTATAGGCTGGGGGTAGAAGCTGTTTAGAAACCTCTTGGACCTAGACTTGGCACTCCGGTACCGCGTGGTAGCAGAGAGAACAGTCTATGACTAGGGTGGCTGGAGTCTGACAATTTTTAGGGCCTTCCTTAGAGGGGTAATTGAAACAAACACTACACAAAGCGATGGCTTAAGAAGTAATTATGACTGGAGGGATAAGTTAGCTCAGCTGCAGTGCTTCTACAGTTCACGTTGTATTTTACTGCTATCAAGAGGAGATACTGAGACCACTGGTGATTAACAATTATTTGGACAATCAGCAGATGTGGCTCTTGCGCCTCTCAGATGTGTTTGTCTGCATGTGAGGAGACCCACAACCCCTTTGCTACGCCACAGTGTTGCTTTTACTGCTTTCACATAGGATTCACGGTATGCCATTTTTTACCACATTCTTGCCTGCATACACCTTTTATACCTTGTGTGCATACCGGTGGCAAGTGGTAGTAGGAGTGTATTTTAATAAATCTATTGAATATACACCATCAAAAAGAAATCCATTATTAATGTGTTTAGGCAGGTCCTAAGAAACACAAGACACAAAATGTATTTTCAAAACAATACCATATTTTTTTGTTTCATTATGTTACGTCCAAATGAATAAAATCAATAGTTCATTAAAAAAAACAGACAAGATACACCTACCCCAATCAACACATGTTTTGTAGTAAGAACATAACAAAATACACATTTTTCCCCACACGACTTGCATCACGGGAACATGTCATGTAAAAAAAAATATGATATTTTGAAACAGAGCCCACGTTTCATCCCTTTACTACTCTCACTCCACTATGTTAGGGAGCAGGCCTAGGGTCTTACATTGAGAATATCTTAATCATGATACCCAGAGAAAATTATAACAATCCTATTTTCAAAAGCATGCGACTCATGTTCATATTTCACAACCTTCGCGGGCTTGTGTAGTGGTCTATATGCGGTCGATCAAAATAAAATAGGTCTACACTTGACTTAGGCTACATTATTGCATGCTAAATGTTCCTGATCAGTGAGATGAGCAAACGAATAGATGAGCTATGCCACCACCACTTATTTGCCCAGCCAGAAACCAATGAACCAAATAGCCTATACATATGGAGATTCAGTGAAACAGATCACATTGATTGAGACAAGTGGGGCTCCCGAGTGGCACTGCATCTTAGCGCTAGAGGCGTCACTATAGACACCCTGGTTCGAATCCAGGTTGTATCACAACCGTCCGTGATTGGGAATCCCATAGGGCCGCTCACAATTGACGTCGTCCAGGTTTGGCCGCTGTAGGCCCTCACTGTAAATAAGAATTTGTTCTTAACTGACTTGACTAATTAAATACAGGTAAAAAAAAAATATATATATGTAAAAGTGCTTTTGGTAGGGAGTAGGCCTAGGATACTAACAGACTGCGAGTGAAGAGCAAAATAATCCACCTTATTAAGCTATAAAACATGCAGACAAAATGTAATAAATGAGCCAACTAGACAAGATGATCATGAGCAGAACTCACCTCAACTAAGCTAACATTTCCACAGCTTAATTGTAGCCTAACCAATATCCAAACAAAGTGAAAAAAATAAAAAATAAACACACTGAGATTGATTTATCAAGACGAGTCCCCACGCTTGTCTCAAAGCAATCAAAGTGGTGCTGAAATGATCATCTAGTTCACCACACGTTGGTAAGCTATTCCTTCACATTTATTACAAACGATTGGATAACTGGGAGTTTGATACATGCCTTCAACCGGCACATAGCCCATCTAAATAGCCCATCCAACTACCTCATCCCCATACTGTATTTATCTTGCTCCTTTCCACCCCAGTATCTCTACTTGCACATTCATCTTCTGCATATCTATCATTCCAGTGTTTAATTGCAATATTGTAATTACTTCGCCACCATGGCCTATTTATTGCCTTACCTCCCTTATCTTACCTAATTTACACACTGTATATAGACTTTTTCTACTGTATGTTTGTTTATTCCCTGTGTAACTCTGTGTTGTGGTATGTCGAACTGCTTTGCTTTTATCTTGGCCAGGTCGCAGTTGTAAATGAGAACTTGTTCTCAACTAGCTTACCTGGTTAAATAAAGGTGAAATAAAAAAATACCGTTCAGATATTAAGAAGAGGAGGAAAAAAGGTTGGTGGTATGGTAAAGCTGGGAAAAAAACATGTACAAAACATTAAGGACACCTCTTTCCATGACAGACTGACTAGGCGAAAGATGTGATCCCTTATTGAGATCACTTGTTAAAATCTACTTCAAAATCAGTGTAGATGAAGGGGAGGAAACAGTTTAAAGGTTTTTTAAGCCTTGAGACGTGTAGTGTATGTGTGCCATTCAGAGGGTGAATGGGCAAGAAAAAAATGGTGCATTTGAACGGGGTATGGTAGTAGGTGCCAGGCGCACCGGTTTGTGTCAAGAACTGCAACGCTGCTGGATTTTTCCACACGCAACCGTTTCCTGTGCATATCAAGAATGGTCCACCACCCAAAAGACATCCAGACAACTTGACACAACTTTAGGAAGCATTGGTGTCAACATGGGCCAGAATCCCTGTGGACTTCTTTCAACACCTTGTAGAATCCAAGGTGGGAGGGGGATGTAGCTCAATATTAGGTAGGTGTTCCTAATGTTTAGTATAATCAGTGTTCGTTTCAGTGTGACAAGAACAACTGACAGTCACGGTCAGCTGAACCAAACTATTCTAAACCATGGACATCAAACCACACACCACTTGAATCCACTAGTGATAACTCACAAACCCAAAGGTAGCCAGGACCAAGCACAACATGATTCGCAGAATAGCATCATAAATATAAACTATTGACCAATAACATGAGCAGTAAATGAACTATTACAACGAGCTGGACAACCCCCTATAAAAGCACACACACTCATGCTGTAGCAGAAGGGAAGCCTTCACAAGGGGAACGTGCAGCTTCATCCACACACATCTTCTAGTGATGTGCAGTTTGCGAACGATTCATCCTTTTTGAAAGACTCTTTTTACTGACTCGAGAGTCAAGATGAGTTTTTCTGACTGACAGCAGGATTAATACGCGCTCCTCCGGCTCAGCGGCTCCTTAGACTTGCTCCGACCAATAAATGTCCGTCATATATGCGCGCAGGAAAACAGATCACGCTGCCGGCAGCACAGAGAAGGAAAATACATATTTAGAACTGATAATTGATCTCATGTAATAGGAACGAATGTAATGATTAGATTGGATATGAGGGACACAGCTTTGTAAAACAAAAACATACACAGCCTTTGCTCAACAAACTCGAACCATTGGGGTGCTGCAGTTCGCAAACGATATTGTGCTCATCACCCTCACAGCAGTCAAGCAATGCACTCCGCCAATAGTCGTTCACAATATAGTCCGGTTACGGCCTCAACTAGACCTTCTTTCAAATGCATCAACAAATCATCTTATTTGTATGCCTAGCAATCAACACATGTACATTGTTTAAAGCACCCTTTTACAAGTCTCATTCCAATCAACCCCTTACGGTGAATGTGAGGCTTGTAAAATCATGACTTGAGTTTTCAGTTCATCATTCTCCGGTAGGGGGTCCTGCGTACTCTGGGCAAAACTGAATCCAATGAATGAATGGAGTCAAAAGATTTGTTATTTTGACTGAACGAGTCAAAAACATCTTAGTCAGTAAAAAGAGCCTTACTAACGTTTTCCCACATGGTGCAGCAGCAGTGCTGCATGTGAGCCTGGTTTAGATGCAGCACATAGGACCACAGAGAACAAAGGCCACAATTATACTGAGTTTTAACAGAAGGGCTAAAACAGGGAAATGTGCAGGCCAGGGAATAAAATATTGTGCAATGGAGAAATGTTGGGTATTCGCACACCTAAGACGCTGTCAAGTCCCAAACTGCACTGCCATCATGATGTTTGTCACCATGAAACAACCCAGTGTTCCACTCTGTTCAATCTCTCACTCAGAAACGTGTAAAATGGCAGCAGAATTCCATTGGATGTTGCTAATCATGTGATAGAATGTGAGAAGTTACAGTATATCCATATCATAAAACATTACAGATTCTGAATTCCCACTTAAGCCAACAGAGTAGCCTGTATGTTTAGTATACGTCGCTCACTGGTTACAAGTTGCTATTATCTGTTAATGGTGTTTAGATGAAGTCACATTCCAGTTGTCAGTTGAGTAACTGTTGCAAAGAAAATTATTTACTGCCTCACAAATATGACTAGATAACTGACAGACATAACCCAGCTGCAGATGGGAGGCAGAGGGGACAGGGGCCAAAGAACATTGCCTCGTGACCGCCTATGGCCTTCCTCCCCTTGGTCAACCACATAAGGAAAACAAATGTAGTAGAAATTGGCCATCTGAATAAAAGCACAAATCAACAGAAAATACAAAATAAAACATTGACATAAATCAATATGCAAATGTTTCTATTCCAATACTTTGAATAAGATGGGGAATAAAAACAGGACATAAGCACATTTCAGGACATAAGCACATTTCTTCCAGAAGAAGCTGGACATAAAAAGAGTGCAACACCATTGAACATCTCTTACCGAGTTTCTCCACGAGTTTGAGCATGACCCCACCGATGTGGATCTCGCCGGTGACCCTCAAAGACACGTCCCTATGGAGGTCTGTCACGTGCATCTTCAGTTCCCACGTTCCGTCCGCATAGCAGCCATCGGGCATCCGTATACCGTCCAGCGCCATCCTCACACCAATCACAACAATTAGGAAAAACTGCCAAAGAAAAAAGTACTTCCATTCAACTGGTAAAAAAAATATGTATCAAAATTGTGCTTGCCATACATTTGTGAAGTTTGTCATATGCAGACTGAAAGTGACTTGAGGAAGCACAGGACCCAGACCACCATAGCCGATCAAAGTGTTTTGATAAAATGTTGTGATTGTCCAGAACAGTTTGTGTTTCTTTAATCATAAAATGTCAAATGTGAGTTTTCTTATAGGCCATTTGAAGCATGCTTTGGATATGGCTCTAACCAAGGCTTCATTAGTTCTTGAGAACCCAAAGGGCACAAGGTGGCTCACAACCGGTCCTTGTCTTTGGTTCTCTGCTGATGGTTTGGAGGAATGTGAACTACAATCCCGACGTTGTTTTAACGTTTAGAAACGTTATTAATCCGCGGTAGCGATACGGTTTTGGAAACCTTTGGAACTTAACTTTCAATTAGGCAACAAATTATTTTTTTATTTTTTTATTAAAGCACCCACGGGGCGCAATTTAGCAGTCGCACCCGGCTGTTTCCACTCACTACCTCAGGTATGACATTCTCTCACCTTGCGCTCGCATTTCCATTGGACCATTCCATTCCACATTTGCGGTTGGATGGCATGTTTGTCAAAATACAGGCGGTTGTAACTTTCCTGAACTGCGACAGTAAGTGTATCTGTTGTATATGAAAAATGATATGCAAGTTAAGTTCCAAATGTTTCCAAAGCTGTATTGCATGCGAGGCATATTTGCGTTTAGACAGAGCATTTGGGCAGGCGTCGGGGCATTTGCCTCAAGGCTAATGGGACATCCAATGGCTCAATGTAATTGGAGTCATGAATAAGTCTTAAAGCGGCAATCAGCAATTGAAACAACGCGAAATCCCACCCCAGATTCGACAAAAACTGTGGTTGGAGTAATGTAACCACTCAAATTCAGACATAACTAGAGATGCAAGGACTGACCATCCATGATATCAACATAGTTTGAACAACGTTGAGGCTATACAATGTGTTTACTTCAATATTTGGAAACAGTCACACGTATATTTAGGGTTCTGATTGGGTACGACAGTTGAACTAAGGTCATGAGGCATTACATTATCAATGGGTACATACCAAAAACAATTGGATGTAACAACCGCAGATTGCCCCTTTAAGACTACATGTGAAGGACGCAATTAATCGATAACCAAAAAAGAACAAAGGGTACCGGCTTAAGTTATGGCAAGCTGAACTTCAATAAAAATACTCTCCCGTCTTTGTGTTCACCTGCTTTTTCTAACGGTAAAGACATCCTGACAAATATGAAGTTGATTACGTAAGCAGCCCCATACAAGAACTCATGAGAGCACACAATCTGGTCAACCAGTGTAACTCACTTAATATGTCCATACATGAACAAAACGAATACGTTTGAAAGAGTAAAAGGGAGTTAGAATCATACGTTATTTCCCAGATATAGCAGGCCTTATAATCTACAGTTGGCGCACAAAAAAATACTATGTTTTCATATTCCAGAACGGCAGAGTGCGCAAAAAGAACTACATTTGAGTTGAGGACGTAAATTAAATCGGTTGTGTCCACTCACCTTCTCAAATACACCAACCAAATCCAAAAAGCCACTTAAACTTCCGAGGTTTCGATAGTCAACCAGATTTTCTAAATAATGTAGACTATCTGGGTCTTTTCAAAGAGAATATCCCAAAGAACTCGTCCAATTGAAGTATCCCAAAGTGCCTCCTGGCTTCAGCTAATGGAGTCCAGCCGTCTCTCTTTCTCCCTCCCTCTTTCCACCAGATAACGTCACTCACTGCTCCAGCTCCAATCGACTTTTCCTTTCAAACCGTTCAGCAGTTCCTCTCTCCCAACATTACCCGCCCGGTCAATCCCCTGCTCCTTCCATACTTATTTTATTTTTCATTGGAAGGGGTTTGTGTGACGCGGGAAATTACGTACAATGTCATTTTTTATAATCTCGCAGATCTTTTCTAACCCCTAGGCTTGGAGTTTCAATTATGTCCCCAACCACGCACTCTTATTTAGAAATACATTGTAAAAGTTAAAACTATGCTTTTGTATGTCGTGTTTTATTCCATGCTTTCATCCATAACTGACCCATTGGGAAATCCAACCGTTTGGTAGGGAATAACAAGCGCATAGAACCGCTGCTGCATGCCTTTTATGGAAATAGTATGGCGTTTGCGGTGGTACATCCGGGGACCGCTATGGGGTCCCCGCCGAGGGAATTACACACAATTACTCATTTAGAACACACGTTCTAACCCCCCCCCCCCCCCCCCCATCTACGTATATCAAATCCAGCGAGCCCACTAGTCTTAAATATGTTGCAATATTACGCTCTCACTGGTAAAGATGTTACAAAATGTCCAGTATGCACCCACAAGTCTGATTTGGATATAGCTGCTGATCACTCTTTTTGATGAAACACATGTCAAAGGTTTAACATAACATGCATTGCACTTGTTATCCTTAAATGGTGTCCTACCCTCTTATCAGACCCACACATCCTTTCTGTTCATTATTTTTCTTGAGCAAAATAAAATAACAAGATAATCTCGCTCCCTGTATTTTCATTTCTGGTACATCATTAAAATACCAACATCAGGAGTGGATTGTAGGCATACACTTTGACAGATCAACAGGCATGAGTTATGGGCTGACTGAAGTGAAGAATAATCAAGCCCCTTTGATGGATCCACAACCTCAGCCTTGAAAGAATACCCTGTTGAGTGTGCATGGATAGTAGTTATTAGTCATTGTAAACTAAATAAAATACACATCAATGTGTGGAATTGTACAGATTTTTCTATCCACACACTGCCTCCACCACTCTAGAGAATTATATATTTAGCCAAACTACTCATTTGTTTGGATTTGTTGATGTGCATTCAAAGCCATAGCAACACAAATGGCTAGTTTGGCAAAGATTGAGCTGCTGTCCATTTCTTTTCCATTGCATCTGCTCTTCTGTACAGCAGCATGCTCTCCTGCTCCAAGTGGTTGGCGGTAAGGCATGAATCATCAGGGTTTCTGTCTCTCCTCCAGTGTTCTGCTCTCACTAGTGTCAGCTCTCCAGCTCCAGCTAAGGAGTTTGGGCCTCAGACTATGGTCTGCATTGAAACAATGTATAACCTTTCTCTCTTGCTGCTCTGACCCCCTCGTTGGAGTCTGGCAGCCGACCCATTGCCTTATAAAGGTTGTTTTAATTGCTGGGTAAACATTTGAGTCAGATGCAGGGAGCGCAGGAGAGTGGAGTTGGGACTGGTGTTGCAGAGGAGAGGAGAGAGACAGTACACTTATGTGGAGTGGAGCTTGCTGTGGAGGGCCCTGGTCTGGTTTCGCTGTATAATGTCTGGCTTTCACACAACACTGGTGGTGTCACTAAAATAGTCTCAATCAATTCCAGACAGTTAATTACTGATGAGGAATGTGTACTGTGTCTTCTAATGAAGTTCACAACAGCATCTGTAATCAAGTGGATATGGCACTGTCCAATAGAAATGTGTAACTTTGTACAAATCAAATGACATGTAGCCTACAATCACTATTACGGCAAACCATACTAGACATGGACATATAAACATACAGTTAGAAAGTATATTACAGCGTTATAGCATGGTGTACACACAGTAGTTTACAATTCACTGCCAAGGTATTTGCGTGTGATTTAACTAGGAGTTAGTACTGCACAAACTAAGAGAAGGGCAGCTCAAGTACATCACCCTATAAATCCTTTCTAATAGCTCAGACATAAGGACCACTGCAGGGCTGATCAGTAGTAACTAGTAACTGAGTAACTGTCTCATGCTAATTGCCTCATTGTTAATGGAGAGAGGAAATAGACTTGGAGAGGTCTGTGATGACCAGATTGGTCAATGGGGGCCATTGTTTTACTACATGGCCATCTATGCCATCTTGTGGACAAACCTAGAACAATGGGAATTGCAGTTTTTTGTTGTTGCATTCACTTAATTTAACTAATCCCATCTCTGCTTTACAGATATTGCTTAACTGCATTGGGATTCTACTACAGTACCACATTAGATACATAAAAAGTGTTAGGTCCATATCTTCAATCACACAAAGCTCTATTCATTAACTATGAATCAGCTATTGTGGTGTGGGTGGAAAGTATGTGTGGGGCCGAGGAAAGAATTTGATGTACGGTTCAAAGGAAACAAATAGCAGTATTGTGCTCCATCAAAACCGGGAGATGGAAACTAGCGAATCTTTCCCATTTAATATTTGGAGAATATCTTCCTCCCTCAGCCTCATCCCAGACCTCCCTCCCACACATTTAAGCACTTTTCATTCAGACAGACCAGACAGTCCAGACGTCAGTACTACATCTCAGATATCATACTTGGGACATGACAGAACAACTTTAGAAGCAGCAGATGGGAGAAGGATACAGAATAAAAGAAGCCATTGTACATAAAACAATTTTTAAAATTACAAAAAGGAAATAGCGTTTTAGATGGCAGTTTGAATCCATTTCAGGCATGGTGGGTTATTGCCCAGCTCTAGGGACAGTCACTTTTCCAGCAGAAATCCTTTCAAAATCAAACTAACAAAGTTTTAAACAGTCTTATTGAAAAAGGTTTCGTTCATTCAGTCGACCCAGGCAATGCAGACATTTCTAGATGATGGTACCTCTCATTCTGTGGACATTATCTGAAAGGCGAAAGCCCTGGATCATGTTCAGTTGGTGGGAAATGTTTTGCAACAGAGGTACTACCTGAACTTGTAAAATTAGAACACCATCTATATTCTGTTGCAAAACATTTTGCTACGGTGTGCCCAACAGAACACAACTGGTTTTACAGACGACCCCTTAGGGTTCAAAGGTCATCCAAAGCCCTCATTAAACTAGGGGTGACTCTGGGATAGACCAGCTAGCTACCGCACTTTGACTTCACTAGATGCTTGGAGCTGAGATGAATGGTGAGAAAATATAACAGAGTCCCAAGACCATTCTCAAAACAGAACAAAAAATAGAACGTGCACAGCACACCATTTAAACAAACCTAGTTCTTTAGCCAATGTATTTCTGAACATAGTTAACAGTCTGTGCTTGTCTATTTGAGTGAGGTTCACCTTGTGATAGCTGGCCTGATGTGTTGAAACTATAATAGACCACAATTATGATAGCCCACGAACAAAACATCCTCCAACCATCATTTTAAATTGCCCCCATACTCAGCCCGTATCATTTTAGCATGCAGAGACATCAGTTGAACTGTCCTTGATCAGTACACTCAAAACAACATGGTAGGGAGTGTTCAAACCCTTTATAAGAGAGAATAGTTGCATGACTGCCCAATGTAGAAACAACTTGATTTAGATGGCAGGCAGTTTTTCACCTTTGTCTGTCATTGACATTTAACACAAACACACAAAAGCAATTTCAAGCCATGTCTAAAAGGGGTACTGTGCAATTTCAAGCCATGTCTAAAAGGGGTACTGTGCAATTTCAAGCCATTGAGAATGTGCAAGGTCCAACATCATCCTTCACTCTGAACAATTCCAAGTAATTTTCCCTTATTGTCCATGACTTCAAGTTGTTCTCTGGTCCTCTACAAGGCAGTCTGGTCCAAGTCCGCTTCACAAAATAGGTCCCACTCTCATACACATCATGCATCTACATTAAAAACTACTCAAATAAATCCATTCTGTGGACTACGAGACCACTGGGACAGTTAGCTTGTGCCATACAGATTCTTAGACAACTCAATTGAGACTTATTTTAAAGACAAAGCATAGGACATATAGGGAACTCTACAATGCCAATGTGCAGTCAGCATCACACACATTCATTTGAGGTTGGTTACATTTCATCATCCTGCATCCATCATCTTATAAAACTGCTGATATAAAAAACAAATGCTGTGTGGGATGTGTTTTTAGATAGTGGGCAGCTAGCGCCAGACCATCTGAATGCAGCTTCAGGATTTCAGAGGTCTGTTGGGAACACTGCAATAACCCCCATGAGAGACACATTCACATTTAAAATGACCACATGGGATGCAAAGTGATTCAGGCATCATGCTTCTTTTTGCGAGCCATAAAAGATATACTGAGCTTGTTAAGTTTTACATATTGTTCGTGGAAAAAGCAACTAAAGCTGAGTAACTCTGACCTGAAGCCCTTTACTAGAGGGAAAATGCCCTTGGATTTCAACATGCTCTGTTCATACTAGCTTAGCCACTAAGAGTGAAGCAGACAGAATAACTTAGTGACATTAAAGAGATATTTGGCCACCTGCTGGACTCCGGGATCTACGTTAACACTACTACAGATTAAAAAAAATGGTAATGAAAAATTAATTGCATAAAAAAATATATACATCCTTTCTTTTTGATTTATCTCGGTATCAATGCAAATAGTAGGCACCTGAAAGTCACTTTCTGTTCATGACCTTCTCAAGGTTTCTGAGAAGAGTTTCTACTGGCTTGAACCTCTGAGTGACAGCTCCTCTGTCCAACCACAGACTGAAACATTGACATGATCTCTCTTTTGATTGGACACTTGAATTGCATACAAACGGAGCTTGTCAGACTTTAGACTATCCATCTGAACAGAACTGATTTCACCTGTGTTTTGGTTAGATTAAAAAGTTGCCCTATAAAATAAAATGGAGGGTACATTTCAGATCTCCATACAGGGATCTACATGGTTCCTGGTAGGACTAAAATAGAAACTTAATGACAATAAGGTAAGTTACACTTATCAAGCTTGACTTTCACATGGATGTACATCTGTCACTTGAATGTCCTGCTGACAATGTGTGAACATCATCTGAACGTCAAGTGAGTCAAGCCGTTGTTCCTCACTCGTTGGAGCCAAAGATGTACCTCATAACTAAAACAAACAGTTTGCCACACAGCACCATTCAATAATTAAACCAAAGACATAAGGTAATTTTACACCATGCCCAAACCAGACGCGTCATGTGCTTTGCAAAATAAATGTACACATACATGTTATTCAATCATTGCACCCATACTGCCAACGAGCGTCTGTGCTGCCAGGCGCTAAAATAGAAGTTGATTCTATTTGTGACGCAGAACGCGCTGCAAGTCCTGCCTCTCCCATCTCCTCATTGGTTTTTAGAAGCATATACCCACGTGCCATCTTCTCATTGGTTTTTAGGAACATATACCCATGTGGGTGATTGAAAGATGAATTGAGGTCGGTTGTGGTAATGCACCTTTTATGAATGCTAGTTGCCAATCTCCATATAAAGTCCAAAGAAGAAAAAGAAGCCTGAATTGAGAGATGACTAGAAACGATTCGGTTGACCGTTTTATGTGTGGATTAATCATCGGAGGACCTTGCATTTCAGGTCAAATAACAACTCAATGTTTATATCTCAGGACAAATTAGCTAGCAAGCTAGCTAGTTAAATAGCACAAATTAGCTAGCAACCACAACCTAGCTAAATTGCCATAAATGTTTAATGCTTTTCGACCTGTCCCCAAATTAATATAATTGGGTCAGAGTTTGTTTTGATATTTCAACCTGCGTGTTGTGATCGTGTTTGGTGTGGGGTTGACAAAATCAATTTGCACACGCACGCATCTGGTTTGCGTATGTGTACAGTCATCTTGTCACTTTGTCGTGCAAAAACAAAAATACTAAAATGGCTTTTTGTAGATCAATACTTCTACGTAAAAGTCACTTGATAGTCACATGGTAATAGAGTTACAGCGTCCCTGTGGAATATCAAAATAAAAACTAGAGACAAGAGACAAGATCTCCCCTTTTTTTTACATTTCCACAACAAAGAGAAAAATAGGAACTATGCCGTATTATTTTCTTAGGGTAATATATTAACATTTTAATATATAAATAAAGTTTAGACCACTTTGAAAGTTGCATTGAGTTTGCTCAGACAGTGACATACTGTAGGCGTTGAGACTAAGGGTCCCAGTATTCAGCCCAGGTCCTTGTAGATGGAAGCATAGTGTAAGAAGAGACAGACCAGTGAGGATGAGGGAGTTTACTGAGGGGGCCAGGCTGACTTGTACATCCTCTCCTCCACGGTCTGTGGAGGAGAGGAAAGATTTGGGTTGGGCTGAACCATGGCTGCTACACATGGGGGGAGCTGGAGATGTGTACATCCAGGAGGGCAGCAGTTTCAGACAGAGACAGTGATCTTTGAGGAAGAGGACACCCCTTCGGTAGTGTGCAATGGAATCTCTGACATACTCGTTGGCGGCTGGACTGGCTGGGAGGATACATAGAGGATCCTACTATCCCCCATGCTTCATAGAGCATGCATTGGGACTGGTCATAACAGTGACAGGCAGGCAGCCCTCCTCCGGGGGGCATAATCCAATGTGTCACCCTTGGGTGAGTGTGTATCCATCCCATCCTAAACAGTACAAAGTCTGTGTGTTAGTAGTGATATGTCAGTATAAAAACAGAGAGAGAATGGAGTAACAGAGAGTGATAAAGATGCTGTGTTGTGTGAGTGTGGACATGGAGTCTCTCTCTGTGTGTTTACTCTGGGTCAGGACTGTCTTCTGTGGGTGGCGGCATGTTGGCCTGCTTGTATATGAACGTCAGTAGCAAGAGCGCAATATCGTGTGAGACCCAATAGGCTGTATGTGAGATCACCGCTGACCAATAGCGGCTCTCCACAAGGCCCTCACGGAGTTCCATACCGATGCAGCGCTCTATTTCCACTGTAGAACAGAGATTCACTGTGAGAATACATTTTAGACCATCTACTGTATACTGCACAAACGTAACTGCTACAGATTCAAAAGGGTACTTAACTCTGATGTGAATTAGCATTATGTATTCATTCTCCTTTTTATATATATAAAAACTCTGGGGGGGTCAAGGGTGGCAAATATTATGAAAAGGCACTTGCTATTACATGGACTACAATACAATTATTCCTGAAAGTGTAATTGGGGTTGAAATGTAGCTGAACTAACCTGAGGGGTCTATGAGGGTGGAGGGAGACTGGGACAAGGTGGACGAAAGGCCGTAAGCTGATTGGCTGTCGACTGTCCTCTTCGGCTCCTCTCCCTCTGGGGTCCAGCCCTCGATGCCGAAGGACACTCCGGAGGGCGCAGAGTGGGAGAACCGGGAGAACAGTATCCCATCCCCTTCCCTATACTGTTACCTATACTGGCCGCTCCTAGACAGAGAGCGAGATGGAAAGACAGCGAGAGAGAGCAAGACACACAGAGAGAGGGAGGGAGAGAGATTCATTTTAGATAGGGTGCGACAAAGGTGAGTGAAGTCTACCCTAGACTCTAGACATCCGGATTGCCTCCCCAGCTCCGGCTTAACAGGTTTTGTAAGTAATAGAACGTCAGTTTGGCATAGAGGAACTACGTCACTACCTTATCCGCTTGAATATAATACTAAATAGTATCTAGCAAGATGAAGAGATTATTTTTAATGAGTGCAACTAACTTCACTAAAACCGCTGCAAAGTTTTTCCCTAGCAAATTTGGTTTCCAATCGCGACGTTCTGGCATGTCTGCCTCGTGATTTGTTGGGAGAGTTGTCTGTCGGAAGAGGATCCACCCTCTTCCGCTTATGAAAGTTGCCAAGAGTCCGTCATTGAAACCAGACCCTAATCTTTTGCCTAGGGTGGAGTTTTGGAGACTAACCCAGTAGTACGGCTCTGGTCTTTACATGCTCTCTCCACAAGATGACAGTGTTGCCTATGTCATAAATGATTTGACAGGTGGGTCTGTGAGGGAAATACTGTTGAGTGAGTCCAATAATAGATGTCAATTCCATCACAAGATGCTGAGTACATGCTGATGTACTTTGAATGGAACCATCTGCTTTGTCTGCTCAGGACATGTTGTGCTGTCTACAAATATCTCCTGTACAAATGATTGACTGTAAAATCTATGGGAACCTGCTGAGTGAGGTAATCTTACAATGAAGTTTAATTCTTTCCCTTCTAGCTTTGGACCACCTCGAGTTTGAATCTGCATCATGTGCACAGGTAATGAGGGCACTCATATTGAAATATTTAAGGTAATAATAATGTGCACGGTGATTTAAGGCAAAAAGGTTCTATACAGAGAATCAACCAGAGGACTGACAGACCTACCCAGGATGCTGGCCTTGCCCATGCTGGCGATAGACTCTCTGTAGTATTTCCTGGCCAGGACAGGGGAAGTGGAGGGGCTGGGGATGCTCTCTGTGTCTGACGTCGGTTCCTTCTGTGGGTTGATGAAGGTTGGCCGGATCTCATCGTATGGCGTGGGGTCTACAGCACTACACCTGGGAGAAGAAAAACACCTGTCACTGTCCGTACAGAAAGTAGTAGTTTCAGCAGTTTATGTGTAACATACAGATTCACCTTGGGAGAATGAATGATCTCTTACCAGTGTATCTGTCAGGTGCAATTTTGCTGTAATGTTTAAGGATGAGGGGCTTGCCTGCAGCAAGGACAAACCAGTCACAGTCAGTCTAGCACCTTGTCTGCCCTCTGGTCAGGAAAAAACCCTGGGTCTAATCATCCTGTAAGGGAAATTTTAATGTTTGTGCTATTCTTATAACTAATTTCTGTGTACCATTCATGTGCTGTTCTAAGTAACTAATTTCTGTGTTCATGCAAGTGGCTGACTGTACAAATCCTCACTATCAGTAGCTGCGATTTGGCAGTACGCCCAGATCTTGTTTTGAGAACGAATGAAAGATCTCAGTTTCAAGGTCTCAGCTTAGAGTGGAGAAGCCTCGTGAGGTGTTGGTCTGACACATGTTATGAACCAGTATTGGTCTGTCACATGTTCTGAACCAGTATTGGTCTGTGACATGTTCTGAACCAGTATTGGTCTGTCACATGTTCTGAACCAGTATTGGTCTGTCACATGTTCTGAATCAGTATTGGTCTGTCACATGTTCTGAACCAGTATTGGTCGGTCACATGGATGAAACAAAACAGTAATGATTCATTATGCTAAATCATGCAAATATAACTTGTCTGTGTATAGCCGTATATAAAGACAACTGCTGAGACTGCCCAGACAGAGCTCCTGATTGACATCTGTACTTGGTGCATTGAGTTGGTTGGAACCTCTCCAGCGCGCTGACAATAAACTGAATGATTCATTTAAGATTGACTTCGAGTGTCCCTGTGTAAGAATTTTCCCAACAATCCTTAAGATGATAAAGGCTCTTAGATATGCATAGAGGAGCTGTGAGGTAAAGGGGAATGGCAGGGCTAGAGAGAGACAGACAAAACGAAGTGATCCAGCCCTCCAGGACTGTAAAGAAAAGTGTGTGTGTTTGTCTGTCTCGGTGTCTCACCACGGGGTCTGTGGGGTGGAAGACGTTGAAGAGCCTCTGGCAGATGGAGCGAGGCAGAAGGTGGTCCTGTTCTCCACTGTTCCCTGGTTTAATCCCTCTCAGGGCCAGGAACACCGCCAGGGGAGAGCCCATACAGAAGAAATTCTCCACCTGGGGAAGAGGAGGAAACAGACACCATCTTTCCTTCAGTAATTTGCTTAGTCATCTTGTTACTTTCTGCCATTATCACCCTGGATCCTGTGTCCCGGGTTGAAGGGATTGCTTTTGAGCAGTTAGCAGTGTACCTTCAATTTCAGAGCAGGGGGTGCTAGCGGTTTGGAGGCCTCCAGGCCTTGAAGCTGATCTTCCAGCTCTCGTAACCTGAGGAGTAGAGAGTGAGTTTCAGTAATACTGTTAGTATTCAGACCATTAACAAAATACCTACACCACTCACACCCCACTCCTTCCTACACACACACTACCGAACTGTCTGTAGACACAGTTTAGGTGGCCATCTCAACGGTGACAAAGAGACAAACACACGCACCCCACTACCCACCACCCTGCCTACCGGTTCCTAGTGAACTGCAGCTGCTCCAGCAGGCGTCTCTCCTCGTAGGAGACCCATCTCAGGTCCAGCTCCTCCTCCAGCTCCTGGTGCTCCTGCAGACAGAACCTCACCGGGTCCCAGCCTGTCATGATGTCAAAGGTGATCACGCAGCTCAGGGAGTGCGACACGATGGACACCTTGCCCCCCTTCTCCTCAAACTCAGGGTTTCTGGAGCAGAACAGGGTGTAGAGGCGGTTCAGCTCTGACGTCAGGCCCCTGGTGATCTGGAGATAAGGGTGGTATCAATTAGCCAGGGCCAATACGGTTGTCAAGTGAGATGAAGACTTAAACCCAATGTGTGTGTGTGTTTCAGTCTCACCTCGTCCCTGTACAAGGGACTGGTGTAGTACATAATGTCCATGGCACTGCTGTTGAGCAGGTCTCTCAGTCCTCGCACCTTGTCTGGGATGATGGAGTCCACCGTATCTACAGATTCACACGACTCAACCATCAATAACATATACAAATATATGTCTGACAGTGGATAGTTTTTATGAGTAAGCCTTTGTTTATCCTCTATACTTCTACAGATCTATTTTTATTCAGATCAACCTTCCATTCACTTGGCTAAAACAGTTAAGGCCTAAGACCTGTATAGATATTAAGTCGCTCTGGATAAGAGCGTCTGCTAAATGACTTAAATGTAAATGTAAATGTAGATATTGAATACTCAGTTCTGTATGTGCATCGTAGACAGAATAGGACATTAAAGGGCGTAGGAGACAGGACAGGAGTAGGGCAGAGGACAGTACACGGAACTCCATGTGAGAGATGTAGCCTAGCCGTCTGGCTTGTGGTTCCACAAGTGTGACCTAAATTCAGCATGCCATCACAAGGTGGGTGTCACCTCCTGGAAGCTAGTGGACGACAGCAGCTGCTCTCTCAGCTCAGTTGGGATCGAGGACACACTGCGCACGAGCAAACACACCCCTTACCCCCATCCAGTGCCAGTTTGGAGCGCCACTCCACAGGCAGGAAGTCCACATACTCCTCTGTGTGCTCTAAAAAGTGCTTCTCCTCCTTACTGCCTCTCTTAGCCTGGACACACATACAGTTTAATTGCTATGTGCATAAGAATAGTTTCTTGCTGTTCGGTCTTGAAAATGGTCTTATTCTCTGGCTAGCCTTTAATCTACGTGTCCTAAAGCTCTAAAAACAGAGACAAACAGCGAATCAACCTAACATCACATTTCATTGCAAGTAATCATCCTCGCAGCAGGCTACCAGACGGTACCTCATTACCGCTGGGTGAATGAATGAATAGCTTTACAATTTGGTCCATACACTGTCTACCCCTCTCCAAGTCAACCAGTGAATCCTTTGTGCCTTGTGTTTGCTCTGCCTTTCACTTAATGACTGTGTTTGAGAGGGATGACGTGTGTCCATTTCACCACTCACTGACGCAATCCATTTACTCTCAATGGCTGCTAGCAGGCTACGATAGTGTACTATGTTAGATACACAAACAATGGGAGAGTGGCTGCTGTTGACATAACAGGGACGACCTGGGAGTGACATTGGCCTGAGGTGAACTGGTCTGTGACTCTGCCTGTCACTAATGCAGTCTTTCATGCAGTCTGTCTGGTGGGCTTCTATGCATCTATATAGTATGCTTTTATGCTAAAGAGGCTAGCAGGATAACCTAGCGTGGGCTAGCACAGTTTATCTCAAGTGGCTAACTGGTGAATGGGGTCACAGTACTGGCTTTAATGGTTTTAACGCAAACACCCTCTGACACATGAGGAGGATCATACAGAGAGGCTGTCCTTACTGCCCTGCCACTCAGAACAAGCAGCCATTATTCTTAGTGGAGAGGTGAGAGGTATGGAAGGAGAGGTATGGAAGGAAAGGTGAGAGTAGAGGTATGGAAGGAGAGGTGAGAGGAGAGGTATGGAAGGAGAGGTGAGAGGAGATGTATGGAAGGAGAGGTATGGAAGGAGAGGTATGGAAGGAGAGGTGAGAGGAGAGGTATGGAAGGAGAGGTGAGAGGAGAGGTATGGAAGGAGAGGTGAGAGGTCTCCTCTCACCCTCTCCTTCGCAGTACCTCTTCCTCTCACCGTCTCCTTACCATACCTCTCCTCTCACCTCTCCTCCCATACCGTCGCCACCTTCAATACCTCTTACTCACTCAGCCTTCTACCCTTACCATTACCTCTCTCTCACCTTCTCCTTCCATTACCTCTCCAGTCTCACCTCTCCTTCCATAAAGCCCTCCTTAACTTCACCCTCTCCTTGCCATACCTCGGCCTACTCCTCACGCTCTCCTTCAATAACCTCT
>NC_036843.1:15515221-15534091 GCF_002910315.2 Salvelinus sp. IW2-2015 | reverse complement strand
GGAGAGGTGAGGAGAGGTATGGAAGGAGAGGTATTGAAGGAGAGGTGAGAGGAGAGGTATGGAAGGAGAGGTATGGAAGGAGAGGTGAGGAGAGGTATGGAAGGAGAGGTATGGATAGAGGGGGAGGAAGAGAGAAGATGGTGGTAGGTCGAGAGAGAGATAGAAAGGAAGAGTGTTGTCAATTGAAAGTGTTTGAGTGGTGTGTGACATACTAGAGCGAACCAAGCCTTTAAAAGATAAAGGAGAGAGAGAAGAGAGCTGGCTACATGAGGCTGGTCTTTTCTCTAGGCTTGATGGAAGGCCAATAGCCTAATCCCAGCAGTGTAGAGAATGAGTTTTAGAGTGAGCTGGCCTGACTTGGTCTACTTTAGCTACCTGCTTAATGACCCTAAGCTCCCGGCGGAGGGAGAGACAGAACGTTCTGTGTTACTCAGGTCATTGTGTTATTCCAGAACCTGCGGTAATATATACAGCTCGAGAGCTATGAGTAGGTCTCATCTGTCTGGGTACCTAGAATAGGCCTTACACAGTAGTAATAACACAGGAATACTCAGAATACTGCAGGTACAGTTTAATACATTACATGACCAAATGTATGTGGACACTTGTTCATCGAACATCTCATTCCAAAATCATGGGCATTAATATGGGCATTAATTGTTGCAGGGACTTGCTTCCTTTCAGCCACAAGCATTAGTGAGGTCGGGCACTGATGTTGGACGATTAGGTCTGGCTCGCAGTCTGTGTTCCAATTCATCCTAAAGGTGTTCAATGGGGTTGAGGTCAGGGCTCTGTGCAGGCCAGTCAAGTTCTTCCACAGCAATCTCGACAAACCATTTCTGTATGGACCTCGCTTTGTACACAGGGGCATTGTCATGCTGAAACAGGAAAGGGCTTTCCCCAAACTGTTGCCACAAAGTTGGAAGCACAGAATCGTCTACAATGTCATTGTATGCTGTAGTGTTAAGATTTCCCTTCACTGGAACTAAGGGGCCTAGCCTGCACCATGAAAAACAGCCCCTTACTGTTATTCCTCCTCCACCAAACTTCACAGTTGGCACTATGCAGTCGGGCAGGTAGCGTGCTCCTGCCATCCGCCAAACCCAGATTCGTCCTTCGGACTGCCAGATGGTGACGTGTGATTCAGCACTCCAGAGAACATGTTTCCACTGCTCCAGAGTTCAATGGCGGCGAGCTTTACACCACTCCAGCCAATGCTTGGCATTGCACATGGTGATCTTAGGCTTGTGTGCGGCTGCTCGGCCATGGTAACCCATTTCATGAAGCTCCAAACGAACAGTTCTTGTGCTGACGTTGCTTTAACCATATCTACATGTACATACTACCTCAATCAGCCCGACTAAATGTAGCCTCGCTACTGTTATTTTTCACTGTCTTTTTACTGTCGTTTTTTATTTCTTTACTTACCTATTGTTCACCTAATACCTTTTTTGCACTGTTGGTTAGAGCCTGTACGTAAGCGTTTCACTGTTGTATTCAGCGCACGTGACAAATAAACTTTGATTTGATTTCCAGAGGCAGTTTGGAACTCAGTTTGGAGCAGACGGCATGATTTTTACGTGTTCTGTGATCTTGTGTGGCCTACCACTTCGCAGCTGAGCCGTTGTTGCTCCTAGACGTTTCCACTTCACAATAACAGCACTTACAGTTGACCGGGGCAGCTCTAGCAGGGCAGAAATTTGACAAACTGACTTGTTGGAGGTAGCTTCCTATGACGGTGCCACGTTGATAGTCACTGAGCTCTTCAGTACGGGCCACTCTACTGCCAATGTTTGCCTATGGAGATTGCATGGCTGTGTGCTCAATTTTATACACCTGTCAGCAAAAGGTATGGCTGAAATAGCCGAATCAACTCATTTGAATGGATGTCCACATACTTCTGGCCATGTAGTGTATGTATTAGCTATGTATCGGTTCACCAAACCCACGGTTCGGTACGTATTGAGGTTTTGGGGGGGGTCACGGTTCGTCGTACTTATTTAGTTTTGGGGGGGTCACGGTCGGTACTATTGAGGTTTTGGGGAGTCACGGTTCGGTACGTGTTTGAGGTTTTGGGGGGGTAGACGTTCGTACTATTGAGTTTTGGGGGGTCGCGGTCGGTACGTGTTGAGGTTTGGGGGGGGGTCACGGTTTCGTTTCATAACAGGCTGGAAAAATTAAATGGCATTCACAATATTCAGCATTCACAATGTTCCTTGCATTGTCTGTTGTGACTGGAGCATTATGTTGGGCCTCAAGTTTACACTCTAATGCTGCGTCTGCGACCATGTGGGAGGTGGGAGGTCGTAAATATCAGTTAGGCGCATTCATGTGATTTGAACTTGTTGAGAAACGCTGATTGGCTAATGGCCAACAAGTTGTTTCAACCACAAACTAGAAGTACAGATATCATGCTTGTAAACAAATTACAGACTTAAAAAAATACATTCATAGATTGCTTTTTATAAATAATGTTTTGTTGTTGCATTTAACTGTCGAAAAAGCTGTTAGAGGCCATTTCCTTAGTAGGTGATGTCAGAGGTCAGCATGTGGAAGAAGTGGGTGATAGAGGAGTTTCCCACTAGTTTTAACCAGTTTGAGGCCTGTTCAAGTGGATTATTCCTAGTCGTATGTGGTAAATTCCCACTTTCCACTTGGTTACGAACGCACCATGACACTGCCTCCTTCAGTGCCAGATGCGGACTCTCATAAAGGGGGTGTGTCTGTGGCACGGTACATCTCCCACTCCGGGAAATGTGACGGGCTGTCACTGTTAAATAAGCGCAACACAGGGTGCATTGGCCAATTAATTAAAAACTTTGACTTTGGTTTGCTTAGAATAGAGCTGGTACTACCTGTTTGCTGAAATGGGTGCAAGAGGGAAGTTCATATCGTGTTTTAAGCACTTTCACAAGGTGCTAAAACCCCCTATTCTCAGCATTCGAGAATGGGCGCATATCCGCAGCTATAAACCAAAGACGGTAAAAAATATAAAACATAGCCTACCTATCGCTCTTGTAATTTCTTTGGCCCGGTAAGAATCAGCTGCCAAGGGCTGCTTGAATGCAGAGGGGAGACAATGTGTTGTTTCTTTGAGTTTCCGTCTTACTCTGATGGTTGGAATACTGGGGTCATGACGTAAATGGGTCAACATGTTTGAGGTGCTGGCAGCTGCATAGTCTATTCTCGTTGAGTAACATACTATTAAAAAGGAAAAATGTTGGTATTTGTTTCATTAGTCCATTGTTGACATGGCCTCAAAATGTTTTGCTTGTGAGTAATCACGTTTTCAGGATACTGTATGTAACTTTCAAAATACAGAAATCATCCCTGTATGATGCTGCGTTTTACATCATATACGCGGCATCATTTGATGCAAACAGCATCATATGGGGATGATTACTGTATTTTGAAAGTTACATATCTTGAAAATGGGATTGCTAACAAGCAAAACATTTTGGGACCATGTTAAATGTGCAACCAGAGGGGAAAAAATAAAATTAAAAAATAACTCTGGACCACCTTTACTCTACACACAGAGATGCATACAAAGCTCTCCCTAGCCCTCCATTTGGTAAATCTGACCTCCTGAATTCTGCTTAGAAGCAAAAATTAAAGCAGGAAGCAACAGTGACTTGATCAATAAAAAAGTGGTCAGTTGAAGCAGATGCTAAGCTAAAAGGAATGTTTTGCTAGCACAGACTGGGATATGTTCCCGGGTTTCCTCCGATGGCATTGAGGAGTACACCACATCAGTCACTGGCTTCATCAATACGTACATCGATGACATCGCCCCCACAGTGACCGTACATACATACCCCAACCAGAAGCCATGGGTTACAGGCAACATCCGCACTGAGCTAAAGGCTAGAGCTGCCACTTTCAAGGAGCGGGACCAGAACCCGGAAGCTTATAAGAAATCCTGCTATGCCCTTCGACGAACCGTCAATACAGGACTAAGATTGAATCGTCCTACACCGGCTCTGACGCTCGTCTGATGTGGCAGGACTTGCAAACCATTACAGACTACAAAGAGAAGCACAACCGAGAGCTGCCCAGTGACACGAGCCTACCAGACGAGCTAAACTACAATGCTCACTTCGAGGCAAATAACACAAACATGCATGAGAGCACCAGCTGTTCTGGAAGAATGTGTGATCGCGCTCTCCACAGCCGATGTGAGTAAGACCTTTAAACAGGTCAACATTCACAAAGCCGCAGGGCAAGATGGATTATCAGGATGTGTATTGCGAGCATGCACTGACCAACTGGCAAGTGTCTTCACTGACATTTTCAATCTCTCCCTGTCCGAGTCTGTAATAACATGTTTTAAGCAGATCCCCATAGTCCCTGCGCCCAAGAACACTAAGGTAACATGCCTAAATGACAACCGACCCGTAGCACTCACGTCTGTAGCCATGAAGTGCTTTGAAAGGCTGGTCATGGCTCAAATCAACACCATTATCCCAGAAACCCTAGACCCACTCCAATTAGCATACCGCCCCAACAGATCCACAGATGATGCCATCTCTATTGCACTCCACACTGCCCTTTCCCACCTGGACAAAAGGAACACCTATGTGAGAATGCTGTTCATGGACTACAGCTAAGCGTTCAACACCATAGTGCCCACAAACATCATCAATACTTTAAGGACCCTGGGACTAAACATCTCCCTCTGAAACTGGATCCTGGACTTCCTGACGGACCGCCCCCCCAGGTGGTAAGGATAGGTAACAACACATCCACCACGCTGATCCTCAACACAGAGGCCCCTCAGGGGTGCATGCTCAGTCCCCTCCTGTACTCCTTGTTCACTCATGACTGCATGGCTAGGCACGACTCCAACACCATCATTAAGTTTGCCGATGACACAAAAGTGGTAGGCCTGATCACCAACAACGACGAGACAGCCTATAGGGCGGAGGTCAGAGACCTGGCCGCGTGGTGCCCTGACAACAACCTCTCCCTCAACGTGATCAAGACAAAGGAGATGATTGTGGACTACAGGAAAAAGAGGACTGAGCACGCCCCCATTCTCATCGACGGGGCTGCAGTAGAGCAGGTTGTGAGCTTCAAGTTCCTTGGTGTCCACATCACCAACAAACTAACATGGTTCAAGCACACCAAGACAGTCGTGAAGAGGGCACTGAAAATATTTGGCATGGGTCCTCAGATCCTCAAAAGGTTCTACAGCTGCACCATCGAGAGCATCCTGACTGGCTGCATCACTGCCTGATATGGCAACTGCTCGGCCTTCGACCGTAAGGCACTACAGAGGGTAGTGGGTACAGCCCAGCACATCACTGGGGCAAAGCTTCCTGCCATCCAGGACCTCTATACCAGGCGGTGTCAGAGGAAGGCCCTAAAAATTGTCAGAGACTCCAGCCACCCTAGTCATAGACTGTTCTCTCTGCTACCGAACGGCAAGCGGTACCAGAGTGCAAAGTCTAAGTCCAAGAGGCATCTAAACAGCTTCTAACCCCAAACCATAAGACTACTGAACATCTAATCAAATGGATACCGAGACCCATTTGCATTACCCCCCTTTTACACCGCTGCTACTCTGTTGTTATCATCAATGCATAGTCACTTTAATAACTCTACCTACATGTACATATTACCTCAATTACCGACTAACCGGTGCCCCAGCACATTGACTCTGTATCGGTACCCCCCTGTATGTAGTCTCGCTACTGTTATTTAACTACTGCTCATTGATGACATGTTACATTTACTTCTTATTTTTAATCCTTATTTAAAACTGCATTGTTGGTTAGGGGCTCTTCAAGTGCAGTCGCAAAAAACATTAAGCGCTATGATGAAACTGGTGCTCATAAGGACCGCCACAGGAATGGAAGTCCCAGATTTACCTTTGCTGCAGAGGATAAGTTCATTAGAGTGACCAGCCTCAGAAATTGCAGGCCAAATAAATGCTTCAGAGTTCAAGTAAAAGACACATCTCAACATCAACTGTTCAGAGGAGACTGTGTGAATCAGGCCTTCATGGTCGAATTGCTGCAAAGTCGTCACTAATAAAAGGACACCAATAAGAAGAAGAGACTTGCTTGGGCCAAAAAACACAAGCAATGGAAATTAGAACGGGGGAAATGTGTCCTTTGGTCTGGAGTCCAATTTGGAGATTTTTGGTTCCAACCGCCATGTCTTTGTGAGATGCGGTGTGGGTGAACGGATGATCTCTGCATGTGTATTTTCCACAGTAAAGCACGGAGGAGGAGGTGTTATGGTGCTTTGCTGGTGACATGGTCTGAGATTTATTTAGAATTCAAGGCACATTTAACCAGCATGGCTACCACAGCATTCTGCAGCGACACACCATCCCATCTGGTTTGGGCTTAGTGGGACTATCATTTGTTTTTCTACAGGACACTGACCCAACACACCACCAGGCTATGTAAGGGCTATTTTACCAAGAAGGAGAGTGCTGGAGTGCTGCATCAGATGACGTGGCCTCCACAATCCCCCCGACCTCAACCAAACTGAGATGGTTTGGGATGAGTCGGACCACAGAGTGAAGGAAAAGCAGCCATCAAGTGCTCAGCATGTGGTAACTCCTTCAAGACTGTTGGAAAAGCATTCCAGGTAGAGCTGGATGAGAGAATGCCAAGAGTGTGCAAAGCTGTCATCAAGATAAAGGGTGGCAACTTTGAAGACTCAAATATAAAATATACTTTGATTTGTTTAACACTTTTTTGTTTACTAAATTCAGCAAAAAAATAAAAGTCCTCTCACTGTCAACTGCGTTTATTTTCAGCAAACTTAACATGTGTAAATATTTGTATGAACATAAGATTCAACATCTGAGACATAAACTGAACAAGTTCCACAGACATGTGACCAACAGAAATTGAATAATATGTCCCTGAACAAAGGGGGGAGGGGTCAAAATCAAAAGTAACAGTCAGTATCTGGGTACCCTGGGCATCTTTCTTTTGGTGTTTTTCAGAGTCAGTAGTAGTTTTCATAACTGTGACCTTAATTGCCTACCGTCTGTAAGCTGTTAGTGTCTCAACAACCTTTCCACAGATGCATGTTCATTAATTGTTTATGGTTCATTGAACAAGCATGGAAACAGTGTTGAAACCCTTTACAATGAAGATCTGTGAGGTTATTTGGATTTTTACGAATTATCTTTGAAAGACAGGGTCCTGAAAAAGGGACGTTTCTTTTTTTTGACTTTACATGAATCCATATACATTTTAATGAGGCTATAACTTAACAAAATGTGGAAAAAGTCAAGGGGTCTGAATACTTTCTGAATGCACTGTATTTGGAAAGTATTTAGACCACTTGACTTTTTCCGGGGACAGACAGAGACAGAGACAGACACACACACACGAGTGCACTCACATGCCAGTGTTCTTGACGATGCGCCCCGTGTCCATCATCTGTCCAATGCCGTGGACCACGAAGACAATGTGTGTGGTCTGGGGGGGTTTGTCCTCCAGTGAGGCCTCCTCCATGTCTCCCCGGGGGAGCAGTACCACTGCTGGAGGCTGGGGGCTGGCGTGGGAAGGGAAATGGTCAGGAAAATCAGAGGCTCCCAACAGTAGGTGATTGCATATTGTCCAGATTTTGCCCAACAAACGCTTGTTTGTTGATGAATGTTTCCCTAATTGCCTTGAATCATAATTACCAGTTTACTGGTATTGGGGTGGGGAAGGGGGGTAGGGGGTGCAACAGAAGAGTGGTCAGTCAGCAGTGACCTCTAACCTTTGGAGAAGCCCAGTTTCTGGGTGACGGTGCGGGCGATCTTTCTTGGAGGCGGTGGTATTGCTGTAGAGGTAGACCTCGTCCACGTGGGTACGACTCAACTTCAGACTATGGACAGCTGCAGAGGGAGGGAGGGCAGAATAGTGGAAGGAAAGAGGGAGGATTGGGGAAAGGAGGGAATGATGGAGGAACGAGAGAGAGGTAGGAAGGGATGGAGAAAGAGGGAAGCATGCGAGGAAGAGGGAATGAGAAGAGAGAGCAAGCAGAAAAAGGAGGTGGGGAAAGATGAACGAATGACGGGGGAGAGAGAAAATACACTCATCAAAAGGGTGATTACAAACTCCTAATTTTGCATTCAACTCAACAAGGAGAAAGTTTGGTCTAGTCTAGCGGTCGATCAAATAAAGACTAGTGCGTTGGTCTGCAGAGAGTTACTAGAGAACCAGAAAACAACATATTGAAGAAGCACACAGGTTCACAGAGTCTGCATATTTAAACTATTACCCGCCCATGAGGCTTGAGTGTCATTGACTGTGTACAATAGACAATGTGAGATACTACAGTACCACACAAGTCCCCAGTGGGGCTCCATGGTAGGCCCAATCTCCGATGTGGATGGGCTACACTGAGGCTGTGCAGAACATATCCTTGACAGAGGACTATATTAGATTCCAGCCTTGTTATCTTAGTGGGCACACAACAACAGGGCAAGTAAGAGTGGAAATATGGCATTTATAGTCTAAACGGAGCGGAATTGGAAACGGTTAGCTGAAAACAAGAAAGATGAACTAAACCAGTTGACTGGGGTGAGCCGGTCACATTGAGGTTTGAATGACACTTCAGACAATGTACAGTACGTGAAGTCACCGGACCGAACCCTGTGGTGCTCACAGCCAATCAGGAGGGATTAGAAGGGCAGTGTTAAAGAGTCCAAGGCAAAGGGAGGAGGAGAGGTGGACATTAGGGGGACTTTCCCAGTGACCTGTACTTGTTTAGGCCTCATCCTTGATGTGTCCTCTCCGGGAAGAGAAAGACAGAGAAAGAGGATAAAATAAGCAAGAGAAATGTGAAACATCAAAGCTTCCTCTGTTTGAATTTCTTCTGTGACTGCCACCTTTACATTGTGTCCGGCTGGGAAGGCGAGACAGAGAGAGAAAGAGGGAAAGAAAAAGAGAAAGACAGAGAGAGAAATAAAGAGACAGAGAGAGACACAGACAGAGTGTGAATGACGAGGGGGGGCACTTAGCATGAGTGTCACGCCGGTATCACTGCCTCTCCAGAGCGTTCGCTTCCTCAGATCTTGTCCAGATAGCTCGTTAGTGCTCAGCAAACACTTAGCAGGTGTTCAGCAAACTCAACTAATGCACAGTCAGCTCCGTGCGATCTACAGAGCAGGGGTGACCGAAGCCTGAAATCACCTCTTCTTCCTCTTCTCCATCCTACCACCTCCTAATAGGAGGCATCTGAGGATAGAGTTCCAGAACCAGAAGGGGGACTAGAAGTGTTTCTGTGACAGTCACACGGTGGAGGAGTAAAGCAGGACCTTCCAGTTGTAATTTCATCCGCGTGGTGAGGACTGAGGAACAGTCATGGGTACTCCGGATGATCAGTTTCCATTCAGGGCCACTCCTGATGAGGGGAAAGTGATTCAGATCCAAAATGACAATGGAATGACAAGCAGAGGCTCAGGAGTTAACCAATGAAGAAGCTGTGTTATAGGTAGTAGTTTCCAGGTAACCCATCAGGGATAAGAGAGGAGGTATGTGTAGAAGGGATGAAACTGAATCCCAAACAAGCATCTTTTGACAAAGTAAAAAGAAAAATCAATCCAGTCGATGGTCACGAGAATCGATTGCATTGGAAAACCTGAGGGTAAAGATATTTCAGCATTGCAAAACTTTGCACCAGGTTAGAGTAGCACATTTTCATTTGAAATCACTTGGAATAACAAGCATGCTTCACAACAAGTATCACACCAAGGTTGGGAGCAATTCCACTTTCTAATTGATATGGAATTGACAAACGTGGTGGCGGCGGCGGGCGGCAGGGATATAATGATCTGGGGTGTACTGTAGGGAAAGACAGAACCTTACCACTTAGCCTACACCTACTGAGTCCATTGTAAAACAGGATGTCTTTAGGAGGCAGGAGGTACTCAGTAGGACCCATTAGCCAGCCATCATATAAATAAGTCATGGCTGACTGGATGGGGAATGGAAAAGGTGCTCATGTTGCCAAATGAGATGGGAAATGAGAATGACTGAGCCTCCTAGAGACCGCATCCTGTTTTACAATGCAGCCCAGACCAGGGCAAAGCACACCAGAGGATCTAGCAGTCAAACACAGAGAGGTTAAGAAGTTTACATGGGAGGCTTCCCAACTACGCCCCGGAGAGCCAGGGAGGGAGAGGGAAAAGAAGAAAGAGTTGTATATAGATTTAGAGACAGTGTGAGAGACCAACAGCTAGAACTAGAGTGAGAGAGAATGACAGTAAGAAAGAGAGCGAGAAAGACAGGCTGTTTGTACCCGAGGTAGGGAATTATGCCACTAAACTAGTGCAAAAGTGGTGTTAAAATGGTGCTATTGTTAGGATGCTACTCTACTCTCAGCACTGTACTGTCTACTTTAATTGGCATGGGAGAGTTACAGTTTGACAATATTATGCACATGGCCTAACTATGGCCTGCCAAACATCTTAGCTATGTTCCTAGCCTTGTAGAGCCACATAGGGAGTACACTACTCTGTGTTAGTTCACTACGGTTGCGTTCATTAGGAACAAAAATAGCAGAGAACATTTTGTGCCAACTGAATGCAACCCATGTCTTTCCAGGTTACCGGACTGTAACTTACTGCATGTGGATACTGGGGCTAGTTTAACTGAACTCTGCAGACAGTGCAGAGACTCTTATTGCCAGCGATAGAGGAGCAGTTATTCCATCCATTAAGGCAATGTTGGACCTTAGAGTGCAGACTGCAGTCTATGGGGGCCCGAATGGCGACTCTGTTGCCTCTAAATTAGAGTTTTGTTCATTGTCTGTGATCACACCGCTACAGGGAAGGAGAGGCGGAGAAGGGGAGGATTTTTGGAGAGACAGCTTATTAAGCTCAGATCCATAGTTTTCCTATGTGGATTTAGAGAGCCTAGAAGGATGTTACTAGCTAACTGACGCTCCACCTACTTAGCTCTACCTCCACTAACAGACAGACCGGAGCAAGATCCTCCTATAGTCCAGAAAGCAGCTGCAGCAGTAACTGTGACAAACTCTGCGTCACAGAAAGGGGGAAGTTCTAGCGACTAAGCCCAGTTTAAAGTAAAGGAGTGAGGAGGAGTCTAATCTAGATCCAATTCTTCTAGAGCCGGTTGGGATGTCTAACTGGGCTTTGAACGCAGATCTAGTTCAATCGAAACCTAAGATCTAGAGGGAGGATGGAGTATAGCAGATATGTAGGAGATAAAAAAGGCTGGCGTTACAGTACCTGAGCAGCGCATCTACAAAAGAAAATGTATAATACCGCCACACAACAATATTACAACATTTAGTTGTAGCATTCGGCTGATATCCACTCCATTTGAAAAGAAAGGGGAGCTAGAAAGGGGGCAGGTGGGAGAGAACTAACAACCAAGAGACAGTGAGTGATGGACATGACGATGGTGTTTTGTCAGGAAGGGCTACCAACTGCCATCACTGTGACACTGGGGGCATTTGTCAAGCAGCGCTGCTATCAGGTAACCACGCTGGGTTTTGTGTGTACAGTACATTAGCTGTTGGGTTAGCAGCTAAAAATGTTTTTTATTAGGAAATATTTTAGAACCAAATAGCCTAACCATTAATACATTTTTTGTTGAATTTCATTAGCTTGGTTCAAATTATAGGCAAAGTTGTTCATTTGAATAAAACCTGTTCTTACTGTATGTCTACACATAGTTCTTCATTGTTGTGACATAATTAACATGGCAATATTCGCTGTTAGACACAATCTTGAGTTGAAAGTGACCATTGAAACCCAACTGCAGCGCTACTTGACACATGCCAGAGTGTAACGTTCGTTGTCGGAATGAGACCAAAGCGCAGCGTGGAAAGTGTTCATAATTTAATGTTCACAAAAACACTCAAACAAAAGGAGAAAACGAAAGCGCACAGTTCTGTCAGGGAAACAACCTATACAGAAAACAACACCCCACAAAACCCAAATGGAAAATTACAACTTATATATGATCCCCAACCACACACACACGGCAAAACAACAAAGAAATAGAAAACATAGATTTTCCCACCCGAATCACAACCTGACCTAACCAAACACAGAGAAGACGGGGTAACACTTGAATCATACTCAACATGTACAAACTTTATTATTGTTTTACTGTCTTCTGGCTACTCAGTGTGGACTACATTACAATGGGCTGTAATGAACAGATATGTTTTTAAATCTTTTATACTAAACAGATAATTACTGTTTGCCTTATACCAAATGGCTGGTCAATGGAGGCTGCGTGAAAATGATATACAACATAACATATTAAGAGTGATACAGGGATATATTGTCATACAGTACTTTTAGCTAGCTCTCCAACATTCATTTTTGTATTCATTAGGGATCCCCATTAGCTGTTGCCATGGCAGTAGCTACACATTAAGGCACTTACATTACACATAAAACAGTACATCATAACATTATTACACCACTGCGCATCTACAAAAGAAAATGTATAATACCGCCACACAACAATATTACAATGTACATGTGTGTAAGTATGCATGTCTGTACCCTGGTGTCTCTTCACAGTGCCCGCTGTTCCATAAGATGTTTATTTTTATATTTTTATCTGATTCTACTGCTTGCATCGGCTACCTGATGTGGAATAGAGTTCCATGTAGTCATGGCTCTATGTAGCACTGTGCGCCTCCCATAGTCTGTTCTGGACTTGGGGACTGTGAAGAGACCTCGGGTGGCATGTCTTGTGGGGTATCTTGTCAGACAGGTCAGGTACAAATTGCAAAACAACTTTCTTACATCAACTTTAAAGTATGCACCTGATTTTTTTGGGAAGAGTTAAAGGAAAAAGCCAGACTTAACAGCTTAATATTTCAAGAGGAATTCATAATTATCTCAAAGTGAGTGGGCTTCCTACAGAGAGCAGTTTCTTAGAACTAGCCTGTCTTACAGCTTTCTTTTTCCTTTGCTCATGTTTTCCCCAAAAAAACAGATTCTCTTCCAGGCGGACTGAGGAGCTAAATGATTTAAGTGTCAGAAAGACTTCAGGGAAGGATATCCATTACTCAGAAAAAATAAGAGAAACATTTCTGAGAACCCTAAAGGAAGTTGCCCTCTAATATTTACTAAAAGGAAAGCAACGGCTCTCTCCCTCTCCCACACACACTGGCCATAAAGTAACTCCTCATCTCTCTCTCTCTCTCGCTCTCTCACACAACACTCAGTAAACCAACTCTGCTCCCTCTCTCACACACACTCCTTTCCCTAACATTACATATGTTGATTTCCCACACAATAACAACCTGACGACTGCTATCAAGTAACCAGGGTTTCATCCAGAGACATAACCTCCCGTTAGACCAGTGTGTCAGACTTGCTGTCATCATATAGCCTGTCCGTAATCAGGGGATAGCCCCGAGAGTCAGTCCTGACCAGTGCAGTGACAAGGACATTGGGACTCAGTCCGAAACCCGTTCTAAAAGCACCAGTCACCCCTGTCACGCTGATTCATATCACATGACCTAGGCCTCGGCCTCACCCTGCAGCAGAGTTCTGTTTGTGGACCCTACTGTTGGAAGGGAGTAAGCTGCCTGAGCTGACTGAGCTGGAGGCTGGGTTTGTGTTTAAGGACAGTTAGTCAACACAAGGGTGTTCATATTAAACCTGAGCTGGGAGCTCAGCTGGTCATAAAGGTATGCTGCTGTGCTGTGAAGGCTTTCATATTTCACAATTACTCACAGCTATAAATAGGTCAATCAAGACTACCCAGATGCAAGCAAGTTGTCAAGGGTGAGTTGTGTTTGGGTAATAGAAAGACTTCAGAATGTCAGTGTATTAGAATATAAAATAGTCTCAAGCAGTCAAGCAGGATACCTATGGATACAGATAGGGTATTGAGAATATAGGGCTATAATTATTCCATTTGAGCAAAAGTTAGGACAGAGAGATCAGAGTTGCAAATGACAGCAGTGCTTTCCTCAGCTGGGGGGTGGGGGGGACCTGCTGATTGGGCCATTGTCAGGACAGGTAGGGAGAGAGGAATAGAGAGAGCGAGCACTGTACTACCATATGGCCACCCATATGTCCACCCACCTGAGGGTCTGGTGACAGACACATGAATCAGCTGCTCCATCTGGGACCACATCAATACAACAGTTTCACAATATGCTTTATATCCTGCTTATGATTAATACTAACACAGCATTAATACATCTGACTTATTTTCTGAACTGAAGATGGCTTGCGTGCCCTATCAGAGGCTATGCTTGGGTTCAGGGGTTCAATGCTGTACATTTCTGGATGTTGACAGTTGCAGATGATATGACAGTGCTACGAAGTACAAGAGATTGCATTTTGACGTGGCCTGCTCGGAGCTTGGTCTGGCCTAAATCTGGAATGTAGGTCCATTGGTGGAGTGGATTTCTCGGTTTGAGCCAGAGCACAATAAACATCAAATGGAATGGCATTCCAAATGACATATTAGATTAGAGCTCGTCTGCTCCGCTTGGAGCTTTGGATTTAATCGTCCAGGGGGAAGAGCAGCACTGCAGCAGCAACACTGCAAATGTACCGCACTTTAATGAAACTATGTTTGACAAATTGAGTCTGACATACTTATGATTACATTTTGTATAGTTTATTTTGAATGGTAGCCCTTCTAGTTATTGAATGCGTAGCAAATATGTATGGTCAATGTACATGTCATAGTGTGCCATGATGATTGTCCTGTGGTGTAGGCTAGAGCTGTGACATAACATTATGTGGTGTTATGACCTGTGTGTGTTGACACATGACCCTTTGCTTTGCTGTGGCCCTCCATGAGCCTGACAGACTGGAATACTCCCCACCGTCATGAGCCCTGGCCCAGCCCCTAGCCGGCCCACAGGCAAATAGCTCTCCTGCCTCAAACACACCCGCATGATACTCTCACATAGGCTTTACACACAGTCCCTTCACACACTCACATTTCTCTGTTGCCATCATCAGCAGCCACTCCAAAAACACATGCAGGCAGATAGCCACAGTACACACACATCCTCACTATATTGTTCCATACACAGCACAGTGAGCACACCATCTCCCTTAGTGACACACAGGCAGGGCATGTTTAAACAGGTCTTCCAAATCCTGAGAGGGGAGCTATCAGGGGCCATCTTGCTATTAACACCCTGCTCCATAGTTGGTGAAATCACAGTGAGAGGGTCAGCCTCAATGGGACTTCTCTCTGGAGGTGCCATTTCAGTCACACTGGCGCCAACTGACGGTTTCTGTACAACAAATATTGTCAGTGATACTTTGTACATCATTTTCTTTTTTTTCCCTCTTTTTTTTCCCTCAAGCCAGACTGGCAAGTACTGACTCTATATCATGTGACCTAGCCTATCGCCAGCTTCAGTAGCTGCTGAAATCATCATTAAACCCTCCACAGTACAGCTGCCATGCGGGTCGCCATCTGTGGCCACTGTCAATTGATCATGGCTAGGAGGGATCCAGCTTTTGTCAAATTAACATCAGATTTGACTTTTCATAGCAGGTTAGGAGAATTAGGTTAAGGTTAGGAAAAGGGTTAGGCTTAGCTAAAATAAAATAAAAATCTAACTTTTGACATTCATTTGACAACAGCTGGGTCCCTTTCTAGCCATGACCCTGTCAATGTTCCTCCTCAAATTAGGCAGCGATGGCAGCCATTAACTTCAAAGAAAGTGGCAAACTGTCACTGTCACCCTTGGCCTAAGAAGCCTGATGAGGAATGAGGAACCTTTCAATGTATTTTCCCCCTCCATTTTTAATAACAATGAACAGTGGCTGAATATCTCTATGAAGTGACATGCCATTCCACATCCTCTCCCCCTGTTTGACTGAGACAGCAGCAGCAGCAGTAACCTAGGGCAGGAGAGGACTCCACTCACACAGGTCATCCTGCCTGTATTATGATTAACCCATGCCTACATAACATGCCTGCGAAGCATGCCCCACCATATGCTTTCTGCTCCATTCGTCTGAGATGGCTGCTGGGGCTTCAGGGCCAGAGACGCAGGGAGGGAAACGGGGAGGAGAAGGGAGAGGAATGTTGAGAGAAAGAGGGAAAGGGGGAAGAGTTAGAGAGAAAGAGGGGGGAGGAAGGGTGAGAGAGAAAGACAGAGTTTGGAGGGAGAATGATGGGAAGAGGAGTGAAGGAGAGAGAAAGAGGGGGAGAACGAGAGAGTACTGCAGTATTTTCAAAGCACAGCTTGCTCTGTGTTGTGTACTGTGCTAAAGTGGCTCAAGGTGCTTTACAACAGTGTGTGAAGCCCGGAGTGTTTGCATTAAAAGGAAGCACACTAAAATGCGGCACAAACGGATGATAATGAATATTAAGATGTAAGGCATTTAAGATGCAAGCATTATTTAGTATATATCAGCATGAACACTAATAACAAGATTTTCACTCTTCAATAATCTTCAGTGTAGCATAGCAAAAACTAAGAGAAGTTCAGTAAGCTATAATAGACTTCACTACACAGGGTATTAAACGGCTTTTTCAGAATGTGTCAACAGTTTGATGTGTCAATCTTGAGAAGAGTGAATCCTCGTATGAATGAATCCATTAACTGATTTGGTGAAGTGATAGGACAGAACAGAGTAGTGTCGTATTCTCTCAGAAGAGGTGACTCAGAACGGAAAGGATGTGGAATGTGCTTCCAGAGGGGGATTTGGAAAGGACTGGGTTGTTGGTAGTTACGTGAAGGTGACACAACCCTTGGCATAACCCTGGAACCCATTTCAAACACTCAGTCTGTGATTTGATTAGGATGTGTGTCCTCTGTGCGTGTGTAGATTGCTGTAAGGCAGGGGTGTCAAAGTCAAATGGACGGAGGGCCAAATAAAAAATTTAGCTACAAGCCGAGGGCCGGACTGTTCGAATGTTCATTGAAAAAATTTTAAATGACGCATATAGTCTAGTGAACCTAATTGAACCTACTGAAAACCTAACAAATATATTCCAATATGATCAGATAAATAAAGCAATATTTTCTTATGGCTCTGTCAGTAATCTTTAATTTTCAACAGACACAAAAGACAAATTTCCTTTATATAAAAATCCCCATAACATGAACATTAAATGAAAGAAACCGGTATTCAAGGCACCATCAGTAGCCTATATTTTCTATTTTAGCAAAAGTGGGCTAAATTTACTTCAAAGAAAAAAACAATAATAGCATTTTTCTTATTCATCCACTCACTGAAAATATTTTTAAAATATAATTGGATTGAAATACAATAAAAATAAAGTGCAAAAATCTATTAATCAAAAACAACACTTTGTTTAAGGAGAAGTAACATGCAGTGAAAACAAATATTAAACTTTAACTTTAAACTTGAACTGAGTAAAAACTCTAAATATGTGATTGCACAGTAATGTTCACTTGTTTGAGGTTGAGGGTGATACTTGGTGGTGTCCCATCTTTTCCACAAGTTCATCAATGTTCGGGGTAAGGCTCTGAGCTGAGGAAATCCTCAGAATTGAGTGGAGGTGTTCAGCAGTAAGTCGACTTCTGTGTGATGTTTTGTTCAGGTTCATCAAAGAAAACAGTTGTTCACACAGGTATGTGCGCCAAACATAGACAACGTTTGAAGCGCCTGGATGCGCAGCTGGGGCATTGTGTCGGGGAGGAAACGGGCGAACTCCGCAGCACCCACTGCGCATATTTTGCCCTCAGTGCATCATTGCATTGGAGGTCAATCAACTCCATTTGGAGGTTTGGTGGTGAGCTTTCCACGTCAACAGCAAATGGGTTACCGAGCAGTTCCAACCTGCTTTTTTGTGCTTCAAAGTCAGCAAATCGGCGTCGAAAGTCAGCGGCAAGCATACCTATTTTTCAGCCAACTGTGCGCTCGGGAACGCACTGGTAGAGAGCTTCTCTTTCATGGTCTGGCAGCTGGGAAAGTGGCTCAAATTTCTTTCCGCATCTGCGTCTCCCACGAGTCAGTTTGGTTTTAAATGCCTTCACTGTACTGTACATATCAGAGATGACATGATCCCGACCCTGCAGCTGCAAGTTCATTGCATTCAGATGACTCGTAATGTCACACAGAAAAGCCATTTCACACAGAAACATTTCGTCTCGGAGTTGTGTTGTGTCTTTCCCTTTGCTGTCCAAGAACAGACAAATCTCCTCACGAAGCCGAAACATCTTTGAAGCACCTTTCCCTGCTTAGCCATCGCACCTCTGTGTGATAAGGCAAATCACCATGCTCCGTTTCTAACTCCGTCAGAAATGCCTTGAACTGGCGGTGATTCAAACCTTTGGCTCTGATAAAGTTAACTGTGCGCGTGATGATGCTCATTACATGCTCCATTTTCAAGGCTTTACCGACAACGCTTCCTGGTGTATGATACAATGATAAGCTGTCAGCTCACCTGTCGCGTTTTCCTCTTGCATCTTTTCCCGTATCTTCGCACACAGGTCCGCCTCCGTGTCCACAATGCAGGTGCTGCCGTCGGTTGTCAAACCCACGAGTTTTTCCCAAGGCAGCTCCATCTCATTTACACATCTTGACACCTCTTCATACAAATCATGCCCGTAGTTGTGCCATGCATAGGACGTAAAGCCAAAAACTCCTCTGTCACGCTTAGGCTGGAGTCCACTCCGCGGATGAAAATTGACAACTGGGCAATGTCAGAAATGTCGGTGCTCTCATCACACAGCCAAGGAATATGCAATGAAATCTTTTCCCTTTTTCACAAGCTGCTCTTTTAGATTGATGGACCAACTGGTCTACTCTCTCGGCAATGGTGTTCTGCTCAGACTCACATTTAAAAAGAGTTTGCCTTTTTTTGGCAAAAACTTCGTCACAAAACTTTATCATGCAGTTTTTGATGAAACCGCCCTCCGTAAATGGCCGGGCTGATTTAGCGTAACTCTTCTGGGGCCAAA
>NC_036843.1:15480137-15515196 GCF_002910315.2 Salvelinus sp. IW2-2015 | reverse complement strand
TAAGCCTTGTTCCATGTCCATATTCTTGTTTTGTCCGCGTGTTCGTTTTCATAATGTCGTCTCAGATTATACTCTTTCAGTAGCCGCCACACTTTCTCCACACAGAAGACACACAGGTTTTCCAGCTACCTCCGTGAACATATACTCCGACTCCCACCTTGTTTGAAACCCCCGGTTCTCAGTGTCCACCTTCCGTTTTGCCATTTTTGATGGGTATCTGAAAGTTAATTTTACTGTGATGCTGACGACTGCTGTGCCAATAAATATTGAAATGAAGCAGCCTCTGCTCGGTGCGTCACCGTTGCATTGTGGGAAATGTTATTATGGTGCGTGTAAAAAGATCTGCGGGCGCCGGCTTGCTGCGGTCTGCGGGCCGGTTCTAATAATAAATCAAGATCATCCCAGGGGCCGTAAAAAACCTTCTCGCGGGCCGGATGTGGCCCGCGGGCCTTGACTCTGACATATGGGCTGTAAGGCAACCTCCAGTAGCCAGCCAGTCTACAGATGACACTGTTTACGGTCTCCTATAGCTCCTGAAGGGTGAGACGAGACTGTCCTTGAATGAACAGAGTGTACTGTTGGAGGAATTCAGAACACAGAATAGATGCTAGAACAGGGACCCATTCAAGGACTAAATTTATTTTGATTAACAGTTAATCAGAGCAAGTCATGACCATCTACAATGAGGGGTTAATGTGTGCAAACACTGTGTTATGGTCCAATACAGAGTGCCGTTGTGACTGAGGAGATGGCGCTGGCCTTCGTTGGAAGGAAAGCAGCACTTGTTCTCAGTTCAAGATATAAGTTTTGTCTTCAGAGTTAGCTTGACCTGTCAAGATGATTTCTCATACACACACTACCGTTCAAAAGTGTGGGGTCACTTAGAAATGTCCTTGTTTTTGAAAGAAAAGCACATTTTTTGTCCATTAAAATAACATCAAATTGATCAGAAATAAAGTGTAGATATTGCTAATGTTGTAAATGACTATTGTAGCTGTAAACGGCAGGTTTTTTTATGGAATATCTACATAGGCGTACAGAGGCCCATTATCAGCAACCATCACTCCTGTGTTTCAATGTCACATTGTGTTAGCTAATCCAAGTTTAGAATTTTAAAAGGCTAATTGATCATTAGAAAACCTTTCTGCAATTATGTTAGCACAGCTGAAAACTGCTGTTCTAATTAAAGAAGCAATAAAACTGGACTTCTTTAGACTAGTTGAGAATCTGGAGCATCAGCATTTCTGGGTTCGATTACAGGCTCAAAATGTCCGGAAACAAAGCACTTTCTTCTGAAACTCGTCAGTCTATTCTTGTTCTGAGAAATGAAGGCTATTCCATGTGAGAAATAGCCAAGAAACTGAAGATCTCGTACAACGCTGTGTACTACTCCCTTCACAGAACAGTGCAAACTGTCTCTAACCAGAATAGAAAGAGTGGGAGGCCCAGGTGCACAATTGAGCAAGAGGACAAGTACATTAGAGTGTCTAGTTTTAGAACCAGACGCCTCACAAGTCCTCAACTGGCAGCTTCATTAAATAGTACCCGCAAAACTTCAGTCTCAACGTCAACAGTGAAGAGGCGACTCCGGGATGCTGGCCTTCTTGGCAGAGTTGCAAAGAAAAAGCCATATCTCAGACTGGCCAATAAAAATAAAAGTTTAAGACGGGCAAAAGAACACAGATACTGGACAGAGGAAGATTGGAAAAAAGTGTTATGGACAGACGAATCTAAGTTTGAGGTATTCGGTTCACAAAGAAGAACATTCGTGAGATGCAGAAAAAATGAAAAGATGCTGGAGGAGTGCTTGACGCCATCTGTCAAGCATGGTGGAGGCACTGTGATGGTCTGGGGGTGCTTTGGTGGTGTTAAAGTGGGAGATTTGTGCAGGGTAAAAGGGATCTTGAAGAAGGAAGGCTATCACTCCATTTTGCATCGCCATGCCATACCCTGTGGACGGCGCTTAATTGGAACCAATTTCCTCCTACAACAGGACAATGACCCAAAGCACAGCTCTTAACTATTTAGGGAAGAAGCAGTCAGCTGGTATTCTGTCTATAATGGAATGGCCAGCACAGTCACCGGATCTCAACCCTATTGAGCTGTTGTGGGAGCACCTTGACCGTATGGTACAAAAGAAGCGCCCATCAAGCCAATCCAACTTGTGGGAGGTGCTTCAGAAAGCATGGGGTGAAATCTCTTCAGATTACCACAGCAAATTGACAACTAGAATGCCAAAGGTCTGCAAGGCTGTAATTGCTGTAAATGGAGGATTCTTTACCAAAAGCTTCAAAAGTTTCAAGGACAGAATTATTATTTCAATAAAAAATCATCATTTATAACCTTGTCAACGTCTTGACTATATTTTCTAATAATTTTGCAACTCATTTCATGTATGTTTTCATGAAAAACAAGGACATTTCTAAGTGACCCCAAACATTTGAACGGTAGTGTGCTGGATCCAAACTGTTACAGACTTATATCCATCCTGCCCTGCCTATCTAAGGTCTTCGAAAGCCAAGATCACTGACCATCTCGAATCCCATCGTACCTTCTCCGCTGTGCAATCCGGTTTCCGAGCCGGTCACGGGTGCACCTCAGCCACGCTAAACGATATCATAACCGCCATTGATAAAAGACAGTACTGTGCAGCCGTCTTCATCGACCTGGCCAAGGCTTTCGACTCTGTCAATCACCATATTCTTATCGGCAGACTCAGTAGCCTCGGTTTTTCTGATGACTGCCTTGCCTGGTTCACCAACTACTTCTCAGATAGAGTTCAGTGTGTCAAATCGGAGGGCATGTTGTCCGGTCCTCTGGCAGTCTCTATGGGGGTACCACAGGGTTCAATTCTCGGGCAGACTCTTTTCTCTGTATGTATCAATGATGTTGCTCTTGCTGCGGGCGATTCCCTGATCCACCTCTACGCAGACGACACCATTCTGTATACTTCTGGCCCTTCCTTGGACACTGTGCTATCTAACCTCCAAACGAGCTTCAATGCCATACAACACTCCTTCCGTGGCCTCCAACTGCTCTTAAACGCTAGTAAAACCAAATGCATGCTCTTCAATTGTTCGCTGCCTGCACCCGCKCGCCCGACTAGCATCACCACCCTGGACGGTTCCGACCTAGAATATGTGGACATCTATAAATACCTAGGTGTCTGGCTAGACTGTAAACTCTCCTTCCAGACTCATATTAAACATCTCCAATCCAAAATCAAATCAAGAATCGGCTTTCTATTTCGCAACAAAGCCTCCTTCACTCACTTCGCCAAACTCACCCTAGTAAAACTGACTATCCTACCGATCCTCGACTTCGGCGATGTCATCTATAAAATAGCTTCCAATACTCTACTCAGCAAACTAGATGCAGTTTATCTTAGTGCCATCCGTTTTGTTACTGCGACCTGTATGCTCTAGTCGGCTGGCCCTCGCTACATATTCGTCGCCAGACCCACTGGCTCCAGGTCATCTATAAGTCCATGCTAGGTAAAGCTCCGCCTTATCTCAGTTCACTGGTCACAATATCAACACCCACCCGTAGCACGCGCTCCAGCAGGTATATCTCACTGATCATCCCAAAAGCCAACACCTCATTTGGCCGCCTTTCCTTCCAGTTCTCTGCTGCCTGTGACTGGAACGAATTGCAAAAATCGCTGAAGTTGGAGACTTTTATTTCCCTCACCAACTTTAAACATCTGCTATCTGAGCAGCTAACCGATCGCTGCAGCTGTACATAGTCCATCTGCAAACAGCCCACCCAATTTACCTACCTCATCGCCTTACTGTTTTTATTTATTTACTTTTCTGCTCTTTTGCACACCAGTATCTCTACTTGCTCATGATCATCTGATGATTTATCACTCCAGTGTTAATKTGCTAAATTGTAATTATTCGCTCCTATGGCCTATTTATTGCCTACCTCATGCCTTTTGCACACAATGTATATAGACTCATTTAGTTTTTTTCCTACTGTGTTATTGACTTGTTTATTGTTTACTCCATGTGTAACTCTGTGTTGTTGTCTGTTCACACTGCTATGCTTTATCTTGGCCAGGTCGCAGTTGTAAATGAGAACTTGTTCTCAACTAGCCTACCTGGTTAAATAAAGGTGAAATAAAAAAAATATATAAAAAAAAATAAACATGTATGTCCTTAGACAGCACACACCAACACCGGTGGCTTTCGCCCTTTCTCTCTCACACACACAAATGTAGAGACAGTCTCCTTACCTTTACCTCTTTCACAGACACAGTCACACAAAATCTCCCCTGGTGACACACTGGGATTTAATACCACTGGTATCGCACTCATTCACACAACCTCACATTCATTACAGAAGAAGCAGCCCTGAAGACTCGCTGCATTCAGAGGTGGATTGCTGACTGAAAGATTGCTTTCTCATTACTTTTCAGAGTGCTCCAACTAGCTATTCCTGAAAAAAAGTCACATAACTGTGCTGTCTGAGCCTTGCATAACAAATACACTTTTACCTATAATACACTCTAGGCTAACACAATACAACCAACTGCCTCCTAAAGGTCAAACTTGTATTTTTCTGGTCTACAGGGAGATCATGATAGCTAATAAGTTGAGTAATAATATGAGTCTCAAAGCACTTTTCAGTTCTGCTAAGGTGGGCTAAGGTAAATGACTTGAATGGGAGCGGATGCTTTTTTAATGGAGTCCATAATTAACCCAGACACCATCTACAGAGAACCCCATTCCACAGCCGCTATCACACTGTATTATGTATAAGTTCCTTATAGATAATTGCCTGGCTGGAATTATAATCAGGTTAGTAGTGATGTCGCTGAAAGAGCTTTGCGGATGAAGATTTAAGAGAGAGCATTTCTACAGCACTGGTATCCAACCCTGGTCCTGGAGAACTAGCTGATTCAGCTAATCAACAAATCATCAAGACATGGTTGGTGGAATCAGCCGTTTCAGTGCCGGGCCGAGGCAAAGCTTGCCCAGACTGTAGCTCTCCAGGGACTAGGGTTGGATACAACTGGTATTCAGTCTTTAGAATAATGCATGATATACTTGCTATAGGCCTACACTTGATAAATATTCATTAGGCCTAAACCACATCTCCCACAAGCCACAGTGTTCTCTCACCATCTTTGCTGTCGACTGTCTTGGCCACCACAGAGTTGGAGTCAAACCTGTCCTGCGTGTGTTGCCCATGGAAACAGATCAGGTGCTCCACCTCGATGAGGTCACTCTCGTCCTCCTCCAATGGGAGCCAGGTGCCGTCTATGAACCACTGGCTCCTCATGACAGGGATGCTCTCCTGTTCTGAGGGTGGGAGAGAGAAAGGAGCACGGGGAAATTCGAAAGAGACAGATTTACACAAGCATTTGATTTGTTTTTCTTTCAAATGTTTCCCTTTGATTGTTTCCTAGACTGGGAATGAAATGCTAAGATAATCAAAGACAACATGAGTAATGCATCCTGAGCCAGTTGGTAACAACTCTATCTGTGTGGTGTTGACACAGCAAGCAAATAAGACTAGGTAGGTACGTTTGTGACGGCTACAATACGACAGGTAATCCGGCACCACATAAAGCTAGGCATTGGCAATCTCAGTTGCATGTGGAAGGAGGCCAAAGTTGATTACAGAACTAATTAGTTTAGAATTTGTAGTTGGTGAGAGCAAGACAACATGCTCTCACAACTACTGTGTATTCTAGCTAATAGCACAGAGTTTGTGTGCGACTTTGTTCCTACAAACAGGGAGTAAGCAACACACGGTTATCACCATCTATAGAGCAGCAAAGACATAAAAGCTCTTATGGAATCCCTTTTACAGCAGGATCCATTTGTATTCAGGTGACATTTATCATTGGATGTGGTGCAGGGAGTACATATGTAGGATAGTGAAAATGCCAATGTCTATAATTTGTTAACAAGAAATTTGTGGAGTGGTTGAAAAACGAGTTTTAATGACTCCAACCTAAGTGTATGTAAACTTCCGACTTCAACTGTATATACATACATACATACACACATATATAGCACAATATACACACCACACCACAACACACACACACCACACACAACACACACACACACACACCACCACACACACACACACACACACACACACACACACACACACACACACACACACACACACACACACACACACACACACACACATACAACATATACATACATACATACATACATACATACATACATACATACATACATACATTACATACATACATACATACATACATACATACATACATAATACATAATACATTACATACATACATAGATACATACATACATAGATACATAGATACATACATAGATACATAGATACATACATACACATATATATATACACATATATATAAACATACATACCTATATATATATACACACATGCATACATATATCACAATATACATATATATCACATAATATACATATACATATACATATATATATATATACACACATACACACATATATATATATATATATATATATATATATATATATATATATATACACATACATATATATACACATACATACATACACCACATACACACATACATATATAGAATATATATATTTTTTAAAATATTTATTTATTTCACCTTTATTTAACCAGGTAGGCAAGTTGAGAACAAGTTCTCATTTACAACTGCGACCTGGCCAAGATAAAGCAAAGCAGTTCGACACATAAACAACACAGAGTTACACATGGAGTAAAACAAACATACAGTCAATAATACAGTAGAAAATAAGTCTAATACAATGTGAGCAAATGAGGTGAGATAAGGGAGGTAAATGCAATAAATAGGCCATGGTGGCGAAGTAATACAATATAGTAATTAAAACACTGGAATTGTAGATTTGACAGTAATGAGTGTGCAAAGTAGAAATACTGGGGTGCAAAGAAGCAAATAAATAAATAAATACAGTAGGGGAAGAGGTAGTTGTTTGGGCTATTTATAGATGGGCTATGTACAGGTGCAGTGATCTGTTAGCTGCTCTGACAGCTGGTGCTTTAAGCTAGTGAGGGGAATAAGTGTTTCCAGTTTCAGAGATGTTTGTATTCGTTCCAGTCAATGGCAGCAGAGAACTGGAAGGAGAGGCGGCCAAAGGAGGAATTGGCTTTGGGGATGACAAGTGAGATATACCTGCTGGAACGCGTGCTGCGGGTGGGTGCTGCTATGGTGACCAGCGAGCAGAGATAAGGCGGGACTTTACCTAGCAGGGTCTTGTAGATGACCTGGAGCCAGTGGCTTTGGCGACGAGATGAAGCGAGGGCCAGCCAACGAGAGCGTACAGGTCGCAGTGGTGGGTAGTATATGGGGCTTTGGTGATAAAACGGATGGCACTGTGATAGACTGCATCCAATTTGTTGAGTAGGGTGTTAGAGGCTATTTTGTAAATGACATCGCCGAAGTCGAGGATCGGTAAGATGGTCAGTTTTACGAGGGTATGTTTGGCAGCACGGGTGAAGGATGCTTTGTTGCGAAATAGGAAGCCAATTCTAGATTTAACTTTGGATTGGAGATGTTTTATGTGAGTCTGGAAGGAGAGTTTATAATCTAACCAGACACCTAGGTATTTGTAGTTGTCCACATATACTAAGTCAGAACTGTCCAGAGTAGTGATGCTGGACAGACGGGCAGGTGCGGGCAGTGATTGGTTGAAGAGCTTGCATTTAGTTTTACTTGCATTTAAGAGCAGTTGATGGCCCTCTGTACTGGTACAGATCTACTACTCACACCACTCCTCTTAGGATCCTTCCCCCTTGACCCATCTTCCTCTACTTTCTTCACTGCCTCAGCATATGATAACTTCTGCACTACTCTAACCCTGGAAACCTCAACCTGCCTCTCTCACATGGGACATTTCTAATCCCCAGCCCCATGGACACCCCTACAATTAACACATACCACTACTTTCCCAATGCTACACATTCCTTTGTGTCATGCCCTTCGGCACACTTCTCACACATAGGAACCTCCCTCCTACACACTGCTGCCACATACCCATAAGCTTGACACCTGTAACAACGTAATGTATTCTGCACAAAAGCTTGTACAGGATAACTTATATATCTTAACATCACTTTGCCGGGCAAAGACTCAACATCAAAACTCAAAAGAACAGACAATGACTCCTGACAATAAGGCCAGGAACGCTGTCACGTTCCTGACCTTATTTCCTTTGTTTAGTCTTGTTTAGTTGGTCAGGACGTGAGCTGGGTGGGCATTCTATGTTATGTGTTTCTATGTTGGGTTGTCAACTAGCCTGATATGGTTCTCAATCAGGGGCAGGTGTTTTACGTTTCCTCTGATTGAGAACCATATTAAGGTAGGCTGTTCTCACTGTTTGTTTGTGGGTGATTGTTGCCGTGTCTGTGTTTGTGCGCCACACGGTACTGTTTTTTATTTTATTTGTTTTGTATTTTGTCAAGTGTTTTTCGTCTTCGTTGCTTTATTAAAAGATATGTATTCAACCCACGCTGCGTTTTGGTCCGATCCATGCTCCTCTTCAGACGAGGAGGAAGACGAGCGTTACAACCGCTCATGCCACCCTGTCTGCATCGCACGAAACGACGAGCATCACAAACACCAGGAATCTTCCCCTTCAGTTGGTCAATTTTGACATTTACTGCTTCCCCAGTAATCCCTCCTTTCAATGGTGCCCTTTTTCTTGAGAGCAAAACAATTCACATTTCTTGCCCACGTTCGTTTAACCAGAAGAAATACAACAACAACAAAATATTCTCACACCCTGAAACCACAAATGGATCAGCAAAAAGGCAAGGGTCCACTTTTTCCCAAAACTTCACTCCAACTGTCACAGACTCATCTTAATCCTGACCCTCAGTGTAAGCCTCGGGCTCCGGGTAACTTTATCACACCTACCAGTGTCTGCCTCTCCACGGGTGGCCTCTTTTTCAAAAGAGCCTGCCTTGGGGGAGATCCAGGGCCAGAGCACAAAGCACCGCCCCACACGAGTTGTAATCTTTCAGAGACTTGAAAAAATGTGTCAGCTTGTATATTTACTGTAGCAGTTAATCCGCTGATAGGAACATTGCTGAAAAATGTCCGATGGCTCTATCGAACAAGGACAACCATATCTACACGCACAAAATCCTTTAGTCCAATCAGTATCACATAGAGCCTTCACAACATGCCACAAAGCAGCACTACATTTATTTTCATATCTTATTTTCCTATTATTATTATTACTTTTGTTTAATATTAACAAATATCAACAAACAAATGAGGAATAGTCACATGCAAACAAGCATACATACAAACTATTTACATTGCCAAGAATCCTAAACAAACAAATCATATTCATTAATAATACAACAAGTTTTAATTTACTTTTTGTTTAGTTTTATTTTCATATCTCTAGCAACAAATGGGACCTAAAAGACACCCACCATTCTCATGACCGGTACATACGGGTACTTTTGTATACCTAACGATCCCGCCCCCTTTTCGGGGGGAAACAAACTAAAGATGTCATAGACGTCAATGTAACTTCACATATTTTACACCCCAGTACTTTATTAGCTCAAACACATAAATCGATTATTGTATGTGCAACAAACATGCAGAGCGATTACTTTGCAAAGTTGCCCACCATCGAGCATTCACGTTACACAGAAAAGTTAAGATTGATCCATCTTCCCTAATGCCTCTTCAGTCTCCCTCCTTCAAACTGGAGTAATGACCCTACACAGTAGCCAGACATTTCCTATCCGGACATCTACTCCTACTTGATAGAATTTCCAGGTAAGTTATAAGCTATAAATGACCATTCCTGGCTCTATGTCAATATAAATATATTTATATACAGTACCAGTCAAAGTTTGGACACACCTACTCATTCCAGGGTTTTCCTTTATTTGAACTATTTTCCACATTGTAGAATGGTAGTGAAGACATCAAAACTATTCTTCAAAGTAGCCACCCTTTGCCTTGATGACAGCTTTGCACACTCGTGGCATTTTCTCAACCAGCTTCATGAGGTAGTCACCTGGAACGCATTTCAAATAACAGGTGTGCCTTGTTTAAAGTACATTTGTGGAATTGTTTTTCTTTCTTAATGCGTTTGAGCCAATCAGTTGTGTTGTGACAGGGTAGGGGTGGTATACAGAAGATAGCCCAATTTGGAGAACTTCTCCGGGATACTGTCTTCTGGGCCTTGCTGTGTCCTGTGGGGAACAAAACTGAGCTCCCTCTGTTATCCCTGGGACTGAGCACGACTATATGGGAGTAACCTCTCTTCCCCCAGTCCCCTCCCCCAGTCCCCTCTCCTGTGTGCTGCCCTTCTGGCAGCTTTATGGGACTCGTCCAGCTGATGAGCAATCAGCCCCTTGATTACTCACCAACCACAATAAGCCCCAATTAGGCCTGGCTGGAGAGCCCATCGAGACCTGGCACGTCCAGCTGAGGGAACTATCGCCTTGTGATGTAGACTCCATCTGCCACCAGGCCTCGATGAGTCTCCCCCTGGTGGCTGACCTGCTGTATGCCTCTATATATATATATATATATATATGTGTGTGTGTGTGTGTGCGTGTGTGCGTGTGTGTATATATATGTATTTTAAATGGCCTCCTATTGGTCAGATTTTTGCAACTCATTTACCGATCACATCATCTTTTGTGTCATTATGCCTTTGTGATTGGTCCCTAAGGAGGCCATTTTGAAGTAGGCCTAGGTTATAAAACCCTATTTCATTCTTCAACCTGCAAATCTTGAAGTGGAGTGCATCCCTACTCACGTGAAGTTGGGGTATATGAATTACCGTTTAAGAGTGTTGTGGTCGCTGTTGTGTCTTTGGACATGTGGAAAATCTCTGTGGAAGAAAGAAGCCAAGGTGTGACAGTTGTGGAGAATATCATATTGAGTGTGGTTTGAGATTTGATTGTGTGAAATGTTGCCTTTGTGGTGGGAACCATATTGCTTCCTCTTTGGAATGCCCGGCGAGTGTAAAGGAAAATGAGGTGGCTAAAGTCAGGGCTAACCAGAACATATCATATGCAGCGGCTGTCAAGAGGGTTGAATGGTCCAGAAGGGCCCATGGTGGTGGATAGGCATTCACTGCAGGCGGCAGCGGTTGGCTCTCATCAGCAGAACCCAGATATTTTACAGGATAAGAAGGTGGACTTTGTACTCTTCATTGCCATGGGATCAATGGCACTACCAAAGTGGAGGCAAAGTCTAGAAAGGTGGACATCATTGTGGATGCGGCGGCGATGTTTCTGTGATTGAAGGACTTCTCGGTGAAGGAGTAAGGCTGTCACAAGCCGTACTACCCTGTCAGGTCCCAGAGCCTGAGTGGGGAGATATGGAACTTCGAAGGATTGAAGAAGTGAGAGTCGGTTTTAATTTATTTTATTTTATTTTTGTAGACTATTTTAGTTGTGTGCTGTAAGTTGGTTTTCCCCATGAAGTATGGTTGTATTTTTTACTTTGAATCCAGTAGTGGGCGGCACAGCAACTTTTTGGATGTGGTCAGCCTAAAACCCCACCGAAGAAGAAAAACCTGTAAATCCCCAATGAAGGCTCACACACCTTTACCTGTTGGTTCATGGTAAAATTGCAATGAATTTGGATGAATTGAAGTGACTACTATTTTCGGTGTAGGCCTATGTTTTGCAAACTTATTTCATTTTTCAATTTCCATTTCAAATATAGGCAAATTATTCTTTGTTTTTTGCAGGAGAGTGCTCTAATTTTTTGTTGCAGCAAGGGAGCGCGCAAAAATGATCTTGCATGACAAACACTGATGGACAGCTAATCGCGGCTAGCCTGGCTGACACGTCTATCAGCTAGACCAGTGGTGCTAGACGGAGATTGTAAGTCATTTGCCGACCTGCGCCTATTCAGGTTGTTGTGCCCAAGACATGAGTCCAATTGTTAGTTCCTACCACCTCCCTTCCAAATCAAAACCAAACATGGATGTCAATGTTTGCGTGTACACATTCTACTTCTTCTCTGCCTCCTGTCTGTGAGGCTATTAACTAGCCCTTGTGTTGTCTTCAGGGTAAAAAATGACCCGACACTTTGTTTAACAGCAGAGGAAACCCCCTAAATGATATTTTTTCAACTTGAAATTTGATTACTTTTCCTAGAGTGACCCCAACATTACAAAAAGTGAAACATCGCCATTGTTAATATTTCCATGAAGGCTGTACACCACCAGGGCACAAATATTGTCTTAGGGTCATTTCTGACCCGGCAGTTATAAAATAATTTACACACCACAAAAACTCACAAAGGCACACACACACCACACACACACACACACACACAACACACACACACACACACACACACACACACACACACAACACACACACACACACACACACACACACACACACACACACACCACACACACACACACCCAACACACCACACACACACACACACACACACACACACACACAAAATGAGAAATTGAGTTATGTATGCTACTGATTGAACTCAGACAAAACTAAAACTTTCTTGTGCATGTGCAGCATCTCCCCTCCACGACCCACACGTGACTCAAGTTCACAGACAAAAATTAACAACAAATTCAACAATAACAACATTCAGACAAAATAAACATTTGTGAAAGCATTGTTTACTAATGGGATGCAGTCAGAGGCATAAAGGTGCCTCCAGTTCTCTCTTTTGCTGAAGCCATGAGTGCATGTTTCAGTGCCAACAGGTCGTAGATCTGATTCTTTTCAGAGTGTCCAGGAGGAAAAAAAAATGAACAATGATTTAGAAGAGGAGGAAGTATCTGAAGAAGATGGGGAAGAATACAACCCAAAGCACGATGCATCATCTTCAGATGAAGAAGAAATCCCCCAAGCTGAGACATTTTTGTCAAAGAAGAGCAAAATAACATGGTCSTTGTCACCATATGACAACCAGGGCAGGATGGCAGSACAAAATGTCATATGACCCCAGGGCCCACAAGACATGCAGTTGCCCATGCCCAGGACATCGCCTCAACATTCTACATGTTCATCACACCAGCCATCGAAAAAATCATCCTGGAGATGACAAATATGGAGGGTTTCCGTAAATATGGAGACAACTGGAAAAGGATGGATGAGATTGACCTGCATGCCTACATAGAGCTGCTAATCTTAGTGGGTGTGTATAGGTCCCGAAGCGAGGCTACATATATAGTCTCTGGGATGCAGAGAGTGGAAGGGTGATTCTCCGTGCCACGATGCCACTGAAAGTCTTTCACACTTTCTCAAGAATGCTACGATTTGATAACCGTGAGTCGACCTGCAAGACGTGTGAGAGACAAACTGGCGGCCATAAGAGAGGTCTGGGAGAAGTGGGTGGAGCGTCTCCCATACCTCAGGCCCAGGGTTGTAGAGGTAACAGTGGATGAGCAACTGGTTCCATTCAGAGGTACATTTTTATTTTCATATCTGTAATGTAAGTGATTTTCACTGTTCATTTTTATTATGTATTGCTGTAATATCATTTATTTATGTGATTGTTTTCTGTGACCCTGATACTAACTACTGATAGTAATCTCTTTTGTCAAAAGGTCACTGTCCTTTCCGGCAGTATATGCCCAGCAAGCCAGCAAAGTTTGGCATCAAGATATGGGTGGCCTGTGACGCACAATCCAGCTACGCTTGGAAGATGCAAGTCTACACAGAGAAGCCGACCAGTGGAGGCCCGGAGAAGAACCAGGGGATGTGGGTTGTGCTTGATGTGAGAGATGGACTGAGGGGGCACAACGTCATGTGTGACAATTTCTTCACCTCTTATGGACTCAGCCAGCAGCTCCTGAAGAGGAAGATCACCATGGTTGGCACAGTTAGAAAGAACAAGCCTGAGCTCCCCCCTGCGCTCCTCACAACAAGGGGGAGAGAGGCCTTCTCATCAAAGTTTGCCTTCACGCCCACCACCACTCTAGTTTCTTACCTCCCAAAGAGGAACAAGAATGTGGTCCTCCTGAGCACACTGCACAAAATGCCTGAGATCAGTGATCGTGAGGACAGGAAGCAAGCCATCATCCTGGACTACAACCACAACAAAGGAGGCGTGGACAACCTGGACAAGGTGATTGGAACTTACAGCTGCAGGAGGATGACTGCCCGCTGGCCCCTAGTCATCTTCCATAACATCATTGATGTGTCCTCATACAATACCTTCGTGATATGGAACAAGATCAACCCTACCTGGATGCCTGATAAGCGGAACAAGCGGAGGGTGTTCCTGGAGCAGCTGGGAAAGGCACTTGTAACCCCACACATTCAAAGAAGAGAGCGCCTCCCCCGCACAGCGGCCTCTGCAGGGCTTGTGAAAGCTGTTCAGGGGCGGGATCTTTCCCTGATCCACCTGAGGCTGCAGTTGGGGCTGTTAAGAGGAGGAGATGCCAATCTGCCCACCAAAGAAGAACTGTAAAATAAATACTATGTGCTGCACATGTGAGAAATATATCTGCAAAGTCCATGCACACAAACTTGCATACTGTCCTACATTTGCTAATTAGAGTTGATTGATTTATGTTCTTAAAGTTTTTGTTTTGTATCTATTATATTATTTTCTCTTATTTATTGTTGTTGTTGTTTATGCACCTTGTGGGTGGGGGCAATGGTTAAAAAAATGGGAGAAGACTAGTATTTTGCAGTTGAATTCCTCATTGTACAGTATATAAGAATATATCACGATGTTACCAAAAAAGTTCAAGTCTGTTATTGTTTCCCTTCAATAAAATGCATTCAAAACTATTTTCTGCACATTTCTGCAAAAGTTGCTAATTCGACATAAGTAATGGACATTATCGAACAAAACAACGATTTATTGTGGAACTAGGATTCCTGGCACTGCATTCTGATGAAAGATCATCAAAGGTAAGGGAATATTTATGATGTAGTTTCGTATTTCTGTTGACTCCAACATGGCGGAGAAATGTTGTTTCTATCTGAGCGCCGTCTCAGATTATTGCATGGTATTATTGCATGGTATATATGTAAAACATGTATCTTTCATCAAAGTTTATGATGAGTATTTCTGTTATTTGACGTGGCTCTCTTTAATTACTCCGGATATTTTGGAGGCATTTCTGAAAATGGCGCCAATGTAAACCGAGATTTGTGGATATAAATATGCACATTATCGAACAAAACATGTATTGTGTAACATGATGTCCTATGAGTCTCATCTGATGAAGATTATCAAAGGTTAGTGATTCATTTTATCTCTATTTCTGCTTTTGTGTGACTATCTTTGGCTGGGAAAAATGGCTGTGTGTTTTTTGGATTTGGTGGTGATCTAACATAAATATATGTTGTGTTTTCGCTGTAAAACATTTTAAAAATCGGACACGATGGGTAGATTAACAAGATGTTTATCTTTCATTTGCTGTATTGGACTTGTTAATGTGTGAAAGTTACATATTTCTAAAATGTTTTTGAATGTTGGGGGGGGTGTTCCGCTAGCGGAACGTGTGTCCTAGAAAGGTTAAGAACAAATTCTTATTTACAATGACGGCCTACACCGGCCAAACGCAGATGACGCTGGACCAATTGTGTGCTGTCCTATGGGACTCCCAATCACAGCTAGTTGTGATACAGCCTGGAATCGAACCCGGGCGTCTGTAGTGACGCCTCTAGCACTGAGATGCAGTGCCTTAGACCGCTGCGCCACTCGGGAGTCCGATGTAATGGCTGGAATGGAATTCATGGAACGGTATCAAACAAATCATACATATGGAAACCACATGTTTGATTCCGTTCCATGAATACCATTACAGCCATTACAATGAGCCCGTCCCCCTATAGCTCCTCCCACCAGCCTACACTGCATGCAACTGATTGAGGCTATTAAAAAATGTGTTAAGGCTATTGCCACTAGATGGAGACAATATCTTTCTAATATGAGTAGACATTTGGAATTGACTGAGAATCAGCTCAACAACAGTTTCTTGTGGTTTTACAAATCTCTACTAGAACGCAACATTTGTCTGAAGAATTGTGCCTTCAAAAATGTTACTTGCTCTTTTAGTTGGATGTGTTTAGTGAGATTCATAGTTGTAATTTCAGTCACTAATATTTGAGACACTTCATTAAATTGAATATATAGTTTTCTGTTTGCATAATGTTATACTCATTTAAAGTATAGGACACTCACTGCCTTTGTTTATTCAATACTCTGTTCAGCTGTAATAACTTTCCACTTTTAAATTAATTGTACACACAACCTATTTGTCGTTGCCTATTTGTGTGTGTGTGTGTGTAATCATAGTAGTCTACAGGTGAACCCTAGACCGGGGTCTGGTCTGTGGGGAGAGCTACGGTAGGACACAGAGAGAGCGAGGCCACTGCAGCTGTATTTTGAATAAACAGAGATTACCCCACTGTGTTCTAATTTACTGCAGAGTGGGAATCAAACTCTAAACATGTCCCACCCCTCTCCAGTCAAACACGCCAATGTCTGGTCACCTGCATCCCCTTGCACAACCAAAGCCAAAGAGGGACGACCCCAGTCACCTCCTAACATACTCTCAACACTCATAAAGGTACATTCAAGCTTTTGCTCTCTTACACCAACTTCATGTGGATAGTGTGTTTTAGTTTTAGGATGCTTAAAGGTTCAGCTTTAGGATGCTCAAAGGTTTATTCATGAGGCCATGTGTCTTGTCCTACAAAATCTGTCTATTTCTTTGGATAGTGTTGTTTTGTTTTAAGATACCTTAGATTATTAGTCTATCAGAGCCCTTTGATTTGAGGCCATATGCATTTCACCAATGTTATTATATTGAAACGTCCCATGCCAGAAATATTATTTTTAGTAAGTATGTGATGAGTACACAGGAACCTGAGCCAACTCATGAATATTATTCATATCCTCTCCTGAGGATAGCAACACAAGATTGTAGTGGAATGTTCTGAGTGGAAGCCTAATGCACATGAACATCTCTGTCTGCATGGTCTGAGCACTAACATGCTAAATAGCTATAGAGATGTCCTCCAGATCTCTCCTTCCCTCTCTCTCCCTCCCTCCTTCTCTCTTCTCTCTCACTCTATAGTTGAGGGCTTCCATTTGGTGATGACATATGGCTTTTATATAAGAATTAGTAAAATTCCACATTCCTGGCCAACTCAATCTCAAACAGGTTGGCTTGTTTTTCCTCCCTCTTGTCTCTTTCTCTCTCTCCCTCCCGGTCCCCTCCTCACTCTCTTTTTCTCTCTCCCTCCCTTTCTCTCTCCCTCCTTTTCAGTCCTGTCCTCTCTCTCTCTCTCTCTCCCTCCCTTTCTCTCTCCCTCCTTCTCAGTCCCTGTCCCCCTCTCTCTCTCTCTCTCTCTCTCTCCCTCCCTTTCTCTCTCCCTCCTTCTCAGTCCTGTCCCCTCTCTCTCTCTCTCTCTCTCTCTCTCTCCCTCCCTTTCTCTCTCCCTCCTTCTCAGTCCTGTCCCTCTCTCTCTCTCTCTCTCTCTCTCTCTCTCTCTCTCTCTCTCTCTCTCTTCTCTCTCTCTCTCCTCTCTCTCTCTCTCTCTCTCTCGCAAAAGGGAAAATAAATAAACATAAATATGGGTAGTATTTACAATGCCATTTGTTCTTCACTGGTAACCATTTTCTTGTGGTCACAAATCGTTCTGCTGTGATGGCACGCTGTGGTATTTCACCCAATAGATATGGGAGTTTATCAAAATTGGGTTTGTTTTCGAAATCTTTGTGGGTCTGTGTAATCTGAAGGAAATATGTGTCTCTAATATGGTCAAACATTTGGCAAGAGGTTTGCAAGTGCAGCTCAGTTTTAACCTTATTTTGTGGGCAGTGTGCACATAGCTTGTCTTCTCTTGAGAGCCAGGTCTGCCTACGGCAGTCTTTCTCAAAGGCAAGGCTTTGCTCACTGAGTCCGTACATGGTCAAAGCTTTCCTTAAGTTTGGGTCAGTCACAGTGGTCAGGTATTCTGCCACTGTGTACTCTCTGTTTAGGGCCAAATAGCATCCTATGCTGCTCAGGTTTTTGTTAATTCTTTCCAATGTGTCAAGATATTATCCTTTTGTTTTCTCATGATTTGGTTGGATCTAATTGTGTTCCTGTGGGGCTCTGTGGGGTCTGTTTGTGTTTGTGAACAGAGCCTCAGGATCAGCTTGCTCAGGGCACTCATCTCCAGGTTCATCTCTGTGTAGGTGATCGCTTTGTTATGCAAGGTCTGGGAATCGCTTCCTTTTAGGTGGTTGTAGAATTTAATGTCTCTTTTCTGGATTTTGATAATTAGCGGGTATCGGCCTAATTCCGCTCTGCATGGTCTTTTACATTGTACACAGAGGATATTTTTTACAGAATTCTGCATGCAGAGTCTCAATTTGGTGTTAGTCCCATTTTGTGAATTCTTGGTTGGTGAGCGGACCCCAGACCTCAAATCCATAATGGGCTCCGAGTGGTGCAGCGGTCTAAGGCACCGCATCTCAGTGCTAGAAGCATCACTACAGACTCTGGTTTGATTCCAGACCTCACAACCGGCCGTGATTAGGGAGTACAATAGGGCGGCGTACTGCTTTGCTTTATCTTGGCCAGGTCGCAGTTGTAAATGAGAACTTGTTCTCAACTAGCCTACCTGGTTAAATAAAGGGCCAGATGTATACAGATTGGTGTCGTCTGCATAGAGGTGGATCAGAGAATCGCCAGCAGCAAGAGCAACATTATTGATGTATACAGAGAAGACAGTCGGCCTGAGAATTGAACCCTGTGGTACCCCCATAGAGACTGCCAGAGGTCCGGACAACAGGCCCTCCGATTTGACACACTGAACTGAGAAGTAGTTGGTGAACCAGGCGAGGCAGTCATTTGAGAAACAAAGGCTGTTGAGTCTGCCGATGAGAATGTGATGATTGACAGAGTCGAATGCCTTGGCCAGGTCAATGAATACGGCTGCACAGTATTGTCTCTTATTGATGGCAGTTATGATATCGTTTAGGACCTTGAGCGTGGCTGAGGTGCACCCATGACCACCTCCGAAACCAGATTGCATAGCGGAGAAGGTACGGTGGGATTCGAAATGGTCAGTGACCTGTTTGTTAACTTGGCTTTCGAAGACCTTTGAAAGGCAGGGTAGGATAGATATAGGTCTGTAGCAGTTTGGGTCTAGAGTGTCTCCACCTTTAAAGAGGGGGATGACCGCGGCAGCTTTCCTATCTTTGGGGATCTCAGACGATACGAAAGAGAGGTTGAACAGGCTAGTAATAGGGGTTGCAACATTTAGAGGAGAGGGTCCAGATTGTCTAGCCCGGCTGATTTGTAGGGGTCCAGATTTTGCAGCTCTTTCAGAACATCAGCAATCTGGATTCGGGTGAAGGAGAAATGGGGAGGCTTGGGCGAGTTGCTGTGGGGGATGCAGGGCAGTTGACCAGGGTAGGGGTAGCCAGGTGGAAAGCATGGCCAGCTGTAGAAAAATGCTTATTGAAATTCTCAATTATTGTGGATTTATCGGTGGTGACAGTGTTTCCTAGCCTCATTGTAAATAAGAATTTGTTCTTTAACTGACTTGCCTAGTTAAATAAAGATTAAAGTATTTTTAGCCAGCTTCTAATTGGTATGTCAAATTTTATGTTCCTTTTGATGGAAAGAATGTCCTTCTTTCCTTGACTCTCAGATCGTTCACAGCTTTGTGGAAGTTACCTGTGGCTCTGATGTTTAGGTGGAGGTATGTATAGTTTTTTGTGTGCTCTAGGGCAATGGTGTACATATGGAATTTGTATTTGTGGTCCTGGCAACTGGACCTTTTTTTGAACATTATTTTTGTCTTACTGAGCTTTACTATCAGGGCCCAGGTCTGACAGAATCTGTGCAGAAGATCTAGGTGCTGCTGTAGGCACACTCAAAAACACCAGATCATCAACAAACAGTAAACATTTTACTTCAGATTCTACTAGGGTGAGGCTGGGTGCTGCAGACTGTTCTAGTGCCCTCGCCAATTCGTTTATATGTATGTTGAAGAGGGTGGAGCTTAAGCTGCATCCCTGTCTCACCCCACGGCCCTGTGGAAAGAAATGTGAGTGTTTTTTGCCCATTTTAACTGCACACTTGTGGTTTGTGTACATGGATTTTATAATGTTGTATGTTTTTTCCCCCAACACCACTTTCCATCAATTTGTATAGCAGACCCTCATGCCAAATTGAGTCAAAAGCTTTTTTTTAATCAACAAAGCATGAGAAGACTTTGCCTTTGTTTTGGTTTGTTTGTTTGTCAATGAGGCTCTCCTTTTCTTTCGGAATTACCACAGGCCTACCACCTGGATGAATGGATGACGGTCAAACTGCAAGTTTTCCTTCCAGTAACTGACCAAATAGATATTTATAACCAGCTGGTCATCTCCCCCATCCACTGAGACCCCCCCTCCCCCCTCCACCACCTTGGCTGCGAGAGCTCCATTTAAAGACCCGTTGTATCACTCCTGGCTTTGTTCTTAAACAAAGAGAACTGCTCCTCATCTGCCCGTAATTGGGCCGACCCTTGGAATGTGCTTGATGTCTCTGCGTGCGCCAATGCCACTCCATCAGACAGGCAAGGTCCACTCGGGACAGAGAGATGGAGGAATGGAAATCCCTCTCTCTCTCCCTATCCTTCTCTCTCTGTCTTTCTCTTTCTCACTCTCTTATCCATTTTGACATAACTGGGAGACCTCTCTGCAGAAAGAGGACCCCGTGCTAAGTGAAAAATGGAACAGCCTGCAGCCTCTCCTTGTTGGGGCTGCTAGGGGTTGCTGGGGTACACCACTATTGCCCGGGGGGGTCACTAGTAATTTCCAGCTACATTTGGTTAAAAGGGATTGAATTATGTTTTTAGGCCCCCTTTTTTGAAGACTGCAGATATAGTTGTTTGTGATTTGGTCCCAAAAATTGAAATGCTGAAAATTACAGGCTGGTTGCTAAAAAGGTAAATTGCTCCTAGTTGCTTTCATAACACAGCCTGGTTCAGAAATAAGTGAAAATGTTTCACTTTGTATTGATACCTAAAATCCCTCAATGTCATATTAGTGTCTAGATACTTTGCTTGTAACAATGCTATAGGGAGTGGTGTGAGTACCTTGGGTTTTAGTACATCCCCCTACCCCCGTTTTCAACACCCCACTTTGGTCATGACTAATTTACTCTCGCATCCGTCACCTTTCATCCCAAACTCAACTCTGCCATGACACGCGCAACACTAGCTAGCTACCCAGGATAAGTAAATAAATGATGTAATATGTGACCCCCCCCCCACCTACCTCTCCTTACCCCACCCACATCAGAGGTGATTACACCAGAGTTAGGGCAGTTGAGAGTTGTGGAGGTGAGGAGTTGCTTGTGTGAGAATGGGGCGGGAGGGGGGTTATAGGTGGGAGGATATAGACAAGGGTGGTGGTGAGCAGCGACAGACGTGGGTGGGAGGAGGTGCAGGGGCACAGGAGCAGCCCTTTGGGTTCGTCTGGCGTTCCTCCAGCCCCACGGCTCCACTCCCCCCTGGGCCCCCTCTCAATCCCGGGACGTCTGGGCTCCTGGTGCCAGGTGGGTGATTGGGGGGCTGTTGACTGCAGCGTGCCGTAGCCGCTGCCTGGACCTAATGACCTCCTCCAGGGCTGCCAGTCCTATTGTGATTCAGCTACCCCCTCCAATTCACAGGTCTGATATCCCTCCGCGCCGGAGCCTGGGACCAGGCTTCTGCCGCAAGCTGTGTGTGTGTGTGTGCGTGTGTGTGTGTGTGTGTGTGTGTGTGGTGTGTGTGTGTGTGTGTGTGTGTGTGTGTGTGTGTGTGTGTGTGTGTGTGTGTGTGTGTGTGTGTGTGTGTGTGTGTGTGTGTGTGTGTGTGTGTGTGTGTGTGTGTGTGTGTGTGTGTGTGTGTGTGTGTGTGTGTGTGTGTGTGGGTGTTTGTGGGTGTGTGTGTGTGTGGTGGTGTCAGAGAGAAAGACGGTGTGTATGTGTGAAAAAGTGTGAATGTATTTTTTTGTGTGTGTTTTTTCTTTTGTATTTTTTGTTGAGTGTGTGTTCTTTTAGGGAGGGGGAGGGGCTTCCTTTTGGTTACTTGGAGCAGACAGACACTTAGCCTAATTAAGGGAACAGCACTGTCTGTTGTTACCCCATTGGACACAAATAAAGATGCACTGGCAGATATACACACTATTAGCCAGGCTCGGTCTCTTTTGTACTGCTCCTCTGGAACGCTCCCTGCCCGCAGAACAGAAAACACACCAACCACACCTTTATGTAAGCAGGACAAGTCTGTCTGCCACCTGGTTTACGTCCTAGCAGAGCATTCTCTCTCTCACTCTAGAATCAAAATAACATGGTGTGAGTGAGGCTAAGCATAGCAAGAGGGACCATCATCACAGGATGAAACTTAAACTTAAAGAGAGAACCTGGTCAGTAACTGTACATGTACAGTATCAGTCACCTACTCATTCCCGGGTTTTTCTTCATTTTTGCTATTTTCTACATGGTCGAGTAATAGTGAAGACATCAAAACTATGAAATAACACATATGGAATCATATAATAACCAAAAAAGTGTTAAACAAAACAAAATATATTTTATATTTGAGATTCTTCAAAGTAGCCACCCTTTGCCTTGAAGACAGCTTTGCACACTCTTGGCATTCTCTCAACCAGCTTCATGAGATAGTCACCTGGAATGCATTTCAATTAACAGATGTGCCTTGTTAATTGTTAATTTGTGGAATTTCTTTCCTTCTTAATGCATTTGAGCCAATTGTGTTGTGACAAGATAGGGGTGGTATACAGAAGATAGCCCTATTTGGTAAAAAAAACTATTCCATATTATGGCAAGAACAGCTCAAATAAGCGAAGAGAAACAACAGTCCATCATTACTTTAAGACATGAAGGTCAGTTAATACAGAAAATTTCAAGAACTTTGAAAGTTTCTTCGAGTGCAGTCGCAAATACCATCAAGCTCTATGATGAAACTGGCTCTCATGAGGACCGCCACAGGAAAAGAAGACCCAGAGTTACCTCTGATGCAGAGGATAAGTTCAGTAGAGCTACCGGCCTCAGAAATTGCAGCACAAAGAAATGCTTCACAGAGTTCAAGTAAGAGACATATCCCAACATCAACTGTTTAGAGGACACTGCGTGAATCAGGCTTTCATGGTCAAATTGCTGCAAAGAAACCACTAGTAAAGGACACCAATAATAAGAAGAGACTTGCTTCGGCCTTAAAAACAATGGACCGGTGGAAATCTGTCCTTTGTTCTGATGAGTTCAAATTTGAGATATCCAGTCCAAAATGTCTTACCGCTGTGTCTTTGTGAGATGCAGAGTAGGTGAGCGGATGATCTCCGCATGTGTGGTTCCCACCGTGAAGCATGGAGGAGGAGGTGTGATGGTTTGGGGGTGCTTTGCTGGTGACACTGTCAGTGATTTATTTAGAATTCAAGGCACACTTAACCAGCATTGCTACCACAGCATTCTGCAACGATACGCCATCCCATCTGGTTTGCGCTTAGTGGGACTATCATTTGTTTTCAACAGGACAATGACCCAGTGTGATATTGGGTCACACCACATGACAAAATAGTGGGTACTCCTTAAAATGTCAGCTGTGGAAGATGTAGTGTCCCACTGGGCACAGATGCCAATTCAACGTCTATTCCACTTTGAAACAACGTTGTTTCAACCAGTGTGTGCCCAGTGGGATGTGTCTTAATGTGTCTTAATGTATTGAAAATTCCATGTTAAAACCTCTTATAACTAACCACCTCCTTCTTTCAATTTCCGCCTGAAGACATACCCAAATCTAACTGCCTCTAGCTCAGGCCCAGGAGCAAGGATATGCATATTCTTGGCACCATTTGAAAGAAAACACTCTGAAGTTTGTGTAAATGTGAATTGAATGTATGAGAATATAACACAATAGATCTGGATTAGATAATACAATGAAAAAACCATACGTTTTTTCTTTTTAATTGTTGTATCATCATCTTTAAAATGAACAAGATAAAACAAACATTCAGATATGAATATGGGGACAATTTCAGTGAAAAACATAAGAGGGCAACAGTACTTGTGCAAAGTTTCAGAATGATAACTTCCAAAATGAGTGTGCTACATGACATTTATCATGAAGTCACCCAGGTGTCCCACACAAGTAGCCCAAATGTACCCAAGTGGCCAAATTGGTGAAGGTATACATTTTGAAACAAATAACTATATACAAAATACGAAAATGGTATTCTAACACACCCCCCCCACAAAAAATGGAGGGGAAAAAATGGAGAAAAAAAATGGGAAACAAAATATTGAAAAAAAAATATGAAGAAAAAACATATATACATTTACAAAATAACATGGGTAACTATTTACACACTTTCAATATTTGGAAGACCCTCAGTCCTCTATCAAATCAAATCAATTTATATAGCCCTCAAGAGTAAATATGAACAGTTTACCTCTAGATGACCCGGGAGGTGTGGAGCCAGAGACAGCAGGGGTCCAGCTGGATGAACCAGCTTCAGAGGGGGATGGACACGTTGGCGGCAGACACACGCATCTCGACCATGCTCCCTCTAAACCATAATATGTAGACTGAGGAAGCATGCCGCTGGAGGAAGTATAGCCAATGTGTACTTTACACATTTCATTACATTTTTATATATTGCAAATAAAATGTAAAAACAATCACAAATAATATTTTATATTATTAATTTCAAACAACGGCATTAGCATGAGAAGAACTTACCAGWCCAAAACAATGTCCTCTCCGTTCAAAAAATATGCRTCCATTTGAGTCATGGTCGCTAACTGAGTCGTCTTCCAAAAGCATATGTTTCACTTTCACGATCAATTTCCTCTATKATTTTGTCTACATTCGTATATCTAGTCTTAGATTTAGCTTTCCCTGACTTATTCGCCATGATTTTCGATATATAAACATCTGAAGATGCTTGTTACCGAAACAGTTCTGTGCMTAATGAGTTTGGCTACTTCCAGTATGGAACTTCAATGGCGAATGACGATCTTTACGCCGGAGTGWACTACATGGGTTGGTCTTCCAAAACACAAACATTAGATATTGCCGTTTACCTRTGCTCATTGGCTATCTACCCAGCTAGATTTCAAGACGATCAGTGGTCATTGGGTTAAAATYCAGTCAATCKACGAAACAGRGGTCATAWAATTGGTGCACAATYAMGTCGTTACTTGTTGTCTTCCAATCGTTTTTTTCYGGTCAATACGTCCCGCGAAATGACCCATCAAGTTTGGTTGTGTTACAAACAAACAGTTGATTGCAAGGAAACCAAASATGACTGYATAAAGTCAGGTTTAYTCTGTGTATTTKRYTCGAATGTTTCGTKGAAAATTGAATGACACGAAATTCAACGAGATAAGCGTTCACAAAATGTTTRGTGTTAGGCTATAAAAATGGATTTAACCGAACAAAAGACCATTCATTGTGTAACAATGAGCCTTGGGATTGCAAACAGAGCAAGATCTTCAAAGGTAAACGATTTATTTCATTGCTATCTGTGATTTTGTTACGCCTGTACTGGTTGAAAAAGTAGGTTGGTATGGGGCTCTGTGCTCAGATAATCGCATCGTATTCTTTCGCAGTAAATCCTTTTTTAAATCTGACAGCGCAGTTGGATTAGCAAGATTCTAGGCTTTTGAAGCATGTGAGACACTTGTATTTTCAGGAATGTTTAATATGACTATGGTGGCGATCACCGTATATTGTTGAATTCAAACCCGTATCCGGGATCCGTAGATCAGAGAAGTTAAGAGACCAGAAACAAGGTGCAGTGCTCAGGAAAGGTCTGAAGAAAATAGGACAGCACGGAAATGACAAATGGTGTAAATTATGACTTGTGGGTGAAGTTGAACATTTTGGATTTTGAGGCGGTGGGGTTTGGGTATTAGTCACTTTCACCTCAGCTAAAAGTTAACGGGGCTGCTAATACAGACAGCGCTGGAGTGGAAAAGTGCCAAAGAGAATAATGAAGTGTGCCTCTTCTCACCTTCACACCATCCCGCTCTTTTTTCCTGTGTCTGTGTGTGTGTGTGTGTGGGCCGCCCCTGTGGTGTAGTTAGTTGAGGTAAATATCTGGGAGAGACAGACGGGTGATGTTAGCATCACCTAGCTTCATACAAATCAAACCAGGCTTGGTGTAATCCTGTTTGGACAAACACTCTCTAAAAGCTATTTTCTCTCCATGTCAGTCTCCTCAATCTGGCCTGTCTGTCCTCTCCTCTCCACAATTCACAACGGATCCTCCTCAGTCCTCCATGGAAGTGTTTTTGTGTAACTGCTGTGGGTTTGCCTCACAGAGTGAACCATGGATTGATGCAATGTGTTACTTAAAAAAAAATCTTTCATTAACCAGTGAACTTTTAGTATTTGATTAACAAATGTTGAGTAAGAAACTGACCTGAAAGCAGAGTTGAATTGTGGGTATCAGTGTAGCTTGGCCCCTCTTTAAGGATGTTGATGTGTGTGTGTGTGTGTGCAGGCTCTGTGCTCTTTGCCTCAACAGCCCCCACAGCCCCAAGTTTTCCTATATGTCCAACAAGGGGCCCAGTCCAGGTGTGGATGGTGTGTAATAGATTCTCCATGAGTAACCTCTTTAGATCTGCCTGTCATTTACAGGTTGAATGTTCTGCACTCCCAACCTCTGTGGCCTTGCGTGGAGAAACCTACATGTTGTAATTTCGAGTCTGCAGTGTTTTTAGAGCTGTTTCACACTGTCAAGGTTGACTATCTGAGTGGGAAAGTTTCTGAGGGAATAGAGAGACATATCCAGAGTCGGCCTTGGAATGTTGTTTCAAAATGGCCAGGGTCCCCCTCAACTTCATCTATGGAACTTCATATATGGCACCCCCCACCACCATCTATCCCCCTCTCTCCTCACCCTTCCTTCTTTCCCCCTCTCCTCTCCCTCCTCCTTCCTCCTTCCTCTCTTTCTCCCTCCATGAGGACGGAACTGAGAGATGGGACCATATGTCCCCTCAGAGGCTCTCAGTCCTGCCCCTCTGTCTTGTCTGTCTGTCGGTGGCTGTCTGTCTGTCTGTCTGTCTTCTGTCTGTCTGTCTGTCTGTCTGTCTGTCTGTCTGTCTGTCTGTCTGTCTGTCTGTCTGTCTGTCTGTCTGTCTGTCTGTCTGTCTGTCTGTCTGTCTGTCTGTCTGTCCCTAATAGTTGACAGATGTGTGTAGCGTGAGTTTGTTTCATGTTAGCTCACAGCTTGATGAGCAGAGAAGCAGCTGGAGATTAACAGAACCCCCTTCCCCGTCCCCCTCACAATGCCTCAATTTTTTTTATTCGCGCTCCACTGTCTCGAGCTTGTAATGCACTCCGGCCTTTTTCCACCATAATATATTGGTATTAATAAAGGCAAAGGCTAACGTTCTGTAATGGGAGTAGGGAGGGTAGTGGAAGGAAGGTATTTGGGCTGCTTCTCAGAGAATCAGCAGCCTCTTTAGTTCTTCTCACAATAAATCTCATGGCAGTTTGAATGGTTGGATGGGCCTGCTCTGCTGTGAAGTTTCCTCCAGTTGATTACAAGGGAGTTCAAGGAGTGCTCCTCGTCTTTTATTGCTTACAGCCATGGTACCTTACGGGTATATGCTACAGTGGACGACTTCAATCGCCTGTCATACAATATAATTTTATTTAGTTTTCTTCCAATGAAGCAATAGGAGGGCAGAAAGGGTTCTCTAAGTAGCTCATGAACGCAACTCATTGCCTTATTGCTCATGAATGAAACTCCTTTCCCTACTACTCATGAATGCAACTCATTTCCTTATAGAGCCCCACAGTGTAGGTGTCATAATGCCCCTAAAACCTTATGGTCAGGGCCTCCCGGGTTGCGCAGTGGTCTAGGGCACTGCATCGCAGCGCTAGCTGCGCCACCAGAGTCTCTGGGTTCGCGCCCAGGCTCTGTCGCAGCCGGCCGGGAGGTCCGTGGGGCGACGCACAATTGGCCTAGCGTTGTCCGGGTTAGGGAGGGTTTGGCCGGTAGGGATATCCTTGTCTCATCGCGCTCCAGCGACTCCTGTGACGGGCCGGGCGCAGTGCGCGCTAACCGAGGGGGCCAGGTGCAGGGTGTTTCCTCCGACACATTGGTGCGGCTGGCTTCCGGGTTGGAGGCGCGCTGTGTTAAGAAGCAGTGCGGCTTGGTTGGGTTGTGCTTCGGAGGACGCATGGCTTTCGACCTTCGTCTCTCCCGAGCCCGTACGGGAGTTGTAGCGATGAGACAAGATAGTAATTACTAGCGATTGGATACCACGAAAAGGGGGTCAAATTTATTTAAAAAAATTAAATTAAAATAAAAAAACTTACGGTCAAACAAAGAAATTGTTCCAATCGTTTTTCCACCATTATTTTTTTTCATATAGGGGATTTTAGAAACACTTAAAATAAGGGCTGTTTTCATGTAAGCTTTGATAACCATGTAAATCTCTCTTCGGACAAAGTGACTTTTATCAATATATTCGGCTCTATTTATGCTCAGATTCAAAAATCCTAATTAGCACCAAAGTCATGCAAAACTACAAATCCCTGCAAGGTCCTGCACGTAATCTCTAGCTGACACCTTTGCTAACAGGTATTGCGTCAATTTAAAACTTGCACATGACAGTTCACAGAATTGTCAATTTTACTACATTTAGCTAACATTAGATAGTTAATCCAGAGATTCTTACTTTTGCCTCAATTCTGCAGTCTCGTCCAGATCATCAAGGCATTTGTAGTTCTTTATGAGCCACATTAGCAGCTAATTAGTATTTCATTTTTTGGGGGGTAAATACAAGTAAATATATTGATAAAGGTCACCTTGTCCTAGAGAGATTTACATGGTTATCAAAATGTCACGCCAGGGTAAGACTACATGAAACACAGCCTTTATTTTAAGTGTTTCTAAAATCCTGTTTGTGAAAAATGAATGGTGGAAAAACTATTGGAAAAACTATTGGAATCCAAATTATTAGGCTGAGGCACATGGGCTACTAACAGCTTACTACACAACATACACTTAGTATTACTTTCTTAGCTACAGTATATATATCTTCATGGCATATAACATAATGTATGCAGCAGCATACAAGACGGTTTTGGACTTACTGCTGTGCTCACTTGAACAGGATGGTGGTGCGGCGGTCCTTCTTGTGGGTAAATTTTGTCATGAAACTTTGTCATCAAAGTCTGGCATTCTCTGGATTTATGGGGCTTTCTAGACAACTGGGGAAAAAAGGTTGAATCATGACGTCTATGATCTTCAGGTCGGATATCTGGAAAGAGGCCCAAGTTCCCGACTTGGAATTCCGAGTTGGATGACCGTTCAAAACGTATTTTCCCAGTCGGAGCTCGTTTTTTCCCGAGTTCCCAGTTGTCTTGAACTCACTGAAGTCTGAGATGTCACAGTTTCCAGTTTCCAGTTTTTTTAAATTCTGGATTGACAGCATGACCAATCTATTCAACCTTTTCTGGTGAATGTTAATCCTTTTAAGCTTGGAAAAGAGACTTAAACCCAGACTTGGACCACACAACCTTTCCACCGAATAGCAGGTAAAGCAAAATATTGATTGCTTTGCAACCCTTGCAGTTAGCCACTGATTCCTTCCAAACCACTTATTGTTGAATTTGCGATTTCTCACTTGTTCTTTAATGTTTATGTCCAATGGCCAATGAGCACTGATACGTTTTATATTTAATTTCTCTTCATTTGACAAGGATTTAAAAGGATTTTCCAGTAGATTGACGACGTGATTAATGATGATGACTGCTTGTCTAGCGAAGTCCAGTCAAAGCTACGGTAGATATAACGTAATTTGACGTAATTTTATCTGTGGACAAAAGACCTTGAGCCTTCTTGGATGGGCCCTTCTAATGTAAATCTATGGCAGCACCCAAGGGGGCTTGAACTTTCTAGCTCTCCCTGTAGATTTTGCGGTGACGTAGTGTCCCCGTGAGTGACAAAACACTCACAGCGTAACTAGAGAAGATTACCAAGCCCTACGCTCTGTATTTTCTGTTGGCTTACCCCACCACCACGGAAAGCACTGAGCTATCATTTTGGAACTGCCTTAAGAAAGCAAAAAAGAGACTATGTTTGTATGTAGCTTTATTAACTCCGTATTTATTTTTGTTTGCAAATTGATATGTGATAACATGTAAAACAGGCAACAACAAACAAAAAAACTGCCCTGAGTGATGAGTCACCACTACATACCCCATCAGAACCCGAAATATAAACTTGTTTTACTCCAATGTTTGAAAACAAAATAAATGTAAACAGAAGACTGGCCTCGAAAACATGGTTAAATCTATAATTCTGGGATTGTCAGTCCTTGCAGCCATAGTTCTATGAATTTGAGTGGTTGCATTTCTCCAGCCCCATTGCACTGTGCACGATGCCTTACATTTCTTATGCCTACTTCCTAACATTTTATTTGTGTTCTCTTGAGGTTAGTTTGAGCAATACTGCTCCGAAGAGAGTTAAGGAGAAGAGGCCAGTGTTGAGTTATTAAGCATCATGAGTGATTAATATTGCATGACGTCGTGTGTTAACCACTTTTACGAGGTGACGGGAAAGAAATCACTGCAGGTGTTTCTGGATGCCAGAATCAATCTGCCAGATGATCCATGGCTACCCAGTCGTCAGTAACATACGTCACACTACACCCACATCAGGAAACCAGTCTACATACTCCACAAAACACCCAAATTAGGAAACCAGACTGCTGCTTTCAGAGAGAGAACTACACAGTTGGAGAAAAAGAGAGATTCACAGGCAGAGAGAGAGAGCAACAGAGCGGTGGGACAAGCAAACATAAGACAGGGAGACAGAGGGTACAGTGCATGTACAGATGTATGGGATCTGTGTGTGCTTGTGTGAGAGAAATACTTATATACACTGAGTATACAAAACATTATGAACACTTGCTCTTTCCATGACAGACTGACCAGGTGAATCCAGGTGAAAGCTATGATCCCTTATTGATGTCACCTGTTAAATCCACTTCAATCCGTAGATGAAGGGGAGGATGCAGGTTAAAGAAGGATTTTGAAGTCTTGAGACAATTGAGACATGGATTGTATGTGTGCCATTCAGAGGTTGAATAGGCAAGACAAAATATTTAAGTGCCTTTGAACGGGGTATGGTAGTAGGTGCCAGGCGCACCGGTTTGTGTCAAGAACTCTTCATAACATTGCAAAAATCTGAAACTTTTTGTCCGAAAATGATGCAAAAAAGCTAACCCATGCTTTTGTCATTTCTATATTACTACTGCAATCCAACTATCCGGATTAATCACTAAATAACCTTCAGTTAGTGCTAAATACGGCTGCTAGAATCTTGACTAGAACAAATACATTTGATCATATTACTCCAGTGCTAGCCTCTCTACACTGGCTTCCTGTTAAGGCTAGGCCTCATTTTAAGGTTTTACTGCTAACCTACAAAGCATTACATGGACTTGCTCCTACCTATCGCTCCGATTTGGTCCTGCCGTACATACCTACACGTACGCTCACAAGACGCAGGCCTCCTTATTGTCCCTAGAATTTCTAAGCAAACAGCTGGAGGCAGGGCTTTCTCCAAAAAAGCAACATTTTATGGAATGGTCTGCCTATCCATGTGAGAGATGCAGACCCGGTCTCGATTAGTCTTTCCTGGAGACTCATCTCTTCAGTAGGTCCCATGACTGAGTGTAGTCTGGCCCAGGGGTGTGAAGATGAATGGCAAGACACTGGAATGATGAACCGCCCTTGCAGTCTCTGCCTGGCTGGCTCCCCTCTCTCCACTGGGATTCTCTGCTTCTGACCCTATTACGGGGGCTAAGTCACTGGCTTACTAGTGCTCTTCTATGCCGTCCCTATGCTTTCTTGCTGTCCCGTCTTGCGCCCCCTCGGGCTGGTGCGGTGGAGATCTTAGTGGGCTATACTCAGCCTTGTCTCAGGGTAGTAGGTTGGTGGTTGAAGATATCCCTCTAGTGGTGTGGGGGCTGTGCTTTGGCAAAGTGGGTGGGGTTATATCCTGCCTGGCTGGCCCTGTCCGGGGGTATCATCAGACAGGGCCACAGTGTCCCCAGACCCCCCCGGTCTCGGCCTCCTGTATCTATGCTGCAATAGTCTATGTGCTGGGGGGCTAGTCAGTCTGTTATTTCTGGTGTAATTCTCCTGTCTTATCCCGTGTCCTGTGTGAATTTATGTATGCTCCCTCTAAATCTCTCTCTCCCTCCCCTCAGGACTACATGGCCTGATGACTCCTAGCTTTCCCCACTCTACCTGGTCGAGCTGTTGCTCCAGTTTCAACTCTTCTGCCTGTGACTATGGAACCCTGACCTGTTCACCTGATGTGCTACCTTGTCCCGGACCTGCTGTTTTCGTCTCTCTCTAAATTCAATTCAATTCAATTCAAGGGGCTTTATTGGCATGGGAAACATGTGTTAACATTGCCAAAGCAAGTGAGGTAGATAATATACAAAAGTGAGAATAAACTAAATTTAAAAATAACAGTAAAACAACACATACAGAAGTTTTCAAAAACAATAAAGACATGAACAAATTGGTCATATTTAATATATACATGTTGAACACTCTCTCTTCTCTCTCTCCCTTTCCTCTCTCCTCTCTTCTCTCTCTCTCTCTCTCGTCTCTCTCTCTCTTTCTCTCTCTTCAATCCTCTCTTCTTCTCTCTCTCTCTTCCCTCTGTCTGTCTCTCTCTTCTTCTCTCTGTCTCTCTCTGTCTCTCTGTCTCTCTCTGTCTCTCGTCTCTCTCGTCTTCTGTCCTTGCTGTCTCTATCTGTCTCTGCTGTCCTCCTCCTCTCCTCAATCCTCTCTTCTCAATTCAATTCAATTCCAATTCAAGGGCTTTATTGCATGGGAAACATGTGTAACATTGCCAAAGCAAGTGAGGTAGATAATACTACAAAGTGAAATAAACAATACAAATTAACAGTAAACATTACACATACAGAAGTTTCAAAACAAGAAAGACATTACAAATGTCAATATAATTAATATATAAGTGTTGTAACAATTGTACAAATGGTTAAGCACCCACATATAAAATAATAAGCCATAAATATGGGTTGTATTTCACATTTGGTGTTTTTGCTTCACTGGTTGCCCTTCTCTTGTGGCAACAGGTCACAAATCTTGCTGCTGTGATGGACACTGTGGAATTTCACCCAGCTAGGATATGGGAGTTGATCCAAATTGGATTTGTTTCCAAATTTCTTTGTGGATCTGTGTAATCTTGAGGAAATAAGTTCTTCCTAATATATGGTCAAACTTGAGGGGTTGAGAGTGCAGCTCCATTCATCCTCATTTGTGGGCAGTGAGCCATAGCCGTTCTCTTGAAGCCATGTCTGCCTTACGGCGGCCTTTTCTCAATAGCAAGGGCTATGCCACTGAGTCCTGTACATACGTGCAAAAGTTTCAGCTGAAGTTTGGGTCAGTCACCAGTGGTTCAGTAATTACTGCCACTTGTTACTTCTGTTTGCGGCCAAAATAGCATTCTAGTTTCCTCATGTTTTTTTGTTAATTCTTTCCAATGTGTCAAGTAATTATCTTTTTGTTTTCTCATGATTTGGTTGGGTCTAATTGTGCTGTTGTCCTGGGGCTCTGTGGGGTGTGTTTGTGTTGTCTCTCTCACTCTCTCGCGCTTTCTCTCTCAGCTATTAAAGGCAACTGACATTTACACCTGAGGTGCCACTTAATGGCCATGTACTCTTATAATCTCAGAGTCTGGTTCTTCTCTAGATTTCTTTCTAGGTTCCTGCCTTTCTAGAGAGTTTTTCCTAGCCACTGAGCTTCTACATCTGCATTGCTTGCTGTTTGAGGTTTTAGACTGGGTTTCTGTAAATATCTGCTGATATAAAAAGGGCTTTAAAAATACATTTAATTGATTGATTGAACTGCAACGCTGCTAGGTTTTTCAAGTTCAACAGTTTCCTTTGTGTATCAAGAATGGTCCACCAACCAAAGCACACCACCCAGCCAACTTGACAACTGTGGGGAGCATTGGAGTCAACATGGGCCAGCATCCCTGTGGTATGTGTGAGAGAACTAGTGTATGTTACTGTGGGTTAGTGTGTGTGTACAAGGAAAGTGCATGGGGAGATTGACTGGTTACTGGTTACAGGCCAGCAGCTTGTTGGTGGGCCTCACTCTGCTGTGCCGAGCGGAGCTGGGGCAGAACGGGTGACGGGACCTCATTATCTCTCTCTCTCCATGTCGGGCCCTCAAGTTCATCTCCTCAGCGCCTGTTCTGTTTGTTTAGAGAGCGAGAGCCTTAATGAGCCCATTATCTGTCAATGATCCACAAAGGGGGCCCTTCTCTCTCTGCCTTTACCTCCCCTGTGTCGAGTGCACTTTCTCTCTCTACCTCCCCTGTGACTCTCTATGTAGCTCTCTATTTCACCCTGTAGTTCTCTCTTTCTCTCTCTCCTCCCATACTGTGCTATTTCTTTCTCTCGTGCACAGCAGTGCAACCTCCTTCCTTTGAACATGGCCGCCCTCTTCGAGGCTATACATTTTTATGTTGTTGTTGGGAACTGGCTTTGGTCTGGTTTTAACTGCCTCATATCTGAAGCTCCCCCATAACAACTGACAGTATACTGTAGTGTAGATTGCTGTGTGTGCTACCAGGAGGGAGAGAGAGAGAGAGAGCTTTTATTCACCTAAAGCTGATGGCAACATGACTGGCTCTTTGTGAGACCCTTCTCACTGGCTGAAACAGATCCATTCTGCGTAGGGAATTTTCTGGAAGCATATTATTATACCATATTTCAAGAATACTTGAAACATTGATTAACTGAATTGATGGTTAAACTGAGCTTGGTTAACCCTTTTGTGTGTGTGAGTACATACAGTGGGGCAAAAAAGTATTTAGTCAGCCACCAATTGTGCAAGTTCTCCCACTTAAAAATATGAGAGAGGCCTGTAATTTTCATCATAGGTACACTTCAACTATGACAGACAAAATGAGAAAAAAAATCCAGAAAATCACATTGTAGGATTTTTTATGAATTTATTTGCAAATGATGGTGGAAAATAAGTATTTGGTCAATAACAAAAGTTTATCTCA